>NC_090934.1:430281993-430593964 GCF_040938575.1 Ambystoma mexicanum | reverse complement strand
ATGGATAAAACCCCCATTGGACTCCAGAGGATGCTCAATGTGCTCTATCGCTATGGTAAATAGAATAACTTGAGCATTAATGTTGGGAAAACGAAGATCATTATTTTTGGTGGCAAGGGAGGTAAGAAACAAAATTGTAAATGCAGATGGAAAATTGATACTCAAATTATTGAAGTGGAGGAAACATACCCATATTTGGGGATGTTGGTGAGAAATAACCTCCCCTCCCCCAACATTATTTTGAAGAGATGATTGAGAAAAAAAGTTGAAACAGTGGAATGTCATCAGATCATATATGTCCTCTAGGGGTGGTTACTCTATTGAGGGACTGTTGGAGATATATAGAACTTGCATACTACCTGGTGCTTTGTATGCGCTAGAAATGGTAGCATCCAGATTTGCAAAAGATTTGAGAAAAATTGAAGGTAAATTATGGAAACCGGTTTTAAGACTAGCACGTTGTACTCCGATTGAGGCAGTTAGGTGTAAATTGGGTCTCACTTCCTTGATGACGCAGTGAAAAATTACATGTTTGTAAATTATATATAACATTGATAATGGATGAGAATAAGGAAGACAGTTTGATGAAGGTGATAGGCTTATGTATGAAAACCAGTGCACCTACAAATGAGTTTATAAAGGATTTAACAGACACCTCCATGGTTTTCCTAAAGGATATTAACATGAAATTGCCAAAATATACAGAGGATGTGAACGGTCTATACATAATTCTGAAAAAGAAGGCTATACAATGGGACCTAATAAATAAGCTAGACTGTTTAGCTAAAAAGAACAGACATGCAGATTATTGTTTGCAAGGAATGAGGCCTGGGAAATCTAGTAATTATTTGTGGAAGGTTAAAAACAGAGAATTCTCCAGATTTATAATGTTACTGAGGTTTAATGTATTTCCCCTGTTACGAATATGTGGGAGCTTGGAGGGGTATTCCCTGGGAAAAAAAGATTGTGCAGATTTTGTGAGACAAAGATCGAGACCTCTAGGCATTTGTTAACAGTCTGTGAAAAATTAGAGGATTGGTATATACAAATTTTGTAACAAATTGGTCCACGATAGGAGGATGATCTCGTCTGATCAATGTTGGTCAACAATCTACATGGCAGAACCATTGATGTACGGAGGAGCCGCTTTTCATATTTGGAAAAGAATACTTTTGGTATGGGTAAAATTCAATTTGGAGATATAATCAGGGGAATGGTGAGTAAGAACTTAACTTATGATTTGTTCTATATGCAGTGGCTGTAAGCAGAGCTTTCTGCAATGAGTCATAAACTGGTATGAATTATGAAATATTTGAATATATTTCTATGTTTTTAGAACATACATTTTAACAGATTTTAGATTTTAGACAAGGAAGGTAATTTTAGAAAAAAAATGGAAATGTTCTAAATGTAGATGCAATATATTTTTCTAATTGTTTAAAGTCCATAATGTAATTTACTGCAAGTTGAAATATTATGTTTTGTTTTTGTCTATATGCTTAGTTTAGAATAAAGTTATTACTTGAATGTTATAATGATGCATTTATTTTGTTTGTTTTGCTTGTAAGTGTTTAAGGTTTTAATTAACCAAATACACTATAATAAATTTAAAAAAGAATAAAATAGAAAAATTAGCAGGTTATTGGAGCTGCGTTGGGAGGCTGTTTCACATGAAGTCAAGAACTGAGAAGTCGAGGACTGCTATCTACGCTGACGAGGAACGTGTATCCGGAGGATGAATCCTCTCAAGTTATGTGCAAGAAAGAACACAAAGGATGCCAAGTCTTCATTAATTTAAAACATTTAAAAGACTGCAGAAGGAGCCAAATCATGGTCTCTTGTCACGTGAGTCAAGGATGGAATTAAGGCTTGAACTTAGAGTTCCAGATATGATAGTGAAAACCCTCAATCCAGTTGCATTCCCAGGACAAGAATACTCTGCAAGGCAAAGTACAAAGAGAATTTCATGGCAGAAGGCATGGCTGATGAGAGATGCTGGGTTAATTCGGTGGTAGGGCAGCCTCGTGTCCTATCTACTTGCACCTTGCAGTCTTGGCTTACATGCTGCTAAATGAACGGAATGTTTAAGACATGGCACAAGCATGCAAAACCAATTCCATCAGTTTGTATAATGAAGGACCTTATAGCTTAAGAAACCAATGAAACACTGTGTAAATGACATGTATGAATAGGTAGGCAAAAGTTGTCCACCTGATATCGGACAGCCAATAATAAACCTAGCTCCTATTACATGGCCACGTTAGTGGCCGTGTAGTTATGGTTAAGTTGCTGTTTCCATAGGAAGAGCACTTTTTGAGCGGCTTATAACTTCACTCCCCCTGGACGAATCCTCATCAAACTTTGCAAAAAAAGTATATGGGCCACTCTGAATTTCTTTGCAAAGTTTGGTGAGGAATCGTCCAGGGGGGGGGCAAAGTTATAGGGGGGGTCCCAAAACTTCTGTTTTTCCCATAGACTGAATGGAGGAAAAACTTTGCGCACGGCTACAGGCCAAACCGCTAGACGGATTTTCACAAAATTTGTGGCAGGAGTAGCGGCTTGGTCCCAAAAGCGTGCTTTTGTAAATTTGGTGACTTTCCGTGTAGTACTTTCTTTAAATAACCAAAATGTAGGTATTAAGAAATTAGTGATATCCATGTCCAATCCGCGGTCACACTTCCCTGTTCGCTCCACGGACAAGACACCGATTGGCTAAGGGGCTGGCGTCATGACCGCAGACACGCAACGTCTCTGCCGATTCACTGCAGTGAGACGTGTTCAGCGTCAGATTGTTTGGATGCGCATGACATCTTGATTCCGCCGACCGTGGAGCAGGTACCAGCGGCAACAAGCTATTTCAAAACCTATTTTGCTGTGTCAAAGTGCTTGCAGAGTTGTAGACAGTAAGAGATGGGTGAAAAACTGCTTATGTTCTGGCAGTAGGTGTTTCTGATGTACTTTCTATTGATGCCTTGTTCGGGATGTTTGTACGTACAGACAATGAGGGGTCTAATAAGGGTAGGATTTCAGACCATGCTGTGTACAAGGAACTTGAAACTGTTCTAAGGACACGCATGCTGTTAGCGAACATTGAAATTGAGTACATGCCGTATTTACATTACTTTTTCTTATGCGTACGCCATTCATTCACAACGTGCTTGGGGAGTTTTAGACAGTAAGAGATGGGTGAAAAACTGCTTATGTTCTGGCGGTAGGTGATCCTGATGTACTTTCTATGGACGCCTTGTTCGGGATGTTTGTACGTACAGAGAATGAGGGGTCTAATAAGGGTAGTATTTCAGTCGTGCTGTGTACAGGGAACTTAAAACTGTTCTAAGAACACGTGTGCTGTTAGCGAACATTGAAATTGAGTACATGCCGTATTTACATTACTTTTTCCTATGCATATGCCATTCATTCGAACGCCGCGGTGGGTGTACACCGATGGCCACACCCACCGCAGCATGTCACACCCATGGCTACACCTGTAGTATTGATTATGGATTGGGTCGTTGTGGTAAGTGTGTACAGTCCCAAGAACACAGTTATAAGCACTGGAGGTCTAAGCCACTGCACAGCCATAACTTCCAATATCTATCACATACAGGTAGGAGTCCAGCCTCTGGCCAGAAGCAGTGAAGCATACCACACCTATAGATACACCCGTATCTCTGTCACATCACTGAAGCGGTTGTGGGGAGGGGCTGCAGTCATGGGTGCATGGCCTTACACCCACGTACGCAGTGTACTTACACGCCCCAATGGGTGTGATATGGTGTGGTAGTACATCACTCAGCTGGCTATGGGGAGGGACAGCAGTCATGGGTGCATGACCGAAGGCCATGCACCCAACAGCACATTTGTACGTAGTGTAAATACATGCCCCAATGGGTGTCATATGGTGTGGTAGTTGTGGCCAGGACGTACAGTTTTTGGTGCATGGCTGAAGGCCATGCACCAGAGAAAAAAGTTGTAAGCACTGCAGTTATACGCCACTATGGATTTTATATACTGATTACCCATACATTGAAAAATCTATGGCCTCACACCCAAGTTTGTAGCCTGTGGTCACAACTACTGCAGCATAGCACAGGTATAGGTACGCTCGTACTATGAAACATTATTCAAGTGGTTGTGGGGAGGGCTTAGCATTTTGGGTGCATGGCCGGAGGCCATGCTCCCAAACCCAACTTTATATGTAGTGAAGTTAGAAGCCACAATGGGTGCGATATGCTGTGGTGGTTCTTCCCAGCACCCAGAGTCTTGGGTGCATGGCCAAAGGCCATGCACCCAATACTGAAGTCATAAGCAGTGAGGTTATAAGTGAATATGGGTGTGGTGTGGTGCAGTATTGCGTGCACGTCATGGCATCTTGGGTGCATGGCTGCAGACTATGCACCCAAGAGTAAACTTATAAGTAGTCAAATTACAAGCACCATGGTTTTGATATGCAGCGATGGTTGCGGGTAGGACCTATTGTCTTGGTTGCTTGGCCGTAGGGTGTAGGTGGTAGGTTATACAACGAAGATGATATTGCCAGCCTACAGCCACTGAAGCATATTAGTGCCATAGATTAGACATGTAGATTCGCATATGTATGAGATGACTGTAATTATACTTACTGTTTACTTTGTTCAGAATCCATATATGTCTTACATGACTTTAGCACTTGGCGGAATGATACTTTTTAAATTTCTGTGATAAAAGAAAAAAGCATGTTAGTGTTTGCATTTTAAGAAGACTTATTACACTGTATAATAGACAGTTTAGCTTTTTTTTTTACCCTCATATTTAGTTTACAAACCAGTGTACTGTGCATTTTGCTCAGTTTCTGTGTTTGTTTTTCAAATCCTTGGGTCTGGGGGGAAAAAATCCTTGTTGGATTAAAAAAAAACTTTATTTGCTATGCTACACACTATTTCTTTCTTTTCTTGGACTGTTTCCTTCTTCTTTCTGATTAATTTTATCTGTGTTGCCTTGCTGCCGATTTTTAACAACAGTTAGATACCTGTTGGTGTATTCGAATTGTGAATTTGTGGTTACGGATCTGTGATATTCATTTATCTGTGTCTTTGTAATACACTCTTGGGCAGTTAGATACCTGTTGGCATATTTTAACTGTTTGTAGTCTTTCACTTCATTTTTTGGTGATGTTGAAGTACACATTAGTTATTAAATTTGGCTTTAAGAAGATTAAATACGCATTTGTAAGATTAGCTGGCAATCTCTGCTTTACAGTAATGGTGCCATCATTACATTCCAACCATCCACATTTCTTTTTAATGTATGCAGTGTAGTGACCTGCATTGGTTGTAGCTCCAGCATGGTAGGTTATACCTATTGTTGTAAAGGTTTTCTTTCCAAGTGACACTTGACAGTGTGTGAATCCACTCAGCTTGCAGTTGTTTTTGGTACCATCTGCATTATAACGTAGAAGCATAAGTATTATGTAGTTACTATGTGTTTTTATCAGTAAGGTGGAGCAATTGTCTGAATTGCACCTAGTACATAATCTGCCATGGTTTGCATTCTGTACAAGTTGCTGAAATGGAATGGATTCACAATTAGGTATGGATACGTAGACAAATCGCTCATTTGGGATTTGTTCCTGTATCACATTGCTACAGAGAGTGCATGTATGTTTCCACGTGTATGAAATCTGGAAGATTTCATTGATAGGTATGTTTTTGTTTTCCAGTACTTGTAGTAAGTACATTAGAAATTCTTGTGGCTCGTCTTGTGTGTTTATAGTGAACCTCACTATTCCAGCACAATAGTCCAATTTGTGTCTTATTCCGTGCACACTGTGTGTGTTGTCAGGGTTGTTTGTTGCGTTTCTATGCAGGACTAACATTTGCAAACACAATTGGTCTGTACTATGTAAGTAAATATTGTTAACAATTGGTGGCAATTGAAATAGAATATTCATTGCTACATTTGCATAGCAACTTACACCAGTTTCATTTGAACATTTGAATGGACCAACTAGTTCTGTATCTGAGTGCACTTTTCGGCCTTTCTGTTCCTTGTTTGAAGAAGTACCTGGTTTACTTTCCCTAATAGGTTCTTCTTTGCTTGTGGTAATTGATGAAGCTTTAGCTTCTTTTGTTTTCTTTGAAGGATTTGCTGTCAGATTATGTTGCATTTCTGTTTGATTTAGTTTTCCTTTACCACGTTTTACTTTTTCTGGAACAGGATATTGTTTCAGATGTGGAGTGTACATTGAAGGAAAATGCAAGGAATATCAGCATTCACTTTACTTGCATCAAAGTTCATTAGAAATAGACCGTCAAGTGTACGTAAGCGTGATAGCGCTACGTAGCTCATGCCTTCTTTAATGACTTTGTTGCCTATATCTATCAATGCTTTGTCTAGGGTGAGACCATGGGATTTATGAATGGTGACTGCATATGCAAGAGTTAGAGAAAATTGTTCTCTACGTACATACATGTCTTTGAAGAGAAGGAATCGAGCAGGTGAGCCCCCTATCCTTTTCACTTCTGAAACTTTGTCAAAGCGAATATTGACAAACTGAATTTTGTTGTCACGTGGGTATGACTGAAAGCCAACAACTGTACCCAGTGCCCCATTAACTAGCCCTTGCTCCACGTCAAGGTTACGTTTAAGTATTACTCTACAATTTAAGGATAATTTTAATATTTTTTCCAGCCCAGCTGTGTTGGAGATTGTTTTTTCTAAGCTATGTAGTCTTGTTGTAGCTTGCTCACACATGGGTAGTGTCATACCATGTACGTCTAGTTTGTCTGTGGCGCTAATTTCTATAATTGGTTGCATTTCTTTATTTAACATTGTTTCATTGAATTTGAAACAGCTTGCAAGAGTTGGCATTAAGGCCATACAATTGACATTTTTGTGCGCTAATTGTTCCATAACATCAGTAGCACATGCATTATTGCCATAAAGTGCATGACTGTGCCGTTTTTCCAATATGGCTTGTGCTTCTTGCGATAGTACACCAACTCTTATACTTTTTAAGACGTTGGCATAAGTGAGATCTGCAGATCGCCGCATGTTTTCTGTTCATTCTCTGTATTGGAAATGTTGCCAAAGGTTGACATTTCCTATGCTGCCGACAGTTTTACGGCAAAGTTTGTGTCCTAAGGTTTTAAAAATAGTTTCACCTTTCACTGGTGTCAATTGTAGATCTCTGAAAACGATAATGTGTTTTCCTTCAAAGAGTTCTTCGTAGTTTGTTTTAAGTACTTCTTGCAATCTGAGGTGAATCAAGGCCAACATTAGGTTTGAGACCATACTCACTTCATCTATTAGTAGCATTTTCATTTGTTTTGATACTCTGCGTAGTTCCATTGCAGCTTCTGCAGAAAGTTTGTAATAGTCTAATTTGTTTTGGTGCTCTACTGGAAGGAGTAGTAATCGGTGTAAAGTGACACCGCCTATGTTGTAGGCAGCAAATCTGTGGGGGCAGTTACAACAGCTGACAGTTTGTTGTTTGTCAATTGTTGAAGGAACTTGCTGATTAAGAATGTTTTTCCTGACCCAGCTTCACCACTGACGTACAGCAGTATAGGTTTGTAATTTTGGCAGGTACATTCTTTGTTTTCGTGTTGCACACCATGTACAATTTTTTTTGTTATGTCTTCAAAAATGGTGCGCTGATCTTTGTTAAGTTTTGCTTGTTGTACAGTAAGGTCTTCGGTATCTTCTTGATAGGGACACATGGTGTTTTCCACTTCTGTCATAGTTAATTCTGCCTCATTTGCTATTAGTGGCTGTCCTAGTGGTTCTTGGCTTACTGTTACAGAAGGTTGACTACTGTCGGAAGAGTCCTTGTCTAGTTGGGCCTGAATTTCTTTTTCATATTGCTGCTCATTGTGTAAAATTGTTTTGTACTGCGTAAAGTTCACATCGGCGATAGCGCTTTCATTTGCTTTGAAAGCATTTTCATAGCAGTCATAGTTATCTAGTATCGCTTCCTATTTTCTCCACGGTTTAAAAAGTTGTAGCAGAGACATGTAATATAGTTCTTTTTGTTGAGGAGTTTTTAATGACAATATACCATGATTAATTAAGCTTCGTTTGGTAAGTTTCACTAATCTTCCTTCACAACCGGTTACTCCATATCTACCTTTGCTTTCATTGGGTTTTACACTATTTTTGTATGCACATTTTGAGCTATGTGGTATAGACACATGCTTTCCAAAGTGATACTCCTGTTTGGATAGTATGTGTCCAGTAAATTGTTTTTTAAAATGTCTTGGCAGTTGGGATCATGTCTGGCAATTGTTTCTATGTCCTCATTTAATTTCAGAACCCTTTTTCTAGCTTTAGCAGGACCAAGACTTAGCCATACTATGTTGTCTGATTTTCCATACAAAGCAGTACCGGTTTATTGCAAATAAAGTGTAGCATAGCAATGAAATGATGATTGAAATATCTTGACACATTAACTGGATATAGAGAGCAAAGTTCTCCAGGTGGTAACATATCTATGTTGGTTTTGTTGTTGTTTGCTATGTGTAGGAGCTCATGTAAACCTTCCCATGCATATTCTGCACAACTTAGTGTCACAAACCAAGTCGGTGGTCAAAGGTTTCTGATCATACAACGTACTTCTCCGTGCCGTCGGAACAGTACTATTTTGTACCACACATGTTTGCAAACAAATGTGTTATACTTGGTTGTAAAATCTCATCTTTTTCCTGTACTTTTTGTATTAATTGCATAGCTGACATATTTTGAAAGTGGGTTCCAGATTTCAAAATGTGTGCAACTCTGTAACATAGCGTTGCTAGTTCACTTTCAAAGAGTCAGTGGAATATGTACTCCACATTTTGTCTAAATCTGGGATTGTGCAAATACATTCGTAAAGAGTGGTATTCTGATGCCAAAATCTGAGTGGGTCTATCATCGTATCTTCCATCTTTGCCAGTAGGAAATAGCAGTGGAAAAGCATGTGTTCCTATACTTTTTTCCCATATACTCATTGGTGAACCTTTGGTTTGTCGCATTTGGTAAGTTTCTAGTGCATCATGTATGCTTTCATTGGAATGCAATGGATGAATTGTGTACTGGTCCAAAAGAGTGCACACTGCAGCAGGATCCTGAAGTTTGAATTGTCCAGTTTCTGATGGCTTTTGAATTATTTCAGTTGCTTCCCTTAAGTTTTCTTCAATATTTATTTCCTTGTAGTACTCGTTATTGTCTTTAAGTAAGATATTGCAAGGCTTGTCTAACTTTATGTAACTCCACCAGTTGTTGCCAACATTTTTTATCCTTTGTGGTACACCATTTACCAAGACAATTAAAGAATGCTCTATTGATCGTTGCACTCCTAGAGTGTGAACATTTTCGGTTAGATCTAATGGCAAATAAACTACTTTGCCAGGAATGCCTTTCACCAATTCAGAGGGAGGTAATTTTGCTGTTTTTGGGTGAAGGCGTATAATTGCTTGAAATGGGTGAACTGTTTGAATTATGATGCTCTCATACAAATTGAGCTGTTGCAGGGTTTTTGCTAGTGGGAACAATTCCAAATTATTTGTGATAGCACGTGAAGGAGTTTGGTTGTTGTCTAGTTTTGTTGTGCAGTAACTGCAACATATTAGGGGTTCTCTTATTTCATATTTGTTTTCTGCTAAAAGGTAGAGAGCTAATTGAAACCATTTGGAATCTTCATTGTTTTCTATTTTGTATGCTATGTCTACATTTTTTGTGTTCCTTTTGTAAAACATTCTGCTGCAACACACAGACACATGGTTTGGTACCGATGCACTTTTAAATTTTAGTATTTCTTTTTTGTATGTGTGTAATAGAAGGTTGCTATGTGCAGCATTGTTGGTAGCCTGTTCTAAAACTATTGCATTTTGTAAGTGGCTTTCACTTCCAAAATATTTTCTCTGGATACAGTCAATTTCTTCTTGTAGGTATTTGGGTATTTGGGTGTACCGTGCAGAAGAGTGTTATTTAAATTGGCTAATTCTGAAGCTGGACATTTAGCATAGTATATTTTATACACTAGATTTCTTACATTTGAATGATGTATTGATATCCTTTTGATATCATGGAAGGTGCTTTTGCAAATAGGTCCAGAAATACAGGCTAATGAATGTCCTTGCAGTCCTGTGTATTTGCGCACTGGACATATATCCATATTTTGCAGCATGTTCATTTTCATTTTGTCTTTACCTTTTACATAATGACTGAGGAACTGACGTTAAGATTTGAAAGATTTGTTAGGAATGGCACACATTGAATGACAGTTATTTTTGTTCACATTCCGTTTATTGATAAGTTTCTTTTGTAGTTTGGTACTTACTTTTGTTAGTGATTTAATCATATTTAACAATAATATCAACAGCTTCCTTTTGAGAAGGATTGCACTGTCGACGAGAGCTTGTAGGATTAATTTTCTACGGTAGGTTTTAAGGGTTGAGGATGATTTTGGTCCTGTTCTTATTAGATTCTGAACGACTCTGTGTGGAAACATTTTTGCTAAAATACTTTTTTTACTATGGGTTCTTTTTACTATATCAGGATTAATAGGAGAATTGTTAGCAGTACTGGTAGCCGATTTTTTGTGAAGAGTTGTGTTTCATGCTACATTTTGATGGAGGAGGTGAAGTTTCGGTAGTTGAAACTTCCTTTGTTTTCCGAAACGACTGCATTAGCTGTTTTGTTCCAACATTCTCTACAGATGGAAGCTTAGGTTGGACACTTCTATTTTTATTTGCTCTACTTCTGCGTTCCTTTCTATAGACTTGGTTTTTGGTAGGCATTCTTTGGGGTCTGTTGAAAAAAAGAAGGTATTGTTTGGTCTGTTGTACAATGTCTGTGTTCTGTGTGCATGCGTGCATGTGTTTGATGGAGAAACTCTTTGTGGTCGTGTGTCAATGTGCATTGGCCTCTTACAATGATTTGGGAAGGCTAATTCTCTGTTTGTATACTACTACAATGTGCTTCAGATGAGAGTACAAAGTGGCCTAGTGGTGAGGAGAAGCAATAACAGTAAACGTAATGGCATAAAATTAAAACAGCTATTTGGTTTCTAGTACTAACATTCTAAGGATTGTGTTTGTTATTTTCATTCCAAACACACAGGGATTTGTGAGCCATTCTGCCTGTTTTTCTTAATTTAATGAATGGGGATTTGTGTGCAGAATGGTTCAGAAATCAATGTGTGCTTTGGTGCACAAATTAAATAAATAACCCACAGAGTCTCTTTGAGTAATAGTTAGAATATAAAGGAAGTACTGTACTTACTTTTTTTGAGGAATGACCAGGCTTCTTCGGATATGTCGTTTGCAATGTAGATGCTGTTGATTTTCAGGAGAGTAGTTTTCACTGCGATTGTAAAAAAAAAATTATTAGCTTTGTGTGCTTAAAGCAGTGATGCTACTATACACGTTACACTTACATCTTTTATCGGAGTATTCTCCTTTCATATTTCAACACAGTGCATGTGCACATTTCACTTCACTATGTGCTACCTCTGTATGTTATTTGCAGTATCTTAGTTGCACGTGCTTCAGAAATGAGTACAATTTTTAGGTTATGAAAATGCCTTGTTTTTTTAAAGCTGTATCATCTATAGCAGAGAGGTTTGTAAGTGATAGGTCATTATAGTAGACGGGAAAAATCCTCTACTTTCATATTATAAGTATGAATCCGAAAAAATCGGGAGACCCTCAGCGGGAGATGTCACCACAGCAATTGGGAGCGTTTATTTTTCTCATTCGAACGAATTGCAAGTAGCATTAATGTAGGCGGTAGATGTTGCAAAATTCAGACATTTTCAAATGGATAATAGAGTTTCGTGCTGAATAGGGATAGTTGTGACGTATGTACAGGTTATGCGGGAGAAAGTAAAAAGTAGTAAAGTTTGTCAATGAAAAATTGGATATCTTGCACATAAAGGGGGAGCGTTGGCATGTAATGCCTATGCAGATTTATTGGCATTAATTTGTTTAAATGAAATCATAAGGGTTGCACATGTTCTTTGCTTAAAATATGCATACCTGTACTTTATACTTATGCATGTGCGCATGTATGGAGATGTACGTAGAAATCCGCCACATTTGCACAGTAGTTTTTAAAGTATTTGCTTTGCAATGATATGCGACTTCCCTTCAGAGTCATCGATAGTACATTTGAAGTGCGAAATGTTGATGGCGGAGTTAGATTTAGCGATGTTGATTGTGATTGGTGGATGGCTGTGTGACTGCTTAGTTCTGTCCAATGAGGGAATGGATTCGCGACTGATGTGGAAAGGGTAGAAGGACTGGGTAAGAGTTACGTGCCGCACTTAGACAACGCTTGTCCGCGGGTAAGGCGTGTCCTATACGGGTTTCTACAGCAAATCCACCATGGAAAGGGGACTGTAGGCATCAGCCAATCAGATGTTCACATTGCTCTTTGTGTTGAAAGACAGTGCATATACTGAAGATGGCAGAGGTGCAGAGGGTCATGGTTTTGGTGCTTGGAGATATTTTTGTCTATGGTTTATAGCACTATGCCGAGAGTAGGCATGTGGCACACCATTTCGATGTGAGAGGAGTGGAGGTGGTATGGAGCGCTGAGAGTGATCACAATGTTGATGCAGTTGTGGAAGTTTGCCGACACATGCGTATGATGACCACTCCGCATGTAGTACTTTTGCACTACGATGCTTGCCATTTGGGCTACATGACTTCTCGTACTTTGTTGGAACAGTTGGTTCAAGCTGTCATGAACATCTTTCCAACTACGAAAGTAATTTTTTCTGGTTTACTCCCTAGAGGAAAATGGGACAACAGTTCTGTTTTCTGTCCTGATCAAAATATTGGGAGGTGTATCATCAATCGCGGCATGCGTGCATTCATGTTACGAGCTGGTATGTTTTTCTGCAGCCACAATAACATTGTTCCCAATAATGCATATTATTTTGAAGCAGATGGTGTTGCGTTATCTTCTTTGGGAAATGCCATGTTCTTTTGGAATGTAAGGCTTGCTTTAGAGAAGGTTCTATAATGGTTGTAGGAGTAAAGCAAGAAATACAAATTAAAAAAAAACACAAAATAACAGGTGTCTGTAAGGCATCTGCCCAAAAACAAAAAAAAAGAGCCCACCTTAAAGGGGAAAAGGGGAATAATACTTAAATGTACAGTCATCACGCTCTGATCCTGTACGTGTCCGCTGACATGGCGGTGGTTTGCAGGTGAAGCATGTTAACATGGGAAATTCTTGGGTGGAGACACATGCAAATGAGAATGAGCGGAGCTAGGGATTGGTCAGTAAAGTTCAGTGGGTGTGTTCTGAACGGAGAGATTTAATGACACTGTCTTCTCCCTGACAGGAGACCAGACAGCCATGGCTCTGTGTGCGCGCAAACAGATTATCTGGATTTTGGGAGACTCGTGGATACATTGGTTGAAGGTGCAGGCAGAAAGTTGTGGCCTATCTGCAGTTCTTGGATTTCCTCAAGTGCACTGGCATGGCGTGCGTGGAATGAGGTGGCTCGACTTGGTACCTCTCTGTGCTACTTTACAGAAAGAGCGTGATCCTGATATAATTATCATTAATTGTGGAGGAAAAAGTTTAGGCCATGTCTCTGGAATTTCTTTGCAATTTGCAATGAAGGAAGGACTTGCGAAGGTCATGGACATGTTTCCAAATTGCCACATACTTTTTTCCCATATTGCACAAAGACAAATATGGCTGCGGTCCTCTGCATTTGGTCCACAAATGGAGAAAGCAAGGTGCAATGTAAATAAGGCTGTTTGTGCCTTTCTAAGCGATGTTGGCATGTCCTCATTCCACAATGAAAACATTTTGTTTCGCAGCACTTCCATTTTTCGCAGAGATGGAGTCCATCTCACATATGCTGGCAATCAGATTTTTCTTCGCAATGTACAATCCATATTGTGACCTTTTTTGGATTCACTGTAACTTATTTGACAATCCATTTTTTCAAATGTACAATTTTTGATGCACACAAAACACCACCAAAAGGCTCTTTTCAGAGCCACCACTTACCCCCAACGTACAGTCCATTGGTTTTGCCCCGCTTGCACCCTCCATTTTTGTGTGTCCTACGACTGTCCGCTGACTTTTTCAAAAATGCGCGGAGGCCTACAATGGTCACTTGATAGTTCTATTGTTTAACTAAGAAAGGCAGCTATGAAAAGAGACATTTTGTTTTAATTTTTGTAGTTTTCCACTTCACTGCGTTTGGGCACACGACACTGACACAAATATAGGGGAATTAGGGTTCAATACTGGCTGGTTGTGAGGGGAAGATTTGTGCGGGGAAGAAGGGATGGATGTTTCATCAAAACGTCTATTTTTCTCTTCAAAGTTTGGGGACGGTTCACTAGGGAATGGAGAAGGGGGGAAGGTATAGGTGGGACAGTGATAACGTACTTTTCCTCTCATAAACTCCTCCACAAATTCCCTTAAGCTTTTAAAATTATAATTTAATGTGTCAATTTTCAGTTCTATCCTTTTCAGCCTGTCTTCCTCTGTGTTGTTTGTTGGCCTTTCATCTTTTTTTTTCCTTGCCTGTTAAAAAAAAGATACATATGTTAAATGCCCATACAATACTGATAATTATTTTGCTTATGCAGAGCAGAGTGTACCATTCTTACCGCTATCTTCAGACATTTCCCCATGCAGAAAATAAACCTCCAACCACTCCAAAGTACTGCACATTTCTGTATCAAAACAACAGAAATACATTATTTTTTCTACACCTCATACAAAAAAGTACACACACATATAAGAAAAATGAAGTTCACTTACTATTTTCTTGTAAATTGTCTTTGTTGTGCTCTGTGCATCTACTGTCGCTTCGGCTGCACAGTTTCTGTGAGGTAATTACGTTGGAGGCATATCTTCTTTTGTTATGGTATAATCCATTTCATTCTACATGGTAATTCAATGCATGGGTACATTGTGAGACGTGTAGGCTCAATTGGTTAGTTATTAGTACGTACAATGTGTTTCTGTGTTCTTTTTTAAACTAGTGCATTTCTCATATGGCACAATAGTACACTTTCAGATACCCCCTGACTGTTTGGGTAGTGTTGATGTCGTCCGCGCCCATCCGCAGACAGGCGCTCAGTCCGTGCCTTTCAAATATCATTAGCGAGGGGGTTCGGTATGTTCTATGTTACATGTATATAAAGTAAGGGAATTATAGTACACATCTCCCAAATTCACATGATGACAGTGTACATTTAGTAAAAAATCTTTGTTAACGGGATGTTATGAGTAAGTTGCCCTACTAAAAAACTATGAAATTCACTAAAGAAAACTTTGTTAAAGGGACATTATAGTTAAGTTGCCCTAATAAAAACCCAAAAAATTCACTAAAAAAAACTTTGTTAAGGGGACGTTATGGTTAAGCTGCACTACTAAAAACCTGAGAAATTCACTAAAAAAAACTTTAGAAATGTGACATTATGGTTGAAAGTAAAACCAAAAAACCCCTGAAATTCGCCAGTTATGGTATGCTAAGAAACCATAACTGCCCGCACCACTGTGCACTGCTAACATTAACACCCAGGAAATCAAAGATGACATCACATATGTCATTGATGACATCACTGATGACATCACAGGTGTAGCCCCTTTGTTTTTGTTCACTGCCACATCTAGGCCAGGTGGGTTTATTTACTGACAGTCAGAAACTTAACTTTCAAAAGGTATTACATTTATAGATATTGCTATTCTCACATGTTCTTACAATACTTTCCATAGAATTTAATCGCATCTTATGATATACATATATAGGGAAAGAAGCAGGCCTGAAACACAGGAATCATTTTTGCGCGTGAATACAATCATGTAGATTATACACAGTTGCTAATAATACTGCCTCTTGTATGCTTTCTTTACTCTACATATATAAGCCTCATCTTTGTATGCATTGTAGTCTATTTATGTTTTGTGTGTATTACTAGAAATATGTAGTAAGTGATGCATTATTAGCAACTTAGTACATGTTTCACAGACCACAAAAGTGTGATATAGAAACATTCACCTTTTTATTATACAACTTGGGAAAGTACAAACATAGTACCTCTGTGGTGTATGCTGCAGCCAATACCTACATTTCTGTATGAGTAGGTTCCTGTACTAGAAAGAACACTGCAATGGAATTTTCTTTAGAACACTACATTGGGCCTCATTACACAGATGGCGGTAACCATGGCGCTATTAGCGCCATGGTTGCCGGCGGTGCCATGGTTGCCGCCGGTATTTTACCGATTCCGCCTTGGTGAATGGGGGAATTACCGCCCCATTCCAAGGTTGGCGGGGCAGTAATTCCCCATTCACCAAGGCCCTTCCCCATTCCCATTTGAGCCCCCATATGGCTCAATGGGAATGGGGAAGGAGCAAATAACGGTACCGCTGTTAGCGGTACCGTTATTTGCCCTGAAGTCCCTCAGCGGGTCCCTTCCTTAACGTGTGGTCTGGCCACACGTTAAGGACGCGACCCGCTGAGGGACCTCGTAGTATGGCGCTAAGGGATTACCGGCACCGATGCCCTTACCGGTGCCGGAAATCCCTTAGCGCCATCCGTGTAATGAGGCCCATTGTGTGATGAAGTATGTACTTTATTACACATGTCCCAATAATCCCTGATACTTTTTTGCTACAATTACATTCACAATCCCTCGTCTGAAAAGTAAATGCACATATGATGTCATCAGTGATGTCATCAATTATATTTGTGATGTCATCTTTGATGTCCTGGGTGTTAGTGTTAGTGTTAGCAGTGCACAGTGGTGTGGGCAGTTATGGTTGCTTAGCCTACCATAACTGGCAAATTTCAGGGGTTTTTCGGTTTTACTTTCAACCATAATGTCACATTTATAACGTTTTTTTGTGTGAATTTCACAGGTTTTTAGTAGTGCAACTTAACCATAACGTCCGCTTAACAAAGTTTTTTTTTAGTGAATATGATTGTATATCTAGATGTGTCCCTTAATCAATCCCAGCCCTTGATAGGTTTTTCACTATTGCCACGTAGCATGATGTCATTCTAATGCACAAAGAAGCATGTCTTTGTATTTTTTGTGGAAATTGCTGAGAATGAGCCTACGTCCATTGATGTATGTTGTAGACTCCCTGTTTTAGACAATTGCTAATAAAAGAGCAACTTGCCATCTTCTTGAGTTTGTCCGGTTATTTGGACTCAGAATTACTATCGTGTAATCCCATCCAGTAACAGATGCACGTTCCAAGGGCCATAAGCTCATTTGGTAGCCATGCAGATGGTTTCAGATCTAAACTAGTTTGACTTCAGAGTTTCAGACAATTGGACATCCTCCGTCCATTAGCTGAAAGATCGTGGAGTTTCAAGTGGAGAGTGGCCGATAGAAATAAACTTGCAAGAAGAATCGAGACGGTAGGCAGGTCCCTCTTTGAAGAAATCCCTGCTTGGTTTCCACGGGTGCTGCGCGGATGGAAGGCAAAGTGGTTGCATTGGGAGAGAAATCGATACTGAAGGCTGCGAGTCAATTAAACAGACGTAAGTAGACTAAGGGAAATAGCAATATAAAGGGGCGGGATTGTGATATTTTATGAAAATAAGTGGGTAATGGGAAATTTTGTGTTGGTAAAGAAACCTCTAGGTAATCCTATTTCAAGCGAGATGGAAGAAGGCCTCTCAAATTCCAGTCAAAATATTAAGAGAGAGAATAAACACAGTCAGAACCATGGAAAGTGATGTCTTAAACTCTGTACGGGGTAATATAATTGGAGGTGAAGAAAGAAAACCTCTTATTATAAATGATTATAGGGAACAGAGAAGGTGGTCACAGGGGATTGTTAATGTGCATAGTGTTATTATTGGGATTATTATTTCATGCATACATTTTTGAAAAGTGATACATTGTGAAAGTTGGAAGTGAAGTTGGTTTGAGTTAAGTGTAGTAACAGTTGGCTCAAGTCAGAAGACAGATAAGATGTTGAGCAAAAAAGGATTGAGCGGTGATTGATGGTGCTTACTCATATTTATTGTTTTGGAGGTTAAAAGACTTGAGCAATAAGCTTTGAGAAAAGTAGAGATGTATTAAATATAACAAGGTAAAGATCTGGTAAGTATCAACAGTTAATTTTGACTTGTCATTATGGAGGACACTCCTGTTATGCACCTTTGTAAAACATTACATGAAATGCATCCAAGCTCAAACGGTACAGTGCAGAATGGGCAAAGGGCACAGCTGATAAAATGTTCATGCCATGGCCACAAAGAAGATCACTGTCAAAGGCAGTATTACAACACATGATCACATATGTGCATGCTGAGTACACAGGAAAGAAATTAGAGAAAATACTGGCAGTTTTCAGCTCCACTTATTCTGCCTGAAACTAAGAATGGAGAAGAGACAGGATTTTACCCTTTGAAGGAATTAAAAGCAGTGGCAGGGTATAGTAACCTGACATATGCACTCCCTGCTTATAGTAGTGATGAGAGACCAGAAGAGAGCAAAAAAAAGGAAGATGCATGTAGGATCATGCGAGATAAAGAGGAATGAGGCAAGCGATTGAATATATCAACAGATATAGACAGTGAAATCAAGAGATGGAAAAGAGAGAAGGATAGGGCAGATGAGGTAACTCTTATACAGAACAATGGGAGGACAGATTTTACTCGAGTTAAATGTGCAAAGTATCAAGGAAGTTAGGCAAAAGGATGCCATGGATGAGCAAGAAAAGGATAGGGAATGAGTAAAGCAGTTGAGGGAGGATGAGCAAGGAAGGAAAAACAGGGAACGATGAGAAAACATATATAAAGAAGAACAAGAAAAAGACAAAAAGCGGGCAGAGGAACAAAGGAAATATGACATTTAGAAGAAAGAAATAGAAGTAAGGGATAGGAGAGAAATGAAGAGAGAAGAAGAAGCACAAAGAGTGAAAAAGATTACAGAGTAGACATTAGAAGAAGAATTGAAGTAAGAAGGGAAGCACAAAAGCAAGAAGAATAGAGGGCAAGAAGGGATACAAGAAAGCAAAGGGAAGTAGAAGAAGACATAAAACAAAATAGAAGGCAGTGAGATCTTGACGGCAGTCTCGTTCTTAAAGAATGAATAAGACCAATCAATGAAATACAGGGGCAATGGGAAACGGTAAGCAAGGTTTTCTCAATGAGAGAAATGACTCAAAAAATACCTATAGTAGAACAAGAAGAGGAAAGATATGATGCAGAAAGTATTGGAGAGAGGATGAATAAGATATTTCAGCAAATAAGACAGAATAGTGAGTTTGGGACTCAAGAGAGTGGAAGATGATCCCTGATATTAAAACCACGGGATGAGGAGGAAAACTTGTTTGGTGATATGCAGCCTCTTGGGAAGTCAAAACTTGGAAGAAGAAGTAAAATGGTCAGATCTTGAACACCCTAAGGAAAGAACACCAGATCCTACACCATATCTCAAACTTCCCCAAAGACGATTGTGTAAGGAGAGAGGAGAATCTTCACCTTATGTGAGTAGGTTAAGGTTGTTAACAGCACGTAGAAAAATAGGGACTATTACCCCTCCATTGAGTAAATTAATAATGGGGTCCAGTAAGTGGATGAGGGTCTCGCAGTTCCCCTAGCTAGAGAAGGGTGGAGAAAGAACGCAATATATTCCATGGCCTCAGATGGATAAGGATAATTTAAAATGCAAGTTACCTAGTTTGACATCGGGAGCTGGGAAGTAGATATACGAATTAGAGAAAATGATAGTGGGAAATACATTGCCCATAGGGGACATAAAAGCTCTATTGGCAGCTATTCTTGGAGAGAGAGCTGACAACATTTGGAGACGAGCAGGATATGCTGGAGTGACTGAACAAAGCATGGAGTACAATGGAGTGCCATTTAACAATTGTAGGGCAGATATTTGGAGTGCTGTCAGGGTCCAGTATCCTGATACATCAGATATGGGTACAATTATGACACGTGCAATGAAAGAAGATGAAGACCCTATTGCTTATATTCAGGATATTCAAGAGAAATGGCATTTTGAGACGTGTGAGCCTTGGGAAAAAAACAGTGGCACTGTTCTATTATATTGTGTGTCAGGGATTGCCAGAACATGTACAGAGACAAATGAAAAAACTAATAGAAATGGAAGCGAAGCTGTGTGCTGAGATACAGTTGACTATCGTGCATCATTGCCGAATTGTTACAAGAGAAGAATAGGAATGATGAGAATAGAAAGATTGAGAAAAACAGGTTAATGCAGAAGAAATTGTCAAAATTTGCTGTAGAACGGGCAGTCTTGCCAAGTGGAGAAGGAGGAAGAAGGCAAGAAATAACGAGCGAATTGCAGGTGAATAATGTACACCAAGTGGATCAAAAAAGTATGGGTTTTGGCCACTGGGAAGGGTTTACAGAGGCTTCAGGGGAAGAGGAGGTGGCTTCCAGAACACCGAAGGTGGATTTCAGAGCACCCAAGGTGCATTTAAAAATTCCCAGGTTGGAAGTCAGAATACTCAGGGAGAATATAATGGAGGGTTGGCCAGAGGGACACCCCCAGTGCATTGGAATTGTGGAATAACTGGGCATTTTTCACGTGCATGTATTGTGAGAAACCGGAAGGTGTCTCCCTGACTAGTCCCCGGGCATCTGTCATACAGGTGACCAGGACACGGCCATTACTATTGGATCCAGTTCCTGGCGGTGGACCAGTGAGGGAGAATAAACTGGATAAGGGGTGCTAGGCGAGTGAAAGCAGGACACCGACGGGTGAGATGCAGTATCCTCCTTCTTATAACACCTTTTCCCCAGCCTACCACGTAGAACAATCATACACTCTACCCCCCTTTTCCAACATGAACACTTTCTTATACCATGAAAGACAAGAGACTAACACTAGAGCCATTTACCTGACATGTCCCAACACAAGGGTCAAGCAGAGTCAGGCAATTGACCAGAACCACACACACCTGACGGCCCTTTCCCTTCCCCACAGGGATAAAAAGTGGCGCATGAGAGCACACGACAAGCAAGGCAGATGGCACAACCAAATAGCTATCCAAGCATAGCAGTTCAAGAGGAGGAGAAAGGCAGTGAGAACCCAAAAGGGTGGCAAGGATAGAAGCAACCTTCTCTTTTCCGACCCAGAACTGCAAAGCCTCCGTGGAAGGAATCATATCACCGCGAACAAATAGCCAGTGTATGTTGCAGCAGATGTCAACGGTATACGGTGCACACCTATACTGATAATAAGAGCAGGGAGAGATGTTTGCTACCGTGGTACCGCCCTTGACTCCAGAGACAAGAAAAGCCAAGTGGTTCAACACAGCAGGTGAGGCGAGGGGTGAACCGATAAGAAACCGAACTGTGTTGAACGAAAATCGCAAATGGCAAAATTAAAGAAATCAAAGAACTGTTAACATTAAGGGAAAACCAGCTGCAGAGGGTCTGGCACAACATGGATGCTCATTTGAGGCACTCTGGACGGTCCCACGTTTGTTGAAACTACCGATACCAGAAGGCCCTAGGAGAGCCGGAAGTTAAAGGTCAAAGTGGTCATACAGGGGTCTAGCAAAACATTCTCTGACCTACACGTAATTGAAAAGCTAAGGGAGGTGAATCCCACATAGTGAAAAAAGAGAAAGAACTGTCTGATTGACAAGAGTAGGCAAGAGTGACCCCGATGGAGGGATGCCAATGGAAAGGGGTGAAGTCTGAAATCCCAATGAACAGTGTGTTGACGGGAGTGAACCTGAAAGAGGGCTGTCCACAGTTAACTGTTTAAAAAGTCAATACGGCTTGTGGATGCCACAGGTGAAATTGTTTTGAGAAAAAGCCACAGTGAACCCGACAGAGGGAGGTTGATATTGGAGAGTGGTCTGAGCCCAGAAGAGGGAAAAGTCATCACCCAATGTACAATTGGAAAGGAACTTTTTGATTGTTATTTTGAACACATCAGATCCTCGGAGGCAAGAGACATTTTATAGAAAAGAGACTTAACCACCGAAGGTTCTGATAGCTGAGAACAGAACTTAGATCTCATGCTGAGAAAGCTGAAGAGTTTGCGCTAAAAAAGTGGGGAAGGGATACCACGGCTACCACATCCTGACTTATCATTTGTGAATACTTCTTTTTCTCTTATGAACCCTATTCCGCACTCTTTTTGTATCTAGTTGTAAGGATTGGCAGCAGGTTTTTCTTAGTATAGGCCCTTTTATTTGACAAGACGCCACGAGGACTGCCTGATTATTATTTGATGGTCGTAGCTTGCTCCCATCTTAGATTTCATTTTAGATTAGGTGTTTTTCCAACCTACCTTTACAGTTTAATAAACACTCTTGAACTGTGATCACTTGTGTCTGTCTTTACTGTTGCCACCATGAGTTCCTTACAGTAGAAGCCAAGGAAACTTGCAACAGAATGGACAAAATTAAAGTGGGGACAGGTCATCCACCACCATACAGCACAAAACCACAAGGGGGCTATACCCAGGATCACACATCTTATCAGAAACAGGTGCCGCAAGCACAGCAGGCATAGCAGTGGGGGTCAGTACAAATGTACCCAGTGCAAGGGCACTCGCAATAAGCACCTATGCAAACACAACAGAATGCGAACACAGGGCAAATACAAACACCTAGGATAGGTGATTTCACTGTAGTTGGGGGGAAACCTTTTACGGGGACAGGGATGAATGTGTACCCTCAATAGGACAGCTCACATGGTGACTTGATGTTTTCAGTACTATCAGTAACACCAGACCCCCAAGAGGAACCAAGGGTCGATGTGACGATAGGAGGCAAATCTTTTTCTTTTCTTGTAGTTGCTGGGGCGACTCGCTCTTGTATAAGAGAGGGAAAATACCCAATACCAGGTATTGCCATGAATGCTCAAGGGTTCTGTGGAGCTACACATGTAGGTCCTTTTACTGACAAATTACCTGTTTCTATAGGGCAATGTGACATGTATGTCCCCTTGTTATGTTCGCTAGAAACGGCAATAGAGAATTGATGACAACACTTAACATGACGATTTCATTCACTGATCAAGGAATAGTGTGCTCTACTACAGGAATACACATTTTAAGTGTAGGAGAGTTTACACTGGCATTTACAGGACTTGTCTCGGGAGGCTAGCTCATGGGCAATGTGCCCACCTTGGAAGCAAGGCGACACAGAGCACCACAGGTTTGATACCCGGGTGAGCACTTAGAAACCTCTGGGTATTAAGCGTGTTATGAATAACCTATCATATCATATCATATCAAGTGGCTCTATGAGGAGTTCCAGTATATATCATATCATCTATGGGGGTGAGCATTTTATAAACATGGCTACCTGGATTAGTAGGGAAAATTGTGAGGGTACCTGATGAATTGAAGATTGAGAAAAGTCCTGCATGGAATTGCACTGATGTGGCAAAGACCAGCGTTTTTTCTAGAAGACTACGTGCCCACATGATGGAGGCCTATTGAAGGGAATCGGGGAGGTTAAAATAAAACTTAAGCAAGGAGCAATTTTAACATAAGCAAAACAGTACCCTATGTCTCAAGAAGCTGATGAAGTCATATTTAAGACTATTTCACCGTTGATGAAATAGGGAATCTTAGTGCCATTGGAATCCCTCTGCAATCATGCGAAGTATCTGATAAGTATCTGATGAAAAAAATCTAAAGGTGGGTCGTGGAGTTTTATCTGGGTCTTGCACCCTCTTATTCAGATTGCAGAAGGAGAATTTCTATTAGTTCTGAATTCTGCAACAATATTGTGTAGCATACCAGTTGAAGCCAAGTACTTCTTGGGGATCAATTTTAAAAATGTGTTTTTCTCGATCCCGTTGCACAATGACTCATAAGACCTTACTTCCTTTACGTTCAGACAATCGAGACTAAAATATACTTGTTTACCTCCAGGGTATTGTGAGTCCCTGTTGATCTTTAATAGGGTCCTACAGATGGATTAAGTTAACATTGAGCTCAAGAGTGTGGTAATTCAATACGTAGATGACATTTTAATTTGTAGTAAAACAGAGGATTAATGTAGGCAGGACTCGGTTCAGTTAATGACTATATTGTCAAACAAAGGATACAAGGTAGATATGGAAAAATTACAGTATTGCCAGGAAGAGGTTTGTTTGTTTGTTTGTTTATTGATTTATAAAGCACACCGAACCCAGGGGTATCTGGACACATATTGTATAGGCCACTTAATATCACATGACGGAAAGAAAGTGACACCTGAAAGAGCTGAGGCTATCACGAAGACACCCATGCCAAATACAGTGAGGCAAATGCAGCTATTTCTGGGCTTATGCAATTATTGCAGGGCCTGGTTGTTAGACAACAGCACGTACATAAAACCACTGTTGAAAGCACTTAAGAAATTGCAAATTGGTAAGAAAAAGATAGACTGGACTGAAGAAATGGAGGAAGGATTTCAGGAATTAAAAAGAGCAATTTGTATAGCTCCAGCTTTGGGAATACATAAATATAGTGAACAATTGTATTTGTTTTCGCACACTAATGGGTCAGTAATGACAGCAGTACTCAAACAAAGAACAACACTAGAGTATAAACCTTTGGCGTACTGCAGCAGGATTTTAGATTCAGTCCTGAGAGGACATTTTCCATGCGAACAATCATTGCCTGCTGCTGCATTTGCGATTGAGAAGTCCACAAGCATTACCATGGGCTGTGCAATGATGCTTTATGTGTTGCATGTCTCATTTGCCATTTCACAGAAACCAAAAGGTACATTGACAAAACAAAGAGCTTCTATTTACGAAGTGATGATTTCTAATCCAGTGATTAAAATATTAAGGTGTAAAATAGTGAAACCAGCCACATTTATAGCTCTACCTGTAAAAGAAGGTGATCATGTGCATGACTTTGCGTATTATGTTGGATTTTATGATGATATACCCCATGTGAAAGAAAATGCTTTAGCGGGAGGGGAGATTCTCTTTATTTATGGTTCTTCAAAAATTGACCAAATTAATTGTAAGATATAACAAAAAAGGGGGGTTTGCCCCTAGTAATGCAGTTTTTTGGTGGGGGTCCAATATTAAAATTAATGGAAAGAGGCATTCAGGATCTGCTGTTGTAAGACACAGATTAAATGGTACATTTGAGGTAGTGGCAAGTGCAAGACTACGGTCCCATTTTTCAGCACAGGTAGCAGAATTTGTTGTACTTATTGTTGCAACTAGAAACACAAGGATCAGGATGTGACGGTCCACAATGACTCTGGCTATGTGATGTCAACCGTACACTCAAGGCTGTCACGATGAAAAAGGAGGATTTATCTCCATGGAGACGCCACTCCAGTGCAACATGCATATTTATTGGACAGGCTCATTAAGGCACTACAACTCCCAGTAGAATATCAGTCGTAAAATATGCAGCGCATACTTAACTAACAGATTTTCTCTCTCGCGGAAACAGATCTGCAGACTTAGAAGCAAAAGGGTTCTGCATTCCTCCGAAATTTCTAGTTTTGAAACTGAAAATCTTAAAGAAGTATTGAGTAAGAGGCAGGCTAGTATGAGAGGGATTTAATATGCTGTCAATTATGCAACTAATATTGATACTGGGTAGGGCCCCACAAGAAGAACAGGAGCTATGGAGACATAGAGAGTGTTCATTATCCCCCACAGAAGCACTATGGAGATAGGAAAGCTTTGTAACAGCAGTGATGCCAGCAGCAATACTACAATTTGCACTTGAGCAGCTGCATTATCCGTGCATATAACCTGATAAGTTCTTGCTGCCACTTTTGCAGAGGACTGGTTTGTACCCAATTTATTGGAACACGTTTCACAGTTCATTGTGAATTGCATCGTGTGTCAGATGTTTACAGCTGGGCATACACTAAGAACAATCAGAGGAGTAATACTCTGCCCAAATGGCCCATGTCAGCATTTGCATATTGATATGCTGCAGATATGCAATGGCTATAGGTATCAATCAGTGGTGCTGTGTCCCTTTTCTTGATGGATTGAACCGGTCCTTGTACACACCCTGATGCCACCTATGCAGTGAAAATCCTAGTGTGCAAAGTATTTCCAAGATGGGGTATGTGCAAAATATTAAGGTCCGATAACGGGCCACACTTCGTCAATGAGCTGTTTGAACAAACAGGGATTTTATTTAGCATAAATCATACCTTTTTCTTCTGTATATCACCTACAAGCACAAAGGTATTGTGAGAGACTCAATGGTCTTCTAATGTAAATAATAGCAAAGATCAGATTAACTTTGAAAAAGGAATGGCTATGTTGCCTACCCCTAGCCTTGTATTCCTGTTCGAAATAAGCCAGGTTTGGACCATCATCTTATGCCCCATGAACTAGTAACAGGGCGCCACATGAGGACGCCCGTTACACCCTCATCTAGAGTCAGGAGTGATGCTCAGAGTGTAGCGCAGACTCTAGGTGATCAGATGCACGATTATTTGACATGTATGACTACCATTGTTTCCTTCATTTCAGAACAAGTCAAGCATTGGAGGGAGGGGTTGAGGAACACAGAAGAGGATGGCCCAGTAACTAACACAATAGAATTATAGACACCACTAAAGTTGTATGTTGGAAATCAAGTGCAGTGCTTATCAAAAATGTTACCCATAGATGAAATGAGCCAAGGTTTAATGAACATTTTCAGGTAGAGGAAGATGCCCCTACTGCAGTTAGGTTGGCTGGAAGAAGAGCGTGGTTACAATACCTAAAAAGGCAACACCCTCTCTCTAGTATCTGCTGTCTGGATGTATCTAGGATTTCCATAGTTTAAGAGGATCTTTATGTGAAGTATTCGTTTATGAGATACCTAAGGATGTTTTTGCAGAGGACGCCATTGAGTGATGTTCAACAGAATTGGGAGGACTAATTAGGCTCGATTGACATTACAGATTGGTTTAACAAAATGTCTTAACTGCAGACGTGGTTGTTTGTTATGTGACTTATTGATTTTTTGTTGCTTTATCTGATTAGATTAGTTGAAGAGCCATGTCTTGAGCTGTTTCAGATGGTCCTCTTCCATATGGAGATGTTTTAGTTGGGTGTTCCATAATTTTGTGTCCAAGATATTGAAAGAGGTTCCTCCCGTCATTTCCTATTGAAGTTAGGGACTACTACTAATGCAGTGTTGCTTCACTTCAATGTCTTGGTAGGCTTGTAATGCTGAAACTTCTTAAGGAAAGATAATGAACCCTGTTCCATGGTAGGAGCAGTGGGTGATGCAGAGGGGATTTAAATGTATTCTCTTTTTGATGCAAAGTCAATCGAGCATGCATAGTTCTAGGAAAATATATTCAGATACTGAGAGGCAGTCTGGCCAATGCATTTTGTACTCTGTAGTTTTTCCATGAGGAAGTCTTGCAGCCCAAGATTGCAGATGTTTGCGTAGTTCATTCTTATTAACAGTAGAGATGTCACAGCCAAGTTTCTGTGGGTGAATGCCAAGAAGGCATGATATGGAGCATGGTGCTGAGTTGGATAATCAGTGCTGTATAGTCTGACATTCTTGTGGTTTGAGCACTGGGAAGTGTTTAGCAAACACCCTCAATCTTGGTGGGTTTTTAAAACGTAGGAAAAAAACTTTAACCTGAAATGTAAGAGTAGAACAGGCCATTTCAGCTAAGCTACCAATGCCACAATGCCACACAGGGTCCATCCAGTTCAGAGTCCCTGAGCAATGCATTGTCCCGAGAGGGTAGCTCAGCAGCAATGTGCTTGCCTTGGAAGCAACACTACACAAAGCAACACAGGTTTGATCCCCGGGTCCGCGCTTAGAAACCTCTGGGTATTTAAACATGTGTATAAATACGCAACTAAGATGAAAAACAATTACACAACTAAAAAAAAAACAATTCCTGTGACAGTGCCTCGATGCCCGCGTACTGTGTGAGCGCTTTAAAAATGCAAAAAATAAATAAAAAACAAATTGTGGTCATGCAATTAGATCAAAAGCATGTTTTTGCCCCAGAAATTTGTCTTTGTCTTATAGGGCAGTGTGGTATTGGGTTGATAGCAAAACAAAAGAGGTTATGGCTGGAAGGTTTAGAACAAATCTTAACCTCTGGCATTGCTCTGGGCAACCCTCCAGACAATCGTTCTTTGCCTGCCAAGCCATTACAAAAGGGAAAAGACTATATGCAAATCAGGCATGGTCCCACCCTCAAAGGGTCACAAGCACCCCCAGACATGTTTCAGCCTTGTTGGTCATCATCAGTGAGGAGTAGCTTGGGTCTCTAGGCCTAGCAGGCACGGGACCCACGTCTGGGCTTACCCGTCTCACTCGGGATGACAATAGCAAAACAAAAGAGGGGATGGCTGGAAGGTTTAGAACTTTCAAAGTGGTTAAAAAACACTGAACAGGTTATCATTCGGTGTTCTTTCGAGAGAGCGGTGCTTGCTGCCTTTTTTGTGTTTTTTTAAGGAACTTGTGGTTGGTCAACTTAAGTTACCTGGGGGCAACCAGATGTGGACTCCATGCTCACTGTGCTCAGAGAGGCACAGCTACACCTCACTGATGAGGCCCAACAAGGCTGAAACACGTCTATGGGGTTGCTGTTGCTACTCTTGTTCAGAAGGCAATTGCCATAGCATTTCGGTGCTGGACTGTGGGCAGAACAAAGACTGATATACAACTGGATATTTCCCATCTGTGAAAGGTACAGTGAGCAAAAAGCAGATGGCTGCAAACTCTCAAAGTGGCTAAAAACTAATGAACAGGTTATCATGCCCTGTTCTTTCGAGAGGGGGTGCCTGCAAACTTTTTTGTATTTTTGGAAGGAACTTGGGGTTGGTCACCGTAAATTACCTGGGGGCAACCACACATGGACTCCCTGCTCACTGTGCTCAGAGAGGCACAGCTCCACCTCACTGATGAGGCCCAACAAGGCTGAAACACGTGTATGGGGTTGCTGTTGGTACTCTTCTTCAGAAGGGAATTGCCATCGCATTTCGCTGTTAGACTGCCCATGTGGGAAGGACAAAGACTGATATACAAATGGATATTTCCCATCTGTGAAAGGTACTGCAAACTCTGAAAGTGGTTGAAAACCACTGAACAGGTTATCATGCTGTGTTCTTTCGAGAGAGGGGCGCCTGCTACCTTTTTTGGTATTGGGTTTCTAAAGGTATGCATGACATAGTTTTGCCCCAAAAGACCAAGATAATTTCCTGGAGCCAAAAGCATACTTTGCCCTCATTCTCAGGTGAGCACTGCAAGCATCCTGTTTATTCATGCTCAATTCTCACACCCATGCAAACTTCCTCTTCCACAATAACTTCCTCGTGCTGCTGGGAGATCCCAGTTGTGGCTCCAGCTGATTTCCACCTGAGAAAAGGAAACATGTGTAGTAGGTATTCCACAATTAGATTGCAAGCCTATTTCTTCAAAGCCCATTACATCAATTATTTCTTAACACATTTCACCACAATGTAGATGGGGGATTGGGTTAGGGTAATAATTAAGGTGGGGGAGTGTAGGAGGGGCTGCGTGGGTCTCAGTATTACAGTGAAATAGTCTCAGCAAATCATGTAAATCTGGTGTAGTATAGAACAGTATAGTTTGGACTAGTATAGCATTGTTTATTATATAGAAAAGAGTTTGTGTAGTTCCGAATTTTGACTTCTGAGTTCCTTTTATTTATTTTCTTGTAATTCTTTTCTTTGTCAGTTTTGCAATGTTATGTTATGTTATGCTATTAACACTTGTAAAGCGCACGTTCACCCAAAGGCATCATGGCGCTGGAAAGGAGACTACCCAATCGAAGAAGACCAATGGAAAGGCCAGACTTAAAACAGATTAGTTTTCAACGCTCTTCTAAATCCAAGATGGTTAACAGCGGCCCTAATGGATGAAGGGAGGCAATGTTATACAACAGCAAACAACAACATCAACTCTAAACTATATTTCGCATCAAGGTGAAAAAGTAATATTTAAAAGAAATCCAAGAGCAGAGATGCCTGGGCAGCACAAAAGGCTTTATCTTATTATTTGTGAGAGTTTATTCAGAACATGTTTCTGGAAATGCTGGATGTCTGCACAGGCCACAAAAAGATGTCTCAGAATCCTTCTTAAATTTTCAGAAGTTTGGATAGTCAAATAAGCCCATGAATGCTGTCTGCGAGGGGAGAAATTATAGGTATAGTATAATCTTGTATTGAAACTCTCTATATTGGAGCAACCCGAGTGGCTGCCTCACTCTTCCTTGGGTTCCAATTAAACATATGCTGGTATCTGGGACCTTATAAGGGACAAAGGCATATGTTATGTTATGTTATGTTATTTTGCACTTATATAGTGCCTTATATACCATTGGTATGGTCTGAAGGCGCTGGTAGGTTGAACGCCCTTGGGAACCGAAGTTCAGATCAGTAGAGAGAGTAAAGCGAGTCAAAGAGGTGCGTGTGAGCACCGGATATGTGTGCAGCTCGTGCGGTATTTGTGTGATAGCTGCTTCTTAGCAATAGGTGTGGTGGTTGAGAGATCAGGAGAATGTGTTCGTTCTGGCAGGATTTATCCAGAACGGATGTGGCTGCGTTAGGCCTGAGGAGAACGCCTGGCTGGGGGGTGTGAAACCAGCAGTGTTTACTTAGAGTGATGTGGAGTAAGCGGCCGATGTTGGTATGAGAACAGTTATACCGAATGGTGTCATAGTATCTCTGCGTTCTAGTTGAGTGGTGATGTAAAGGAGAGAGTAAGCGTGGTGGTGTGATAGGATGGGTTATATGCTCTTTCGAAATGTTCTCTGCATTCCAGATTGTACTATATACGCTCCAGATACTTTGTTTATTTTCTAAATCCACACATAGGTTATTGGGTACACTTCTAAATGCAACTTTCTCAGAGAGGATATTGTGCACAACTTCTAAATATACACATTGGCTAGTGGGTACACTTCTAAATGCAACTTTTCTCAGAGCGGCTATTGGGCACAACTTCTAAATGCAACTTTTCTCAGAGAGGCTATTGGGCACAACTTCTGAATGCAACTTCAAAATATACACATTGGCTAGTGGGTACACTTCTAAATGCAACCTTTCTCAGAGAGGCTATTGGGCACAACTTCTAAATATACACACTGGCTATTAGGCATTACTTCTAAATGCAACTTTCTCATTGAGGCTATTGGGCACAACTTCTAAATGCAGCTTTTCTCTGAGGGGTTATTGGGCACAGCTTCTAAATGTACCCATAGGCTATTGGGTCCACTTCTGAATGCAACTTTTCCTGAGGGAGGCTATTGGGCACAACTTCTAAATGCAGCTTTTCTCTGAGGTGTTATTGGGCATAGCTTCTAAATATACACATAGGCTATTGGGCACAGCTTCTAAATGCAACTTCTAAATATACACATTGGCTAGTGGGTACACTTCTAAATGCAACTTTCCTCAGAGCGGCTATTGGGCACAACTTCTAAATGCAACTTTTCCCAGAGAGGCTATTGGGCACAACTTCTGAATGCAACTTCAAAATATACACATTGGCTAGTGGGTACACTTCTAAATGCAACCTTTCTCAGAGAGGCAATTGGGCACAACTTCTAAATATACACACTGGCTATTAGGCATTACTTCTAAATGCAACTTTCTCATTGAGGCTATTGGGCACAACTTCTAAATGCAGCTTTTCTCTGAGGGGTTATTGGGCACAGCTTCTAAATGTACCCATAGGCTATTGGGTCCACTTCTGAATGCAACTTTTCCTGAGGGAGGCTATTGGGCACAACTTCTAAATGCAGCTTTTCTCTGAGGTGTTATTGGGCATAGCTTCTAAATGTACACATAGGCTATCGGGTACACTTCTAAATGGAACTTTCCTCAGAGAGGTTATTGGGTACACTTCTAAATGCAACCTTTCTCAGAGAGGCTATTGGGCACAACTTCTAAATATACACACTGGCTATTGGATACACTTCTAAAATCCAACTTTTTCTCAGAGAGGCTATTGGGCACAACTTCTAAATATACACACTGGTTATTGGGTACACTTCTAGATGCAACTTTTCTCAGAGAGGCTATTGGGCATAACTTCTAAATATACACACTGGCTATTGGGTATACTTCTAAATGCAACTTTTCTCAGAGAGGCTATTGGGCACAACTTCTAAATGCAACTTTTCTCAGAGAGGCTATTGGGCACAACTTCTGAATGCAACTTCAAAATATACACATTGGCTAGTGGGTACACTTCTAAATGCAACCTTTCTCAGAGAGGCTATTGGGCACAACTTCTAATTATACACACTGGCTATTAGGCATTACTTCTAAATGCAACTTTCTCATTGAGGATATTGGGCACAACTTCTAAATGCAACTTTTCTCTGAGGGGTTATTGGGCACAGCTTCTAAATGTACCCATAGGCTATTGGGTCCACTTCTGAATGCAACTTTTCCTGAGGGAGGCTATTGGGCACAACTTCTAAATGCAGCTTTTCTCTGAGGTGTTATTGGGCATAGCTTCTAAATGTACACATAGGCTATCGGGTACACTTCTAAATGGAACTTTCCTCAGAGAGGCCATTGGGCACAACTTCTAAATATACACACTGGCTATTGGATACACTTCTAAAATGCAACTTTTTCTCAGAGGCTATTGGGCACAACTTCTAAATATACACACTGGTTATTGGGTACACTTCTAGATGCAACTTTTCTCAGAGAGGCTATTGGGCACAACTTCTAAATATACACACTGGCTATTGGGTATACTTCTAAATGCAACTTTTCTCAGAGAGGCTATTGGGCACAACTTCTAAATGCAACTTTTCTCAGAGAGGCTATTGGGCACAACTTCTAAATGCAGCTTTTCTCAGAGAGGCTATTGGGCACAACTTCTAAATGCAACTTTTCTCAGAGAGGCTATTGGGCACAACTTCTAAATATACACACTGGCTATTGGGCACTACTTCTAAATGCAACTTTCTCAGAGAGGCTATTGGGCACAACTTCTAAATATACACACTGGCTATTGGGTACACTTCTAAATGCAACTTTTCTCAGAGAGGTTATTGGGTACACTTCTAAATGCAGCTTTTCTCTGAGGGGTTATTGGGCACAGCTTCTAAATGTATACATAGGCTATTGGGTACACTTCTAAATGGAACTTTCCTCAGAGAGGTTACTGGGCACAATTCTAAATGCAACCTTTCTCAGAGCGGCTATTGGGCACAGCTTCTAAATGCAACTTCAAAATATACACATTGGCTAGTGGGTATACTTCTAGATGCAACGTTTCTCAGAGAGGCTATTGGGCACAACTTCTAAATGCAACTTTTCTTTCTCAGAGAGGCTATTGGGCACAACTTCTAAATGCAGCTTTTCTCAGAGATGCTATTGGGCACAACTTCTAAATGCAGTTTTTCTCAGAGAGGCTATTGGGCACAACTTCTAAATATACACACTGGCTATTGGGTACACTTCTAAAATACAACTTTTTCTCAGAGAGGCTATTGGGCACAATTTCTAAATATACACACTGGTTATTGGGTACACTTCTAGATGCAACCTTTCTCAGACAGGGTATTGGGCACAACCTCTAAATATACACACTGGCTATTGGGCACAACTTCTAAATGCAACTTTTCTCAGAGAGGCTATTGGGCACAACTTCTAAATGCAACTTTTCTCAGAGAGGCTATTGGGCACAACTTCTAAATGCAGCTTTTCTCAGAGAGGCTATTGGGCACAACTTCTAAATGCAGCTTTTCTCAGAGAGGCTATTGGACACAACTTATAAATGCAACTTTTCTCAGAGAGGCTATTGGGCACAACTTCTAAATATACACACTGGCTATTGGGTACACTTCTAAAAGCAACTTTCTCTCAGAGGGGCTATTGGGCACAACTTCTAAATGCAACTTTCTCAGAGAGGCTATTGGGCACAACTTCTAAATATACACATAGGCTATTGGGCACAGCTTCTAAATGGAACTTCTAAATATACACATTGGCTAGTGGGTACACTTCTGAATGCAACTTTTCTCAGAGCGGCTATTGGGCACAGCTTCTGAATGCAACTTCAAAATATACACATTGGCTAGTGGGTACACTTCTAAATGCAACCTTTCTCAGAGAGGCTATTGGGCACAACTTCTAAATATACACACTGGCTATTGGGCACTACTTCTAAATGCAACTTTCTCAGAGAGGCTATTGGGCACAACTTCTAAATATACACACTGGCTATTGGGTACACTTCTAAATGCAACTTTTCTCAGAGAGGTTATTGGCTACACTTCTAAATGCAGCTTTTCTCTGAGGGGTTATTGGGCACAGCTTCTAAATGTACACATAGGCTATTGGGTACACTTCTGAATGCAACTTTCCTGAGGGAGGCTATTGGGCACAACTTCTAAATGCAGCTTTTCTCTGAGGGGCTATTGGACATAGCTTCTAAATGTACACATAGGCTATCGGGTACACTTCTAAATGGAACTTTCCTCAGAGAGGTTATTGGGCACAATTCTAAATGCAACTTTTCTCAGAGCGGCTATTGGGCACAACTTCTAAATATACACACTGGCTATTGGGTATTCTTCTAGATGCAACGTTTCTCAGAGAGGCTATTGGGCACAACTTCGAAATGCAGCTTTTCTCAGAGAGGCTATTGGGCACAACTTCTAAATGCAGCTTTTCTCAGAGAGGCTATTGGGCACAACATCTAAATATACACACTGGCTATTTGGGTACACTTCTAAATGCAACTTTCACATGTTTAGGACAGAGTTTCCAAATGCAAATATACTGCAGGAGTAATGAATTTACATGTTTTGTTAGATGAGTGGTAGGGTAGTATGGCCTGAAATAGTGGCTTCTGGCCCTGCCCTTGCCACACTTACTTGTTGTTGGCTTCTTGCTTCTCCTGCGGATACCTGCAGATACGATCTGGAGCTGTCTACCGTATGAGTCGTCCTTTGCCTCGGGTCCTTAGCCGCAGGGGCTGCACGGGCAGAGGGCTGCCCTGGGATGGTCGGTAATCGTCTGGATTAGATAGTGCGAGGGCCAATCAGGGATGGGGGCGGGAGGGCGACGGAGGATCAGGAAGGGGAGGCAGGGAAACACTGGGCAACGCGGGGCCTGGGGCTCCAAGAAAACCCTAAAACCCACGGAAATGGGATCGCGGGGGGCTGGCGCACTCACCTGCTCCTCAGATGGGAAAGGGGAGCAGGTGCACCGTGCGGGTCACTAGACCCAGGCAGCCACTTGCCAACAGCCAATCAGGGATGGGGGGGCAGGCTGGGAGGCGGGAGGGCGATAGAGGACCAGGAAGGGGAGGCAGGGAAACACTGGGCAACGCGGGGCCTGGGTCTCCAAGAAAACCCTAAAACCCATGGAAATGGGGTTGCGGGGGGGTGGCGCACTCACCTGCACCTCAGATGGGAAAGGGGAGCAGGTGCACCGAGCGGGTCGCTAGATCCAGGCAGCCACTTGCCAGCTTCCAATCATGGGTGGGGTGGCGGATTGGGAGGCGGGAGGGCGACGGAGGACCAGGAAGGGGACGCAGGGAAACAATGGGCAACGCAGGGCCTGGGGCTCCAAGAAAACCCTAAAACCCACGGAAATGGGGTCGCGGGGGGCTGGCGCACTCACCTGCTCCTCAGATGGGAAAGGGGAGCAGGTGCACCGAGCGGGTCGCTAGACCCAGGCAGCCGCTTGCCAGCAGCCAATCAGGGGTGGGGGGGGCGGGCTGGGAGGCTGGAGGGCGACGGAGGACCAGGAAGGGGAGGCAGGGAAACACTGGGCAACGCGGGGCCTGGGGCTCCAACAAAACCCTAAAACCCACATAAATGGGGTCGCGCGGGGCTGGTGCACTCACCTGCTCCTCAGATGGGAAAGGGGAGCAGGTGCACCGTGCGGGTCGCTAGACCCAGGCAGCCACTTGCCAGCAGCCAATCAGGGGTGGGGGGCGGGCTAGGAGGCTGGAAGGCGACGGAGGACCTGGAAGGGGAGGCAGGGAAACACTGGGCAAGGCGGGGCCTGGGTCTCCAAGAAAACCCTAATACCCACGGAAATGGGCTCGCGGGGGGCTGGCGCACTCACCTGCTCCTCAGATGGGAAAGGGGAGCAGGTGCACCGAGCGGGTCGCTAGACCCAGGCAGCCACTTGCCAGCAGCCAATCAGGGGTGGGGGGCGGGCTAGGAGGCTGGAAGGCGACGGAGGACCAGGAAGGGGAGGCAGGGAAACACTGGGCAACGCGGGGCCTGGGTCTCCAAGAAAACCCTAAAACCCACGGAAATGGGGTCGCGGGGGGCTGGCGCACTCACCTGCTCCTCAGATGGGAAAGGGGAGCAGGTGCACCGAGCGGGTCACTAGACCCAGGCAGCCACTTGCCAGCAGCCAATCAGGGGTGGGGGCGGGCTGGGAGGCAGGAGGGCAACGGAGGACCAGGAAGGGGAGGCAGGGAAACACTGGGCAACGCGGGGCCTGGGGCTCCAAGAAAACCCTAAAACCCACGGAAATGGGGTCACGGGGGACTGGCGCACTCACCTGCTCCTCAGATGGGAAAGGGGAGCAGGTGCACCGAGCGGGTCGCTAGACCCAGGCAGCCACTTGCCAGCAGCCAATCAGGGGTGGGGGGCGGGCTGGGAGGCGGGAGGGCGACGGAGGACCAGGAAGGGGAGGCCGGGAAACACTGGGCAACGCGGGGCCTGGGGCTCCAAGAAAACCCTAAAACCCACGGAAATGGGGTCGCGGGGTGCTGGCGCACTCACCTGCTCCTCAGATGGGAAAGGGGAGCAGGTGCACCGAGCGGGTCGCTAGACCCAGGCAGCCACTTGCCACTGGCCAATCAGGGGTGGGGGCGGGCTGGGAGGCGGGAGGGCGACGGAGGATCAGGAAGGGGAGGCAGGGAAACACTGGGCAAGGCGGGGCCTGGGTCTCCAAGAAAACCCTAAAACCCACGGAAATGGGGTCGCGGGGGGCTGGCGCACTCACCTGCTCCTCAGATGGGAAAGGGGAGCAGGTGCACCGAGCGGGTCGCTAGACCCAGGCAGCCACTTGCCAGCAGCCAATCAGGGGTGGGGGGCGGGCTAGGAGGCTGGAAGGCGACGGAGGACCAGGAAGGGGAGGCAGGGAAACACTGGGCAACGCGGGGCCTGGGTCTCCAAGAAAACCCTAAAACCCACGGAAATGGGGTCGCGGGGGGCTGGCGCACTCACCTGCTCCTCAGATGGGAAAGGGGAGCAGGTGCACCGAGCGGGTCACTAGACCCAGGCAGCCACTTGCCAGCAGCCAATCAGGGGTGGGGGCGGGCTGGGAGGCAGGAAGGCAACGGAGGACCAGGAAGGGGAGGCAGGGAAACACTGGGCAACGCGGGGCCTGGGGCTCCAAGAAAACCCTAAAAACCACGGAAATGGGGTCACGGGGGACTGGCGCACTCACCTGCTCCTCAGATGGGAAAGGGGAGCAGGTGCACCGAGCCGGTCGCTAGACCCAGGCAGCCACTTGCCAGCAGCCAATCAGGGGTGGGGGGCGGGCTGGGAGGCGGGAGGGCGACGGAGGACCAGGAAGGGGAGGCCGGGAAACACTGGGCAACGCGGGGCCTGGGGCTCCAAGAAAACCCTAAAACCCACGGAAATGGGGTCGCGGGGTGCTGGCGCACTCACCTGCTCCTCAGATGGGAAAGGGGAGCAGGTGCACCGAGCGGGTCGCTAGACCCAGGCAGCCACTTGCCACTGGCCAATCAGGGGTGGGGGCGGGCTGGGAGGCGGGAGGGCGACGGAGGATCAGGAAGCGGAGGCAGGGAAACACTGGGCAACGCTGGGCCTGGGGCTCCAAGAAAACCCTAAAACCCACGGAAATGGGGTCACGGGGGGCTGCTGCACTCACCTGCTCCTCAAGGTCCCAGAATATCAGAATATGTTTAATTGGCAACCAAGGAAGAGTGAGGCAGACACTCAGGTTGCTCCAAATTCGAGATAAATCTGACACTTAGGCCAATATAACACAAAGAGTCCCCTTCCCTTCCCTCTGCTCGCTACCTACCTTCCACTCCCTGCACAGCCTGGCTCCCACTTACCAGTCGGTTTTTAGCCACAACCATGCTGCTCCTCACATGATTCCATGTTGACTTGGAGCCCTGCCTTGCATTTGTATTTGTATTTTTTTTTATTTTATATCATTTTATATAGCACGCCTGGCCCAAAGGAATCTGGGCATATTTCTTGAAGTTACAGTTACATAGGACCTCATTCTGAGTAGGGCGGTAAGGGTTAACGGTCACTGGTAACGAGACCGGTGCCGGTAAACCCTTACTGCCCTACTACGAGTTCCCTTTGCGGGTCCTTCCTTAATGCCTGCTTTTAGCAGGCGTTAAGGATAGGACCCGCAAAGGGACTTTAGTGCTAATAACGGTAACGGAATTTACGGTACCGTTATTAGTGCCTTCCCCATTCCCATTGAGCCCTATAGGGACTCAAATGGGAATGGGGAAGGGCCCTGGTGAATGGGGAATTACCGGTCCCCCCAACCTTGGAATGGACCGGTAATTACTCCATTCACCAGGGTGGAGTCGGAACAATTTTGGAGGCAGCCATGCCGCAAATAGCGGCGTGGTTACCTCCAAAGTCGGAATGAGGCCCATAGTGTGTATAAAAAGATAACAGAGACAATAATTACAAAAAAAATACTTACAGAATATTTACAAGATCATTACAAGGTAAATTCTAAGGTGATTAGACAGAGGGGCATAACCTGACACCATGGCAGCCATCTTGGGTGAGTATTTCATTGAAACAATGGTTGCGTGCTTATGGCAGTCCTTTTTATTCAAACAAATACAGTGCTATCAGCACGCTCAGGCGCTAATACCAATAATCATCCTCCCTGTGGACTTAACGGGCTAGTAATGGTGCAAGGCAGTAAGTCCCTCACTTTGCTCAGTTTAATAACTTGGGCCATGGGCTGTTACGAAGTTCCTCAGCACCTCTGGGTAGGACCGATGATTGGTTGCCTTTGCACCCTCATGGGTAGCATAGCTGGAGAATAGTGATCCCACCGTTTTTATGTAGATGAGCCAATAATACCAATTTGATGCTTCAAGCCAGGGAGTCTAGAGTCAATACCCACCTGTTAAGACAAACCCATGTAGGGATCTAGGATATAACTCCTCTATTACAGCATCACTAATAGCATGGACAGATTTATGAAAAAAACATGTATAACCTTCTGGGTGCATTTTCAGGCATAGGTTGGAAACCTCATCTTTTAATGTAATTAGAGTATGCTGAAATCGATTAACCCAGTTCACAAGCCGAATTATGAGTTTTTTACCTTTCAATATGCATAAACAAAATGGCCAACAAATTGCCATGTTGAGTAAATGTCATTGAGCAAGCATTTCTATATCATAATGGCTAGGGACATATTGAGACAGACATTCAATCCAATAGGCCTACCAATAATGGACACCAAAAAATGGGAACTGACGTTAGTAAGATACAGTTTAATAATAATAATGAATGACAAACAGTCATAAATGTTATATGACACAAAATGCCATCCTGTTTTGCCAAACTACATAATATTCATACAAGGGGTCTGATTCTGATCATGGCTCTGTTACTGACAGGCCCACATTAATGTGTACCTTAGTTCTGATTTGCAACATTTTTAGCATCGACTTGTGCAATGCTTCTGGTATGCACATGACTTATTCTCGAGGAAACCTTCTGGGATTGCGCTCAGAGACCTCAATAGGCTCTATCCTTAAATCAGCATGTTTCCATCACTTTTCCACAGGTGCAGGAAGGTCAGGTATGGTACAATGGGCATTTCTCCACACCAAGGCTTGATAGTGTACCCTCAGCAAATGGAAATGAAGATCATCACTCAGTGACATTGCTTCTGGTTTATCAGTCTTGGAGAACAAAATATGTCGTGCTGAATCAACCGTGTCTGTTCCGTGCACATTATATGTTCTGCAAACAAACGCGTCTACAGATTTGATAGTCTCCTCTGTGAGTTTGCTAATGCCATGGTTCTTCAGTCGTTCGGGATTCTCTTTGAAAAGCCTCCATGATGAGCGTTTGGTGTGATTGACAAATTAGGAGATGGTGTCACACCCAGTTAAAGCATGATATAGTAGCAGGGTTATGGACAAACCACTTGGTAGATTATCAGAAACAGCATCAATTGGCATATAACGCCAGCTTTTCTTGTACCTGACATCATCCAAAGATGAATGATCTTTGGATGATATCAGGCGCTTTGAAACAGTATATTCTTATTGTAAAAGTGCCTAACAAGCAAACAAAAAATAAATCAAATCAAACCAAAAGCAGGAGGACATCTGACGAGGATATGCCAAGTGTCATCTACACTCTAACCACCCCTTTTCGAAGTGCCAGGAATGTTCACGCCACATTATGTGACATATGGAGAACAGATAAACCAGCAGAGAGCCGCAGTTGGGTTCTGTCCAGTGGCTATCAGAATAAAAGCACCTATTGAAGTACTGACACCTAAGCAAACCTGGAAAGTAAGGTACCCACTGAGAAGACCATATCTACAGACAAGACAAAACTATGTTTGTCAGAATGAAATACCTGAAGAAACCAAGAAGATACTAAAAGAAGACGAATGGTGATGTCATGAGAAAATCGGACGGATGCACATATAGAATATATAATGACCTAAGAATGCTGACAAGAGATGAAATACCATGGGTAAGTGACATCTTGAACCTAAGGTGAAACAGTTGTTTTCAAGATGAAGAAACTTATGCCATATGCACGATGAAGACATTAAGTCAGTTTAAACGTGTACAGATGCAAGAAACCACAAGAAGCAAAGAAATCGTGAAGGTTGCTTATGCTTAGTAGAAAATAGATTGCGGCAAGCGCCAACTATACATATATCTACCTAAAAAGCACTATATAGATGAGTGAAAATCCACTACGCACATGAGCAGAATTGAACAGAGGTTACTAAAGGTCTCAAGAGGAGAATTCCATAGCAAACAAATCAAAAATTAAGACAGAGAGAAACGCAGCTGAAGGTAACCATGCAAGGAAGCCAAGGCCGTATCAAGCTGGAATAAACCAATAATAGATACAATCAAGAGAAAAAGAACAAGAGTATCCTGTACAGCAATGTCATGATAAGCCACAAATGGTATACGACTGGCAGAATTAAATCAAATACACACAAATGCATGAAGAAGAGGCCGATTTCACAGTGTCTGTATCACATGGCAAGGCAGGCAGGCAGGGATGCGACTCTCACACCTACCATGGAGCCGTGCCATACCCATACTCCTTAACTTTCTCAGACCAAGAAACAGACTCAAGGCCAAACTACAAAGCAGTAATTGACACACGACCACTGAGGTGAAGAATGGTTGTAACATAAATGGAGGTAAGTTGGGGTGCAGACTTACAACCTGCACCTGGCTAATTATTCTGCATGCTGCTAAGCGCAAGTGGAAAAGTATGAGTGGGATTGATGCCAACCCAATCATCCTGGACCATGTAACCAAGGGTCCTATAGAGAGTAGAGCCAATGGGACGTCGTACTTTTAGTGACGTTTACAGTGGCCAGTTTGAAGAAAGGGCTTAGTTGCCCCACCTGACATTGATTGTCCAATCGCCTCACCCCGTTACCATATACAGATATAGTACCTATGTTAAATTTACCTTCCTATAACCAATCAAGTTGCATGTTAGGTTTTTAAGATTACACGTCAATGATGATGAATTTTTGGTATAAACGTTGTGTTTTTTCTGATAGTAAGTGGAGTTTAAGCGAGAAGGAAGATCGAGCGGTTGCTGATGTTCATTGAACTCCGTTTTCTGTATTTGTCATTAAACAGACGCCCTTTGCCAAACTATTGAGTTGTCATTATTGTTTGATGCAAGAGTACAAATCTGCATTCCCATCTATCTCGAGGGTGATGGTGCTCATCTTAAAGGGCTGTTTGGAGACCCCCAGTCTTATGGGCTGGCTGCTGTCCATCCAGTTCACTTGGTAGCAGAGATTAGATGTTTAAGATTAAGTAAAATGCCCATTGACCGTCAACATAAGTAACTTCGGGTCCTCTGCAATATCACAAGTCCTTTGCCATCCGACTGATAGAACAAGAAGCTCCCCGTAGATAGTGGCTAGTTTAATTTAAAACCCTGCAGGTTAGGTCTGAAGGATCCATTGCTTTCTCCCAAAAACCCCTTCCCACTTCTACAAGCAGCCGATCAGACGAGCAGCACGGAAAGGCGGTAATGAAGGCGGTGATCCCGAGCGTCTGGAGAGGAACAACATGTGAACGATGAGTGAAAAAGACTGAATGCTTTGGCAAAATGTTGCATGCCTTGAAACAAGTAAAGCGAAGGTAACAGCGGGAGGCGGGACAAAAATAATGCCAGAGTAAAAGTATAATGTATATAATGTATATAAGGGGAAAATATTGACTCGAGGGTGGCAATAGAGAGAGATACTGGGATTGACCGAGGTAACGAGTATACGCCCATTTTCCTAAGTTTTAAAAGAGCGCTAGAAGAAGCCTTCATTTATGGTCCTGAATTGATAGGATGACGTAGGAGACCAGAATCGATTAAAGACGATCTGAAAGAAATGGGCTTAAATTCCATCTCAAATACAATTAGGGGCAGAATGCATCTGAGGAAGCAGATGGCATGAGATTTGTGTAGCCGGCCGGAGTCTGTCTTGTCTGTTTTATGTTTTTTATCTATGACGCCAGAAGGTAAAACCTTTTAAAAAGAGCATGAAAATTGCATGATTGTGATAATATGATGTTACATGGCATGAATTGATGGTTGTAGTTAAAAAGTAAAAGTGAAATTTTTGTTGAAAAACGGGATTGGAGCTTGTGACGAGTGGTGCTCGCTCATATTGTTGATCTTGTTTGCGAAACGTAAAGCATAATAAAGTGTTATATAGAGGAGAAGAGAAACAGGTTAAGCATGGAAGTTGTTACCCCATTGGCACACATGTGCAAACAGCTGCTGAAGCATGCACCTAAGCCTAAACAGTACAGTGCAAAATGGGTTAAGGGACCACAGACAAAATGCTTACGCCATGCCCCAAGGAGGATTGCTATCTAAAATGGTCCTGCAGCACATGATGACATATTTGCACGCCACATACACGGGCAAAATGTTAGACAAACGCCTCGCTAGTTTAGAACTTTGGAAGAAATATCAACAAGAAATGGAGGAGGAGCCACCGATAGATTGGATACTGAATATATGCACATAGGGGGGTAAAGTGCCTTCTGCGTCACCCACCCTGTCTGAAACATAAGCGAAGCTAGTAAATACGAAGGATTATACTCGTTGAGAGAACTTAAAGCAGCCACGGGATATAGCAACCCGTAATTTCAGTCACCTACGCAAAGTAGTGACGAAAGCCCAGAGAAAGACAGAGGGGGTCATTCCGAGTGTGGAGGCAGACGTTGTGCTATTAGCACCATGGCTGCCTCCAAACCCGGGTCTGGGTCCGGTCTGGCTGAATGGGGATTTACCGGGTCATTCCGACCTTGGAGGACCCGGTAAGTCCCCATTCAGTAAACCATTCCCCATTCCCATTTGAGCCCCCATAGGGCTCAATGGGAATGGGGAAGGTGCTAATTATGGGCCCGCTAATAGCGGGCCCATTATTAGTGCCCTGGTCCCTTAGCGGGACCCGCAAAGGATGTGTGGTCAGACCACACGTCCTTTGCGGGTCCCGCTAAGGGACCTCAGAATAGGTTGGTAAGGGTTTACCAGCACCGGCATCCTTACCGGTTCCGGTAAACCCTTACCGCCCAACTCGGAATGAGGCCCAGAGACAGATTATTACCTCCAAGGTCCCGAAGGACAAGGAGAGGCATGAAAAGGAAAAAGGAGACCAAACACAAGCAAGTACATCTCTAGATATGGGAAGAGAGGGAAAGAGATGGAAAGGAGATGAGGAAAGGACTGATGACATTCGTATAGAACAAATGGATGGGAGGTCAGATTGTATTGAAACTCAATGGTAAAGGCATTGAGGATATGAGCCAAAAAGGAGAATGGGATGAATTAGAAAGGAGGGAAAAGGAAAACCGGTCAAGAGACAAAGGGGCTAAGAAAAAGGATAGACAGAAACGAGAGCTGTTATATCATGATGAACAGGTCAGAAAACAGGAAAAGGCAGAAGAGCAGAGAAAATGCGATCATAAGCAGAGAACAGCTGATGATCGAGATAGAATAGAACAAAGGAAGATAGAAGAAGAACAACAAAAGATACGGGAGAAGAGAATAAAAAGACAAATGGATGAGGAAATGCGAAGGGCAAATGAACTAAGAGATGCGAGGAAAAAAGAAGAAGATAGGGTCAGAGATGATGCAAGGAAGCGTAGAGAGTTTGATGATGACATAGAATGTAAGCGAAGACAGAGCGCATGGGATCTTGAATATCTGGAAAGAGAGGTTAAAAAACCCGATCCAGTAGTAGGCTGGGAAGATATAGAAGAATTCTTCCCTATTCTTTCTCGAGTATGATTCAGTACCAGGCACATCTAGGGCAAATATCGAAGATTACTTTGACACCAGAAGCATCAGAGAGACTATTGATAGAATATATGATGAGATGGGGCTAGAAAAGGTACCTCAAGGGAGAGGAGAGGATGAGTGTTTTGAGAGCACTCAGTCGTACGATACTGAGGACACCTAGCGAAGTAGCAGAAATAGAGAGCTGTCATTAGATAGGCTGACTCTAACCAGAAATGAGGAAGATGAGAAAAGTTGCACGAGTTGGGCACAGACAATATCGGATGCAGAAGGAGAAGAATGTGAAGAAAGAGAAGACGAGAGAAGACGCGAAAAACGTTTCTCTAGGGGAAAGGGAGTAAGATGGTCAGATTCTAGAGGGTCTGCACCTAAGACATCAGTGTCAGCCACACAATCAGACTGGCATGAAGGAGTATCATATGGTCAGAGAGGGGGTGTCTTCACCACCGTATGTGAGCAGACTAAGGACATTGATTGCCAGGTAGACGGTGATGCAGGAATATTACCCTTGCAGTAGACAGAAAAATGATGAGAGCGGAAAAGGAATGTCATGTGTCACAGTTCCCTTTACTAGAAAAAGGAGGAACGAGGCCACAGTATATACCCTGGCCTCACATGGACAGAGAGAACCTGAAAAATAAGCTCCCAATGTTGACATCGGGAGCCGGAAAATCGATACATGAGTTTGAAAAAATGACAGGAGGGAACACGTTAGCTATAGGTGATATGAAGGGTCTTTAATTGCCATACTTGGTGACAGAGCTGACGATGTGTGCACACGAGCATGTTACCCTCGAGTGACTAAAGTTAATACCGTGCATGATGGAGCGCCGTTTAACAATTGCAGAACCGCTGTATGGAAAGCTCTTCGAGTGCTATACCCGGACACTTCTGATATGGGAGCTTTAATGAAACGCAAGATGAAGGAGTCAGATGATCATTTGTTTTACATTGAGAATTTCCAAGACGCCTGGGTGCTGGAAACTCGTGAATCTTGGGGAAAATCTATACCTGTGTTTTAACATATATTTTGCCAAGGGCTGCTAGAACAGGTACATAAGTAGCTCAACAAATCGGTAGTGATTGAGGCTAAGCCATGGTCTGAAATACAGTTGACCATCCCGCACTATTGCAGGCTGCTGCAAGCGAAGAATCGCAAAAAGGATGCTGCACGAAAAGGTGAAGATGCTAAATTGGTGCAGAAAAAAGGAGAAGATGCTTTCGAGGAATAGGATGGCAGAGTAATCAGGGAGGTTTTCAAAACAATCAAGGAGGTTTTCAAAATCTGCACAATGGAAACCAGAGTAATCAAAATGGACAAATAATCAGACAACCGCCAACATATTGGGCATGAGGAATGACAGGGCATCTAGCAAACACATGTAGAAGTCAAGGCATGGTGCAAAACAACCAATTTACAAGAGGAGGGATGGCTAATCCATCTGCGTTCTCACAGCAGGGTGGAAATGGAGTTGCGCAGAATCACACGGTGCAGCAGCAAGCGCCGGGAGTACAGCAAAGTTTGCAACCTCAGAATGTGACAAATTATCCACAGGGACAGTCACAAACAACAGGTACAGGACAGATACTGAATTCAGGAATGAGAAAAGCCACAAGTAATGGGGGAAATCTGTTCACTCAGAATGGGACAAGATTATATATAGACTAGGTCAGCTCACTGGGAGACCTGATGTGTTCTATCCTATCAGTTACACCAAACCCTCACGAGGAACCAAGGGTAGATGTTTGTATAGGGGAAAAAGAATATTCTTTCTTAGTTGAGACAGGGGTATGATATGATATGATATGGCATTTGTAACGTGCCTATACACAAGTGTTTCAAGGCGCGACGAGGCGGGGGGACAAGGGGAGACAGACAACGATCCTACTAGACCAGGTGTCATTCAGATTGTGCAAGTGCAAGGGTAGAGGGGAAGGGAAAGTGCAAGGGAGAAGTGGAGAGGGGAGAGTGCAATACATGGTTAATAGCATACAGGATAAATAACAAGGGCCAGCTAGTGGCAAGTGCGAGATAAGTGCAGACAAGTGCTGGGAGGGGGGGGCTGTAGGGATACAGACACAGTCCCGCAGTGCAGGGGGTAGCCAGGGAGGCAGTGCAGGGGAGAGTGGCTGGGCCAAGGACCGAGAATGGTGAGTGACCCAGTTGCAGATTCAGTGCAGTTTCAGAGGTTTAGGAGGGGAAAGGGGGAGAGAAAGCGGAGGCAAAGAGGAAGGTTTTTAGGTGCTTGTGTATACGTGAAGACAAGTTTTCTTTGTCCGGCGATGCCATAAATTCTCAGGGCTTCACATGAGCAACAAGTTGTGTTCCTTTTAGAAAAGAACTTCCAGGCTCCATAGGAGCATGTGACATGAATGTGTCACTTCTATATTCAAGGCAAGCCCCGGTGAATATATTGGGACGAGACCTAATGACAAATTTAAACATGACAATCTCATTCACGGAGAAGGGCATAGCATGTTCAACTCCAGGAATGCACTTTTTGAACGTATGCAAAATGATTGGAGCATATGTAGGACAAATGGCTATGAGAGCTGTTCCTCTGGAACCAGAAATATTTGCTTATGGAGTGCACATATTAATAACATGGCTACCAGGACTTGCAGACAAATCCATGAGAACACCAGATGTGTTTTTATTCATACCAAGAATACCTATGAATGAGGAAAAGGGCAAGTGTTTCCCTTGACAATACAAACAGCCATAATGCGAGGAGAGATGGCTCTGCTTGACGTTTGTGATGATGAAGGCAGACAATGGTGTGCAGTATTCGCCATTGGGGAAGTTTACAGATTGACTGAGGTCACTGGTGACGATCTGTTTTAAGAACAAACAAGTGAATATGAGATGACAATTGAGGTTTTTGGTGAAAATGATCAAAAGGGAAGTGCCTCAGAGAATGATGCTGGCACAAAAACGTCTTGAATATTTTGAGGACGACATGGCAAAGGTGCCTGTCTCAGTATGGACTACAGGCCCTTATGACGTAGCCTTACTGAAAGGAGTCAGAGAAGTGAAGATTAAATTGAAACCAGGATCAATTTTACGAAAAGCCCAACAGTATCCCATGTATAAGGAAGCAGATGAAGGGATTTTTAAGACAATTTCTGCCATGATGGAGCAGGGCATCTTAGTGATGCCAGAGTCGTCATGTAACACTTCGGTTTATCCGATTAAAAAATCAAAGAGAGAGTCTTGGCGTTTAATCCAGGATTTCCGCCTGATAAACCAGATAGTCGAGGCTGAGTTCCCTCTAGTCCCTAACCCATCCACGATCCTATGTAATATACCCGTTGAAGCGAGATATTTAACTGTGATTGACTTGAAAAATGTATTTTTCTCAATCCCATTGCACAAAGACTCACAAGATTTGACATTGTTTACGTACAGACAAGTTTGTCTGAAAAGCAATAGGCTGCCTCAAGGGTACAGTGAGTCTCCTTCGATCTTGAACAGAATCCTGCAGATGGACTGAAGCAATATTGCATTTGAGAGTGTTGTCTTGCAATACGTGGATGACATTATCATTTGCAGCATGACAGAGGAAAAGTGCAGACACAATTCTATTCAGCTATTGACTATATTGGCTGAGAAAGGATATAAAGTTGACAAAGAGAAGTTACAATATTCTCAGCATAAAGTGCTGTAAATAGGGCAGCTAATCTCACATGAGGGGAAAAAGGTTACCCCTGAAAGAGCTGAAGCCATTTCAAAGACCGCTAAACCACACACGATAAAACAAATGCAGAGTTTTCTCGGATTATGCAACTGTGTCAGGGCATGGGTCTTTGACTACAGTTCTTATACAGACCCTTGTTACAAGCCTTGAAGAAAGCACAGGCAATGAAAGAAAGAATTGTGTGGACCAAGACGATGGAAGAAGGGTTTGTTGAACTAAAAAAGTCCATTTGCATGCACTAGTTTTAGGGATTCCCCATTATGCAGAGGAATTCTACCTATTTTCACACCCGAATGGCAGTGTTATGACAGCAGTACTCACACAGAGAACCACATTGGTGTACAAGCCCCTTGCATAGTACAGTGGGAATTTAGACCCAGCGATGAGGGGTCACTTCCCGTGCAAACAAAGTTTAGCTGCTGCGGCGTTCACCATAGAGAAGGCTACAACCATTGTAATGGGATGCCCAATGACGTTATTCGTCAGCACGCAATATTTGCCATTTTAGAGGAACCAAAAGGCACATTGACACTCAGAGAGCTTCTGCTTATGAAGTGGTCATATCAAATCCGATGATTAAAATAGTTTGTTGCAAAATAGCGAACCCAGCTATGTTTATAGCAGAGCCAGTCACTGAAGGAGAGCCAATACATGATTACGCAAACTATGAAGAATTCTTTGATGAGATTCCCAGAGTGAAAGAAAATGCATTAGCTGAAGGTGAAATCGTCTTCATTTATGGTTCTTCGAGGATCAATCAAAATGATGGACAGAGATATACAGGTGCCGCTGTGATGAAACACATAGCAAATGGGGAATTTCGAGTACTCATTAGTACACGATTACCCTCACATTATCCAGCACAAACTGCACAATTATTGGCGTTGATATTCGCACTCAAGAATCATGCAGACCAGGAAGTGATGGTGTACACTGACTCAGTTTATGTGACATCGAGAGTACACGCAGGCCTAGCCTGCTGAACAAGGAGCAGCTTCCTCTGAGCAGACGGCACGTCAGTGCAACACTCAGCATTATTGGACAGGCTCATTAAGGCACTACAACTCCCAGTGGGCATAGGGGTCGTGAAATGCGCCGCCCACATAAAAGGGACAGATTTTATCTCACATGGAAATCAAGCAGCAGACACTGAAGCCAAGTATGTGGTGACTAAAGATGAAATAATCATGAGTGTGGAAATAACTGATGTGCATTGCACGAAGCGAGCCTGAGGGCTATAGCAATTTGGCAAGAATGCAGTTAGTGGAGTTCCAAGGGGAGGCACCACAGGAAGAGAAGAGCCTATGGAAGTGACAAGGGTGTTGTTTAAACCCCATGAGAGCTTGTGGCGACAAGACAGCACTGGTAAACCGGTGATGCCTATAGCCTTATTGAAAATTGCACTGGAACAGTTACACTATCCAGCGCATATTACAAAGGAGAATCTAGCGGCAGTGATTGCTGAAGACTGGTTCATACCGAACTTGGCAGAACACGTTGCATTTTTTATGGTGAACTGTATAAATTGGCAGCAGTTCACGGCTGGGCATACACTATGTGTGATTAGAGGAGTTATCCCAAGGCCTAGTGTGCCTTTTCAGCACTTGCATATTGATTATGTTGATATGATTCAAGTATCCAACGGGTACAGGTATCTAATTATTGTGGTGTGCCCATTCTCCAGATGGATAGAAGCAGGTCCATGTACACACCTAGACTCTACCTGTGCAGCCAAATTCTTGGTAAGGGAGGTGTTTCCCAGATGGGGAGTATATGAAGTCATGAGGTCAGAAATTGTCCTCATTTTATTAATGCAGTATTTGAACAGATTAGCTTGTTGCTTGGTATAAAGCAGATATTTTCTTCGCCGTATCATCCTCAAGAGAATGGCATATGTAAGAAGCTCCATGTATTGTTAAAGGAAAGGATAGCCAAGTTGAAGCTTACTCTGAAGAAGGAATGACTACCACTGGCGCTTTATGCACTCAGAAAACAGCCTGGTTCTGACCATCATCTCACGCTGCTCGGAATTGTGACAGGCAGAATGATGCGCACGCCATTGACACCTCAAAATAGAGCTAGATGTGATGCCCGGCCAACAGGAAAGTGTTAGGATTGGAAATGCAAAACTACTTGAATTGCATGACATCTTGTCTTACAGTAATTTCAGGACAGCTGCAGCGACGACAAGAAGGGTGCAGGGCAGCACAGAACACACGATTTAGAGACATGCTGAATTTATTGCCTCATTTGGAACTTTCATTCTTAGAAAAAGAACTGCTTCCAGAGACATCAGACAGTCTATTATTCAGACAAAGAGGATAATCAGTCCAGCATTTGTGACCTGCAAACAGTTGCAGCAGAACCCAGATAAAGGTGGCAAATGTTTAGCATGTATTAAAAGTTAGTGTTGTTTCCTAAAATGATCGAGATGGGGATCCAGAGCAGTAACATTGTCTTGCCTCATGAGGAGAGACGTTGATATTGGCTAAGGAACAAATGCTGTAAACTAACTTACAAATGTATTATTTACATATGCATAGTATTCATTATCATATTACTGTCATTGATGATTAGAACTGCATTTTTCATTGGTGCACAAAGCGTTCAGTTTCCCGTGCACCCACCTAATAATGTATGCATGCAACCTAAAAAGGTACCCAGACCTTACATATTCATTCCAGTTCCTAGATTGAATGATATTGTGACTGGACTTGAGATGGATGTGATAAATAATGACACACACATGAAATTTGGGATTAATAAATACATTGCAACGACGGAGACAGGGTCGGCAAAGTACACCCGAGAAGGGGTTGAGGGAAGGCACACATACCCAAATAATGAATACATGCACACCTGGTCTAGTGTCAATAAGTTCAGAATCACATTCCAGAGAATGGGCAAGCTTGTACAAACAACAATGAGAAGTTCCACACCAAGAGATGTTGAAAGACAAATGGAGAAAGCTGAACTTTTAAAGAGACAAAAGGCTTTAGAGAATAAGCAAATAGAGACAGCACCGACAAGCACGCCTGTTCCAGTGATGAAAGGGTCAAGCTTGAGCCCTGCTATACAATCAAGTGCTGAGATACTGGCAGAAACTATATGGACGTTCATAAACAAAGCCAAAAAGAGACAGGAAGACAAGGAAAGACTTACCAGACTTCCTCCTACTCAAATGGTATGGATGAAAATACCTGGATCATTGATGGAGATACCTGAGAATCCTCCAGCAAGAAGAAGCAATACAGATGTGTTTAAGGATGTGGTTATAGCAAACTACAGGAAGACCTTAAGAATTAGAAGGAGCACACAAGAAGACAATAATGAATTGAATGATTACTTGGACAGCACAGCACACTTGGGAAACAACATATGGTACCAACACATGAAGGAAGGTGGAATATGAACTTCAGAGCAAGAATGTTTTGTGTATGCACTCCAACCTTGCATCATGGGGAAGTCAAAAATCTTCATAGCTGTTGAAGTAGATGTGCAGACAGCACATTTTCTGTCACATATGGCAATGTGCAAGACCAGAGGTCAGTCCATGGGAAGTGATGCTTCACTCAAATGGGCAACTGAAGCGACCGATCCAGATGAAAATGATTATGTACAAGACATAAAGACAAGAAACAACGGCAAAACAAAGAACATTGTGATAAGATATTAAAAGCCTGGAGTTAAAGGAGCGGAGATCAGAAGAGAAACAAACAAAAAGGTGAACGTCAAAGGGAAATCTCCAGAAAAAGCTTGAAGATGGAAGAACAGAGGTCTAATGCAAATCTGGGGAATAGTGCTTTCACCAGACGGATGGGAGAAAGGAGTAGTGCTCTGCAGAGCATGGATGATCATTGGACACTACAAGAAAACAATTGAAAATGCACAGAAGGTATGCAAACCATTATGGCCAAGACTTGCAAGACTCTTAACATGGGTCGAAGACAGAGGAGGACCTCTACAGATAGTGCCATTGGAGAATTCCAAACTGTGCTTCAGAAACAATGATACAAGAAAAATGGGATAAAATCAGAACTGTGGACGAATGTTCGATGCTACAGGAATGGTACATGGTGCTGCAGTGATCATGGATCATTATTGGGCATTTGGATCCAAAGCATATATCAGGTTGCCAAAAAATTGCAGAGGTATATGTACATTGGTGAATGTCCATGTTCCAGCGTTGGTGATTCCAAAAGGTGACCTGAATATTGACAGTTTCCTGAAAGCAGATGCTCACATGAGGAAGAAGAGATCTGTGGAACTGAGGAGCCGAATGAAGAGAGATAATTACCAAAATGCCAAATCAGAAGAAGCCTTTCATGCAATCCCATATGAACACAGGCTGTTCAGCTTGACCTCATCAGTGTTCACAACAATCCTGATGCCAAGAGTTCAGGTTGGAGCAAATACTAAATGGTTGCAGATAACCAGATGGGAGTTACTGCGGACCATCAACACAACCATAAAGGGATTCAATGCAATCAAAGAAGAATTAAGAGCAATTCGACTAATGACTCTCCAGAACAGATATGTCCTAGACATGATCAGAGCTATGGATGGAGGTGTTTGTGCAAAAATCAGAGAATCATGTTGCACATTTATACCATCTCACAATGACGAAAATTGAACCTTAACAGAAGCCATAGTTATGCTGACAAAACTACAGAATCAGATGATTGATGAAGTTGACGAAGTTGACGATGACAGTCGGTTAGGATCATGGTTTTCATGGGTTCATCAATGGATGGCAGACACATTCAAGTTCCTATGAACCTTGTTACTGATGATATTGCTTGGATTCTGTGGTATCAAGATAATAATCTCTCAGTGCCAGAAAACTGCAAAAAAGGCCATAGGGATGAAAATCATGATTGACGTTGTGTCAAAATGGAACCCGAAGGACCTGACAGATGAAGAAATAAGAGACTTTGTGAAGGCCAGCATTTATGCACCAGAAGGAACAAACTTTCAGTATCTGAAGAAACATAGAAAATATGTGGGAAAAGGGATCTATTGCAATCCAAGTGGAAAATGTCAACTAATGACATGGAACAAAGACAAGCATGTAAGAACAGCAGGATGTTTAAAGGGAGTGATAAAGATATGGACTCCAAAGGAACATTTCTTCAGACCTAGATGTCCAGATCCAGAGCAAGAAATAAAAGTGAAGGCAAAGAAAGAAGTGAGAGTGGTTGATGATTCACCCAGAGGGGGGAGTGAAGAGGAAGTGCCAAGTGTCATCTACACTCCAACCACCCCCTTCAAAGTGCCAGGAACATTCACGCCAAAACATGTGACGTATGGAGAACAGATAAACCAGCAGAGAGCCACAGTTGGGCTCTGCCCAGTACCTATCAGAATAACAGCACCTATTGAAGTACAGACACCTAAGCAAACCTGGACAGTAAGGTACCCACTGAGAGGACAATATCTACAGACAAGACAAAATGACGTTTGTCAGAATGAAATACCTGAAGAAGCAAAGAAGATACTAAAAGAAGACGAATGGTGTCATCATGAGAAAATCAGACGGACACACATATAGAATATATATGACCTAAGAATGCTGATAAGAGACGAAATACCATGGATAAGTGACATCTTGAGCCTAAGGTGAAACAGTTTATTTCAAGATGAAGAAACGTATGCCATATGTACGATGAAGACACTAAGTCAGTTTAAACGTGTACAGTGCAAGAAACCGCAAGAAGCAAAGAAATTGTGAAGCTTGCTTATGCTTAGTAGAAAATAGATTGCGGCAAGCGCGAAACTATACATATATCTACCTCAAAGGCACTTTATAGATGAGTGAAAATCCACTATGCACATGAGCAGAATTGAACAGAGGTTACTAAAGGTCTCAAGGGGAGAATGCCGCAGCAAACAAATCAAGAATTAAGTTGAAGAGAAACCCATTTGAAGGTAACCATGCAAGGAAGCCAAGGCTGTATCAGGCTGGAATAGGCCAGTAATGGATACAATTAAGAGAAAAAGAACAACAGTATCCTGTTCAGCACAGTCGAGGTAAGCCACAGATGGTATACGACTGGCCAAATTAAATCAAATACACAAAAATGCATGAAGAAGAGGCTCATTTCACAGTGTCTTTATCGCGTGGCAAGGCAGGCAGGCAGGGATGAGACCCTCAACCCTACCATTGAGACTTGCTGTACCCATACTCCTTAACTTTCTCCGACCAAGAAGCAGACTCAAGGCCAAACTACAAAGCAGTAATTGACACACAGCCACTGAGGTGATGAATGGTTGTAACATAATTGGAGGGAAGCTGGGGTGCAAACTTACTCCCTGCACCTTGCTAATTATTCTGCAAGTGGAAAAGTATGAGTGTCCAATCCCCTCTCCCCGTTACCATATACAGATATAGAACCTATGTTAAAGTTACCTTCCTATAACCAATCAAGTTGCTTGTTAAGTTTTTAAGATTACACGTCAATGATGATGCGTTTTCAGTATAAATGTTGTGTTTTTTCTGATAGTAAGTGGAGTTTAAGCGAGACGGAAGATCAAGCGGTTGCTGATTTTCATTGAACTCCCTGTTTTTGTACTTGTCATTAAACGATATCCCTTTGCCACACTATTGAGTTGTCATAAATATTTGATGCAAGAGTACAAATCTGCATCCTCATCTATCTCGAGTGTGCTGCTGCTCATCTTAAAGGGCTGTTTGGTGACCCCCACTCTTATGGACCATCTGAGGTCCATCAAGTTCACATCCATGTCCATGGCTCTGCACAAAATGCAACACTAGCCTTGTGTCAGCTTCTTCGTGTGTTGATTTTAGCACATTTAAATCAGTTTTCCCTTTTGACGACATGACCTGAAATTCCTCCCAGAACCCTGCAGCAACTAAAATGTCATTATCCTCTGGTGCTTCTGAACACAATTCATTTTACAAATGATTAGCTGGATCAACTGTATTGTCAGCCACTGACAAATAATTGTTCCAGTTCTTTCTAAGAGGCACATCACTACCCTCAGTAAGGGGTCTAACTGGTCAAGTGGATTTGATACACCATTTTCTGGTAGTACCTTGGTAGTACCCTTGATTATCTCTTTCCTACCCCTGTCGACACAACATCTATCCGTTGATACATATAACTTGCTTTTAGTACTGTTTTAACGTACGTGTCAGCCAGATCTCTGAATGTTAGTGCATTGTCAGGCTTTACCAAAGCTACCACAAGTGCTTGTGACAGTTTTTTCCTTCTGTTAACACATCTGCAAGAACTGATTTCCTCTGAGTGCGGAGTGTACTATTAATTTCTGTAAGTGACAAAAAAACTGGAAGATGTTCATGTTTCAAAACAGATAGCAAGTCAACCGGTCAATCGTCTTCATAGGCAGTAATTAGACATCGGAGGACATTTCTGTCTGCCTTCAGAATAGTTTTCTTCCCCTTGTCCTTAGTGTCTTTACCCACATCATATAGCGAGGCAAACGTTGGTGCATTATTCTTCTTCAGGATTGCTCGGAATAAAACATCTGGTTTATCGTGCTGGGCTGGTATAATCAGTCTCTTTTGGACAAAGTCATCTATTTCCTCTTTTCCAAACTCTTTTGCACGAAGTAGCGTGTCTTGGATTGAATCTGTTGCAAGATCTTTTGTTGCAATGTTTTGCAATGGCTGTGGGTGTAACAGTAGCTAACAGTAGCTAACACAGTGAACCCCCGGAGAAGGTTGATACCAAGGCGCTCTCATCATCATTGTCACGCTTTTGTCATGACTAGGTAGCTTTGTTGTGAAGGGGTTTCTCTCAAGATAAAGATTGTATATTGCATGTGTTCTAGATGCTATAAGAGATCTCAGATAATATGATAATGTCCATCAACCACTCACTTCTTTTGTCATTACTGAGCTTTGGCATTGCTTCCTATCAGTGATTTGGCAGAAAATGAATGCTTCCCAGTTGACAGGTTGCCCCCTTTTCACAATGAAACCCTGTCGTCAACTGCGACATTAATGAAACTGCAACCTGTTTTCTCCTTCGAATACTGCGTCTGAGTTATCTGTAAGCGTTCGATTTTACTCTTGTCCATGAAGTGAACATAACACAACTTGTGCCATCAAGTGTTACGGCTGCAGCAGAATCTAACACATTTTCAAGACGATCAAACAAATCTATATTCTTCGATTCTCTTAGCTCCTTCTGGTGCATGTAGCAGCATTTACCGTACTAAGCCCATGATGGTTTGCTGTATTAATGGGAACTTTGGCTTTATGGGTTGGGCAGAATATGCACAAGCTATAATCCACAGGTGAACCCCTCTGCAAGGAAGCCACTGGATCCATCATCACCTGTTGAGAAGAAACCATATAATAGAAAAAGTTTAATACAACTGTTGAGAAGAAACATAAACCAGTCTTAATTACAATACAACAATATATTACAAAAGTGTAATGCACCTTAACTATGGTCCTGCACTATAATGCAGACGAGATAGATTACATGAACATTAGCTCATAATATATTACCATAATAATGAAGTTTGGCAGCCATTTTGTTTATGTTAGTTAACATGTCATACACTCAAAATACGACTTGAGAACCAGGTTAATCGAATTCAGCAAACCCTCAAAATTCACCTAACATTCACACATATCAGAAATCTGCCCTGTCTGTAATCCCCATCATGCTTAGCTGCTTTCAGAATTGAATAATGCATCCTTAGCTTCTGTGTCACTAGATGAATCTTGTGAACAAATAATCAAACTCTTCATACACTGAACGGGGTGTGGGGTGTTCAAAGACGAGCATCTTGGGAAGATATGTTAGTTTTGGCACAGAGTTTATAGCGTGTGTTCTACCTGTCAGGTCCATTCCATCTGAGGAGGTGTGCTTTAATCTTACAGAGGACAGAGTTATTATTCAGCCCATAAAGCGCAGTGAGGCCATCAGTCACCTGAATGCCAATTGATGTAATCAACAACTTTTGTATTTTAAAGGGCTGCTCACCTCTGCGGTGCCCCGAGATGTGTGATCTTGCCTTCATATGCCCCGAGATATGTGATCTTGCCTTCATAACATCAGAATGGTAATAATTAACTCTTTAACCGCCATATGGCCACATTCCTGCAGCACCCATGTCTCAAGGGCCTCAATGCCATGCACTGGTGCTGTTACCTGCCCATTACGCCCATTAGACCCACAGGAGCGTGATTGTTGCTATTAACGCCCCAGGTTTATAACAAAGGATGCTGATGGCAATAAAAAGATGAGTCACAGTGAGCATAAAACCTGTTGTTAGAAACAAAAATGGACACAAGATGGACGATGTATCCTGTGAGGAGCATTGCTGCAAAAAACGGACAGAAGAGTGGGGGACGGGTTGGTTTGAACGGGAGGTGGTAAGTGGAGGGAAGGGAAGGGGGAGCTGATGGCATGTGATGGGGAGAGGGAGGAAAGATGGTGGCCAGATGTGAAAAGAGAGCATCTTGCTCTGAACCTGGGCAAAAATTGTTACATTCACTAATCCGCCCCAACCCTGCACTTAAGCCATTAAAGGGCCAACGTGTACAGCATGAGAAAAAAGGCATTCCTTCCACGTACCTACAAAACAGTTTAAAGGGATGGGGGAGAAACTCCTTTATTAATACTGATGCTTGAGACCTAACATAAAGGAGACATCCCATGTCCAAGAAACAGCTCTCTATTGCAAAACAGGCAATGGTCCAAACAAATAATCCCACTTACTGCAGTCTCTGTGTAGGAATTAATGACAGTAAGATCTTGCAATATTCGAGTATTTAGGAGTTCCTGTGAGATCTAGCAGAGTGCAGTTGAATCACCAACCTGCTCTATCTATGCTATGATGACCAGGCCACTCCATAAAAACAGAACATTATTCAATAATACTTTTCAAGGCCAGGACTTCTTACCCCAAAGGCGTCTCAGGACTTTGTACGATACTTGCTCACCTTTAGGGTTCCCACTTCCTCCCCAGAGTCGAGTCTGTTGTCTTCCATAGTTTGGTGAAAGTATCTGTGTGTGTGTGTGTGTATCTCTCTCTCTCTCTCTCTCTCTTTCTCTCTCTCTCACTCTCTCGCTCCTCTCTCTTTCCCCCTCTTTCTCCCTCTCTATCTCTTTATGTCAATCTCTCCTTGCTCTTTCTCCCTCTTTCTCCCTTTGTCTCTCTCTGTCTCTCTCCTCCCTCTTTCTCCCTCCCTCCCTCTCTCTCTCCTCTCTCTTTCTCCGTCTCCTCTCTCTTTCTCTCACTTTCTACCTCTCTCTCTCTCTCTTGTGTTTTTAGTTTGCTTGAGTAAAGTGACATGCACTATCATCTGATGAAGCCCTTCATAGCTTCCCAGCAGGCAGCATCTGACATGTAAGGACTATGATTTGTCTTCATAAATTCATCCAGGTTTTCCACTATGTGCACTTATTTGAGGATTGCTAAACTGAACTCCAATTTCGAGGCCTGGTGGTGGGAGAGGGCTGTCCTGAACCTCAATTTCCAAAACTACTCGGCATGATCAAAAATGGGGATTGGAAGTATGGGGCAAGGTCTAATCCGCATAGCCTGTGTGTCACAGCAAACCGCATAACGAGCATAGTGTATCATTTATGTGGATGAGAATTGGAAGAATAATAATGTGTATAATGATAGAGTCTTCTCCATTAATCTACATCATGTACCCTGTCTATCAGATCTCTCACGGCCTGTGCTGTCTTGAAAGGCCTATCTGCCAGGAGGGAGGTTTTCTTGTATTATTATTATATTGCATACATTCAAGTCACCCACTATTACGGACCGACAGTTCATCAGTGGGGTACACTATACAAACAGGTCAGTGAAAAACTCATGCTTGTTTTATACTGGGCCATAGGTATTCAGTAGAGTTATCTCTTCATGCTATACTCATCCTTAACAGCCAGGAATGGGACTTTGTGTCTGCACCAGTCTGAACAGGAGTAAAGGGAAAGTGTGTCACAACTAAAATCAATACTCCTCTCGTTCCCTTTGTAAAGGGAGCACGAATAGCCTGTCCCACCCAACTCCTATAGAATGTAACCAACTCTAGCTGATCAAGGTAGTTCTCCTGTCAAAAGATTAACTCCATATGGAAGTCCTGGAGTTCATTCAGCAAGTCTAGCTAACAGCACAATATATCATCACAGCTTGTATCCTTTTTCAGCAGAACGTCCTTAGCAGCAGAGTTCTTTGCTGTTGCTCTCATCTGTGTGTGAAATTAAAACTTGTTATCCTTACAAGATCGACTTGGGCCTTTCTTCCCCAGCGGGTTGTATTCTCTCTGATGTGAGCGTTCAGGGGCTTGCCTTCAATTGTCACCCCACTCCAGCATTTTGGGCATATAACGCGCTAGGTAGCATATGCAGAAAGTCACTGCAACCTTACTAAACCTAGTGATTCTTGGGGCCATCTTAAAAAGAAGACATGCATAATTCCAAAGCACAGTCACCACGAGAGTGAGAGCAGGAGTAGCCAATAGCCAGGCAGATCTCAGACTCACGTGTGTTGTGCGTCTCTGGACTTCCGCTTTCTTCTGTGCCTTGCTCACTAAACATGAACAACCTTCCACAAATAGGGTCATGCATTTTTTTTTTCTTTCCCCCACGGAATAAACTTCACAAATGTGGTTATTGTACTGCCTTCTTCAGCACAAAAGTACATTTGTAAACTACTTCATGCGTAAATTAAATTTCATCTGCTAAAGTCTTTGGGGGGAAAAAAGTCACCATCGTTATGAGCGGTAAAAAAGGGAACATTTTGCAACTTGGTGCAACTTTGAAATCGGGAACTTAACAAAATCATGCAAGCAGAAAAACATTTTTCACACACTCCAAATGACTTCAATAAAATCACATTTTAAAATATTGTTGTTTATGCAACAATGGCAAACGTTTTTGAGGGTCTTATTTTTTTAATAGCGCTGCTTATGTGCTGTACAGTCAGCCTGACGGGGTTTCCGCCCCGCTGTGCTTCACTGGGGGCCCTGTTGGGGGCTCGGCGAAGCAGACACTGCTATTGTTCACCACCTCGCACCAGGTACACCCAGTAAACATCTGGACGCCTCATTTGCAATACCGCCTAATAGGACAGGGGCACCGGAAGTGCGGCTGTCATTAATTCTGCCTGAACACGGAGCTAATGAGACGAGGTGTTGTCTTTCCAAGCAGTGCCCGCTACGCAAGGTACATCCATCATCAGGAAAAATGCCCTCATCGGTGAAGGACCTGCCAGAGCTTCAGAAGCGCACGACTCCTGTGTATACAACTCTGCTAATGCGAACTGCACACACTGCACACGCACACAGCTCTGCTAATACGCCTCGACTCTTACCTAGACATAGACTGTACACTTATACAGCTCTTTCAGTGCACCTCAGAGATGATCTGCACATAGACTGTGTACCCACACTGCTCTGCAAGTGCACCAGAGCCCTAACAAGCACATACCGTGTGTAGACACAGCTATGTCAAAGCGCCACAACCGTGACCTACACATAAACTTTACACACACATACACAATTATGCCAGTGCCCCATGGCCCTTACCTGCAAACGCCACCACTACACATAACCTTTGCCAATGCAACTCAGCCCTAAATTGCAAGTCCACTGTACATGTACACACATATAACTTCGCCCTAACATGCACATTTTGCACACACACGCATACATCTCTATCAGTGCATCTACAGTTGGACTACATACATTGTTTGCGATGTGCCTGTTCTGCCCATGCACCTTCACTTTAACTTGCATGCACACTTTGCACACAACTCTACCAACGCACCTTAAAACCGGCCTGCAAGTACACTGTACACACACTCACACACACACACACACACATACACATACACAGCTGTGCCAATTCACCTCAACGCTATTCTGCAAGTACACCCACAAACACACACACAACTCTGGCAATGCAGCCTAACCCTTAACTGCAAGTACATTATAAGCACACATCTGCCACTGCATCTTAAGCATGGCATGCAAGTACCTGGTGTATATATACACACACACACATACACACTTGCAGCTCTGCCAACTGGTGCCTCTCAACCAGAACCTGCACATAGAGTCTAAACCCAATGGTCAGACTTGAGTTTACCTCATGCATGATCTTCACACACACACACAATGGGCCTCATTATGACTGAGGCGGTAGCCATGCCGGTAAATATCAGCACGGCTGCCGCTGAGTAATTATTTTACCGGCACCCGGCAATGGGGATGTACCGGGCCATTTCAGCCCCAGCGGACCTGGCTATTCCCCTTTCCCAGGTGCCGGTAAAAATTACTCCTCATTCCCATTTGTGTCCCATAGGACTCAATGGAAATGGGGAGGCCAGTAGCACCGGCACGGTGCCAGTGCTACCGTGTAGGTCTGATCACGGGTGCCGTTCCGCCCGGCAGGTCAGACCTGCCAGGCTGAGAGGCACCCGTGAGCCGACCTCGTAGTTTGCCGGTCCGGTAACAACGGTACCGGCAAGCTTACCAGTACCGTTGTTACCGGACCAGCAACCTTGTAATGAGGTCCAGTAAAGACCCTGTATTGCCAATGCAAATCAGCAATGATTTGCACATACATTGTACACAGATTTCTGTCAGTGTACCTCAATCTTAACACGGACATGCCCTGGGCACACTAAGCTTTGCTACTGCACCTCAAAAATGACCTGCAAACACACTGTACACATTCAGCTCTGCCAGCCAGTGTACATCAGCCGGAACATGCAAATACTGGGTCAACACCCAACTCTGCCAATGCCGTTCAACATTGCTCTATACATACACATGGCAAAAAATGTGTCTATGTTCTTTTGCCTGCAGATTTTTTTTTCGATTTGTTTTTTTAATGGAAATCTGTAATTAAACAAACTCAGTGATTTTTTAAAAAATATATTCGGGGGTCCCCCCAAACTGCCCCATCCCTGCTATTTAATCCCTATCACTAACGCCCCTAGCCCTTTTATCCCTTACGGGCCCCTCTTCCTTTTTCGATGAGTTTTTTCAATTAATATTTTATGTAAAATACTCATCGGAAAAAAACGGGCAGAAAAATAACTGTATACCGAGCAAATACCAATGTCTAGAATATGTCAAAACCCTTGTGCACCTCTAAAAATCTAAGAAAATTCCTTCCCTTTCTTTTTTAACATAAAACATGCATCAAAAGACATCAGCCCGCTGCAGCCACAAAGAATCTCAACACCCGTCACCACAATGTAGCCAACAGTAGCATCATGCACTTGCCCCCAATAGGGAAATCCTGCAGGACCAAGCACGCGCCTTATCAACTAACCCCCAATTTATCCACTGTTCTCACCACATGCAAACTGGATACCCTTTGCCCAGACTTCGAACAACACAACTCTGCACTTCTAACACCAAGTGACACACTTAGGCCCTAAACAATGCATGTGCCCAGTCTGCAAGCATGAGGTTCCCTCTCTGGACACAAAGTCCTCAATGCTCCTAACACATCATACCTCGAAAGCTATCACACACACAGAGTTCAGGGTAACGCAGATCTGCACCATCAACACAATGCACCACAATCTCGTGTTTCCTTAGCCTCCCGACGAACCAAACCCACTGACTCCCTTAATCATCTGCCAGAGCACCTGCAGACCATACAACTGGCAGTGCTGTGTGGTACAAATCCTAATAACCTAACATAATATCATGAGATACACTGTACACACTGCTCTGACAGTGTACCCAGACCTGGAAGTGACCAAACACTACACACACCACTCTGCCAAAGCACATCAGCACGGAATTACAAGTACAGTAGACAAGTGTCTCTGCCAATGGGCACTGTAGCTAACATGCACATACTCTGAACACACATAGCTGTGACACTTCACCTCACGTCTAACCTACAAGCACACTGTACACCAACTTTGCCAATTCCCCTTAAACCTGACCTGAGCATGCCCTCTACATGCGCTCGTGAATGACGTCATAGCGGGGACGGAAATAAAAATGTGATGGGCAGAGACTACAAGCAGCTCCTGTGCATCTAGCGTTGCCCAATCAGCTGGCGTTACCTCCAGGGAAGACGGAGCCAGCACATAATGTAATGCAATTCTAACTTCCACGGAAGAGGCAATTTTGAGTTTTACATTAATTATATAGCCCATTATCCTTTAAATAACTTCTACTTGTGCCGTAGTGTAATTTCATGTACATCCTCGAGCACAAAGAGTTAATGTCAAATAGATAAGTTTTTAATGGCCTCATATGAACTAAGGGGACCTGTATAGCTCCTGGCAGTTGGCAAAGTCAAGCTAACCAGGCACTTCTAGCCTACAAGCAGCTTCCACCAATTTTATTCTCTCGATACAGCGCCCATGCTATTCTAAAACCTTAACCCAGGCACAGCAAGGGCAGTGCCTACCATTCATGCCCTTCTGTTACACTGCAATTCCAGCACTAAGACTAAAACACAACTCGGTTCATGCCCCACACAGGACCACCAGCCCTTTGCTCTGCTGTCTGATTGTGTACCACATTCCTCCCTCTCAGTGGTGTTGCTAAATCTGAAAAAGAAGTTGTATCCCCCACCAAAAAAAACATACTAATCATATTTTAAATTCTGGAAAAGATCTGGGGCTAGGCTAATGTCGAGACTGTCGGGACTCGAGGCTAGCTAGCCTTTTGGTAATGCATTTATTTTATTTATTGTTCGCTTGTTAGGTGCTTATACAGGAAGCAAATACTGTTTCAAAGCACCCACAGGGCAACAGGGGGCTATGGGTGGTAGGGGATGAAATAAAACATGTAAATACAAAACATATAAGAAGAGACAATGGGGAGGGGAAGACGTACCTTTTATGCCTTGTGAATGTTCATAGTGTGCAAGTGCAGAACAGAGAGGGTATGGGATGGATGCTGTGGTGCTCATGGGAGAGCAGCAGGTGAAGTGCTATGAAAAGGTAAGTGCAAGCCTCCAAGGATGGCGGGTGGGCGGAGGCAAGTGCAAAGGATGGACAGCAGCTGGGGTAATACAATGTGGGAGGTCAGTGCCCCGAGGATGAATAAGGGCCCTGCACACCAATCAAGCTACTGTGCGATTAGCAGGGGAGAGAGGGAGGGTTGTAGCCCCTGAGCTTCTATCCCTGGCTACAACCAAAAGACCCGGGATATAGCGCCCCCACCCCCTCCTCCCTCGCGACGCCTCTGCTCCCTTTAATTTCTCACATTCAAACATAGCTCTGCATGAACCCAGGCGTGTGGAACTCTTCGCTAGCTCAGTACTGACTGCGGTACATTGCTCTGCCAATGCTACTAAATCCTCAACCCCATCACTCGGCAACTGCAGTAAAGAGGCTGATACCCAGATGAGGTCTGACATTGCAGCTATACCCTAACCAATGGCCCCCTGTGATATTACTGTACTGGCACCAAAACGCTGCTTTCATTGATCACTCCTCAGTTTTAATAAGTCACCCTAATTGGTATGTGTATGCTGAGCTGTGGGCCACCGGTATTCTGAGCCTGGAATACTAAGTGTGTCCAGAGCAATGCCAAACCTTCTGATTCATTCAAAGCCTACCATCCATCAGACTTCAGTTTTACATTATCCACACATTACAAGTGTGCTTCAATGCTGGCCTAACGCACACCCATCTACCACAGCAACAACAGACACAGTGTTGATAATGTACCTGAATACTGACATGCTCTTATGGTTCTGGTGCCCACAGATAGTTTTGGTACTGCAGCTCATTTCTGACCTATGACGATGTCCCTTGAAATGAATGGACACTTCGAGGGATATAGAAGGCTCCGCCAGTACACCTCACGTCAAGCGCCCTAGTTATTACTTTGCGAAAGTCCACAATTTACACTTTTACTTTGTTTCTTCTGGCCAGTAAGAACAACACCTGGTTGACACTTGTATTTGTGGGTGTTATTCTGGAAGCTCTATCAGCGACAGCGGGGATGCAGTCAGCTCTCCCTATGTTAGAGGAGCTGCAAAACACCCCTTTTTTTTCTTGACCCGCTGGGTTGTAAGCCTTGTTCTACAACAGAAACGTTACCAACTGTCTGCGGAAACACCAGTAAAGCCAGAAAGATGGAAGCTTGACTTTACTGGGGGAATTTCCTTTGCTGGAAAGCTCCCCCCTGAAGAGGCAATTTTCCCTGTCAGAGTCAATGTGATGCGATTATGCGTCTGTCTGTATGATGGTTCCATTTTGCGCTATAAACTCTTGAATGGAAATACTCAACGTCTCAAATGGTTTATTTCTGGTCTCCTGGAAGTAGGGACGTGTTCACTTCTAGTATTAAGACTAACTGAATAGATCGGACCAGCCTTCTGCTCGTGACCGTCCCTCACTAAGCAAACACAGCCGCCTGTAGACCTGCTAAAGCTCGGATCACTCCCTTCTGTCACGTGATGCTGTCTTACATCAAGAAGCCACTTGGATCCTGATAAGGTTGTTAGCAACCTCTTCCAGTTCCCTCTTACGAGAGCACCTTCAATAACACCGAGCCTGCAGACTTCTGTCTAGGCATAGGTCTGTCCTGTGGAGTGCCCATGAGAAGGTGTGTTCATCCCTTACCTGTGGCCCAGGACAGCCAGAGGATCAGAAAGGTGAAGCAACTAAGGAGATATGAAGCCTTATCTGAGTCTCTGGCTCAGTTATTAGCAGTGTGGAATAAAAGGAAAATGAGGACTCCTGTAGCAAAGACCATAAAATACCAACAGTTAGTAGAGGAAGCATGAAATATAGCATTATTTAAAGCAGTGTGACATTATTTAAACCACCGGAGGGAAAAATAATTGAGCATTATATTTTTAAAAACTATAAATCAAAATCTTTATTTAAAAAAAAGTGCAACAATTAGGGATGAAATGTAACAGTCATCATGTTATCCAGCATCACAGCCGTTGATTAGGAAGGATGTGCAGGAGTGGCATCCCTTTTGAGTTAATTGAAGCTGATGATTTGCTCTGAGGAGTGTCATCAAAAAGCAACTCATATGTCGATAATAATGTACCATCTGGCATCATAAAAGGTTTATAGGAATATGATATCAATCTTTTATAATGATCATTAATGTTTGTTTACGGCAGGGAGTTTTTCCTGCCAATCTGAAATCTCACTGAATATTACCTCTAGTGAAAAAGGTACATCTAGATTCTTCAATTTGGACCATTTTAGACCCATTAATTGTCTTCCCCTTGACAGTAAAATCCTTGAGATAGTAGTGGTTAATCAACTTCAGATACCTTTAGATCAGGTCAATTTATCACTGTCTTATCAGTCAAGCTTCAGACCCCTTTTTCAGTATTGAAATGGCACCATTGTAGGTGGTGGACAATGCACTGGGATGGATGGATGGATGGATGGATGATGGATGGGTGGATAGATTGGTGGATGTCTGAATGGATAAATTGATGGATAGATAGATAGATAGATAGATAGATAGATAGATAGATAGATAGATAGATAGATAGATAGATAGATAGATAGATAGATAGATAGATAGATAGGTGGATGGATGAATGGATCTGCTGTTTGTGCTTTTGATCCATTCAGGGCCATTCAATACAGTCTCTGCAATGTTCACATGTTCAACATTGAGCATTTGAACTTATTTTGGCTTTCTTTAAAGACACAGCACTGGACTATTTCAAATTATCTCAAGATCACAGAACGCCTTAAGATAAAGGAAACTAACAACCAACTCAGCACCATTGTGACACAGGTTCAATACCCACACTTCTTTTAATGTGAGGTTTGCTTTTGTGACTTGTGGCCCTAAATAGCTCTGCCGCATGAGTCTTCACCTCATCAGAAAGTATGGTAAGATCTGGCTCTTTAACCTTTGGTTTGCACTTCCTCATTTCTGGCACTTTTGATTTGTTTTCCCCTCTGACATGATTTCTGCATGGTGCCTAGAAACACTTGTGTAAAGGCGTGTTATAAATACCAAATCATATGATATCATATATGTACGAGGGTAAAGCACTGTACCTTGGCATACCTAAAACAATAGTTTGCCTATTAAAAAGGGCCTTCCAGGCAGCAGCCAAATGGGTAGTATGGAAGAGAAAATGTGATCAGGCATCCTCTACGCTCAGTGAGCCAACTGAATGCAGTTGGGGGTGGGGGGATGGAAAATAGGCAGCCTCGTCTATAAAGCTTTGCAGTAGGAATAGCCAAAATATCTGCTGAGACACTGCAGATTGTAGGTGGTGTTCAAACAATGCAGTGTGTTATACTTCTAGTTTCCCAAAGCACAGGAGGAAGGCTTCTCCTGTTATGCTCCTGCTTTACGCAATTTGGTTCAACCTTGACAACACTTAAGCACAGCATTACTGTATTTGAAAATGAGAAAAATGTTTTGGATTCAAACCATTTCATTATGTGATTCAAAATAATTAAACAGGTGATGATAGTCTTGTGTCGATGCTGTGAGTCGTATATTTCACTCCGGATATTGCATTTTAAATGTTTTAGAAATGTCTCTTTTATATTGCCTTAGTCAATTTAGTCGTATTACATTGTATGTTGCTCTGGTGCTTCTTGCTGTGCTCGATTTGTGTCTTAAAAATAATCTGAAATAAAGGCTTTACGGGAGCCAGCAAATTGGAATATGTTCTCATGTTGAGGAATGTCATGGGCCCTCATTAGGACCTTGGCGGAGGACCATGGCGCTATTAGCACCATGGTCCATGGCGCTAAGTTGCCAACTCCGCCATGGTGGTTGGCGGATTTACCGCCCCATTCCGACCTTGGTGGGGCGGTAAGTCCCCAATCCCCATTTTACCCTTCCCCATTCCCATTTTTGCCCCATAGGGCATAATGGGAGTGGGGAAGGCGTTAAATACGCCACCGTAAATTACGGTGGCGTAATTAACAACAAGGTCTCTTAGCGCCATGGATTTTAACGCCTGCAAAAAGCAGGCGTTAAAATCACCATGGCGCTACGGGAACTCGTACTCAGGCGGTAAGGGTCGGCAAAGTTTACGCCGGCGTAAACCCCTTACCGCCTGGGTCGTAATGAGGGCCATGTTGTCTTGTTGCTGTCCAGCAAATTAACTTGTTGTACTATATAGCATGCATGATGAAATCCTAGTTTCCTTAAAAGCCCCTCTTGTTTATCCCAGCCATCCATGAGACCAAGGAGCTGCAATTCAGCCCTTGTGAAATTGGAACCGTTCTACGGCTTTCAGAGTGTAATGTGTCCCGTGGAGTCCCCTGGAGAGTGGCCGGCAGTTTGTGTTATGTTTCTCCATTCGTACATCATTTTGATCCATTTCCTAAACTCTTGCTACGAAGGACCTGGGAACAAGTAATCGAACGCATGTCTTTTCCGCTGATTGCCCTTGCGTGAGTCCTTCGCCTGATGATGACAGTGAATTTACCAGTCTTGATAGGGTACCAAGTCAGCTTGCGGTGGCAGTACACAAATTGGAAGTTTACTGTGTCAGGCTATTTGATGTAACTGAAACCGGTGTTCAAGATGTATTGTGCATAGCTTTCTCTCCTCTGTCATGTACACCTCGCAGAAACGATGCTTAAGCAACATCTTTAAATCAAACAGATTTCCTTTGTGCACCCATGTTTGTATTTGTATTTATTTGATTTATAAGGTGCTTTCGCCAAAGTGCCATACATACAAAGTTAAAAAGGTACAAACAATAAATCCATGAAAAAATTACAACCAAAAGCGAGCGCGATTAGGACATAGTGGAGAGGCGATGGCTTCTGAGGCTAGTGCAAAAGAGAGAGTAACAAGGGATGGGCGGAAAATGTAGTGGTAAAGGCAGCAAGATACCAAAAGAATGGAAATGAGACAGAGAACAAGGGGCACAGGGGCCGATAGAAGAAACTGGTAGTGCTAGCGAAGAGAACGGGGGTGTGGGATGTACATAGAGACAGGAGCATAGATATCCCGGAGCAAGCCCAAGGACACATTTAAAAGTGATAGGAAGGAAAAGGAATTGAAGACGAGCTTCGAGGATAACCAACGAAGAGAGAGAACTGCAGAGCAGATGAAAGAATGAGAAGAAATACATCAGATAGTGCGAACAGCAGAGTTAACAACAGAGTCCAAGGGGCCAGATGAGAAGCAGGAAGCAGAAAACAAGAACAGTAGTCAAGACGGGAGAAGACAAGGGCAGTGATCAACCGCTTAGTGGCATGGAAAGTTAGGAAAGAGCAAACTTTCTAATGTTAAAGAGTTGGAAACAAGAGCATTGTGCAGTGTTGGAGATAGATGAGGTGAAGGAGAAAGCAGAATCAAAAGGAATGCCTAGGTTGCAGGGGGAAGAAGAAAAAGGAAGAGAAACGAGAACAAAACTGAGTTTACCAAATCCTCTGCATTCAAATATACGGCCTGGCAAAACCCCTCATAACAAGTGATTGGCCCTCATTACAACTCTGGCGGTAGCCGTGCCGTTAAAAATGGCACAGCTGCCGCCGGAGTTGCATTTTTTCTGGCACACGAAAATGGGCAAGAACCGGGTCATGCCGAGTTCAGTGGACCCGGTGATTGCCAATTTTCCAATGCCGGAATCAAGGGCCTCCCCATCCCCATTCTGCCTCATAGGGGTGAATGGGGATGGGGAAGTTGGATGAACCGGCACATTCAGAGTTGTGGCGGTGCATCCGACGTGCTCTGATTGCGGGTGAGAACCAGGAAAAACCTGGCGGGTGAAACGGTTCCCGCGAGCAGACCCGTATTACGGCAGTCCGGGAAGAACGGTACCGGCATGCTTACCGGTACAGTACTTCCCAGACCGCCATGCTCGTAATGAGGGCCAAAGTCTTTTAGGGGAGTCCTTTAACAGCGTGGCCACCGCATGGGTACTGGGCTATAAGTGAAACTTTGTGGAAGTGTATTTAATTGCTGTTGTTCAGAATTTGTGATTGCCCAGGGCACATCATGCCATTGAACAGTAACTGAATACACACATTCCCAAGTTTTCATAGGAATATTTTATATTCCAGATTTATGAGATGGTGTACAACATTTCAAAGATTTGAAGGGGTTATTCAACTTGCCAAAATGGCTGGGATGGCACTTTGGAGTGTGTTCTCTCATTACATGTCCAGGTTTTCAGGCTGAATTTCCGTATATCCCGATTATGGGTTACCGCTATTGTGCCTGTGAATTGCCAGCCCCATATTCTGCAGGATGACAGGCAGTATAGGCGTTGCCATTCTGTGTTTGATGTTACATTGGCAAATTGACTATCATTTACTTACCAGGCTTAGCTTGGCTGAACGCTCCACAGTTAGTAGCTCTTTCATGCTCCAGGCCAGCCATATTGAGGAAGCTGCTAACTCTCATCTCCTGGAGGCTAGATCAGTGGCTCTACAGTGCCTCCTCCTGTGGTAGCCATCTCCTTGCGGTGGCATGCCAGGAGACTGCAGACCCGGGCCTTGAGGTTACTCCATGACGTTATGTCCTGTATGTCAGGCCCCTGGACCAACTGCCACTACCTTGTAAAACACCTCTTCACAGATGGCAACCTTCCTTTAATTTGCGCTTTCCTTTTGTGACTTGTGGCTCTAAACAGCTCTTCAGTATGATATGATATAATTCATTTATATCGTGCCTGTACACAAGTGTTTCTAGGAGCGACAATACAAGGGAGGGAAGACAGAGGGAGGATAAATGATCTCACTAGGCATCGTGTCATTCAGATCTTATTAGGCCTTGTGTCATTCAGATTGTGCAAGTGTGAAAACGAGAAGTGCAAGGGGAAAGGGGGTGGGGAAGTGCAAGGGAGAGGGGTGAGGAAAACAGGGCACCAATGCTCTGAGTAAGTGTAGCCAGGGCAGTGCGGCTCTGGGTAGTGCAAGGAGAACAAGGGACTGGAGGGTTACAGTTATAGCCCCTTGCGTGGTAGGCCCGGAGGGAGTGCAAGGGTGACTGATCAAGGAAGAGCCTGGTACCCAGTGAGACTGTGAGGATAGCCAGGCAACCAGTCGGTACAGCAGACAGGTACATCAGGTAGGTCAGCACGGAAGGGAGAGAGAGAGCAGAGGAGAAGAGGAAAGTTTTGAGCTGCTTCCAGAACTTCAGGTGGTCCGGCTCAAGTTTGAGAGGGGCAGGGAGACCATTCCAGAAGGAGGCCCCTGCAGAGGAGAGAGATCTACCCACAACTCTCTGTCTGGGGAAGTGTCTAACCCTTAGAGAGTTGGAGGTAGCTGAGCGAAGGGCTCGAGAAGGAAGGTATCTTGGAAGAGAGCTTTGGATGTAGTGCGCATGAGTCGTCACCTCATCAGAAAGTATACCTTTGGTTTGCCCCTCCTCATTTCTGGCACTTTTGATTAGTTTTCCCCTCTGGCATGATTTCTGTATGCTTCTTTCTTGGATGGTGCCAGGAAACTGGGCTATGCAATGAGTAATATGCTAAGGGCGCGTATGCTCGCACTTTTTGCAAAAGAATGTATAATAGCTATGCAATCAACAGGTTTTAAAGAGGGCTGCTCAAAGCTTCAGATTTTCATTGTCACTCTATTTCTCTGACTGGCATTAAATCTTCCAGTATTTGGAGGAATTACCATTCGGTAATTCCTCCAATTACGGTTAGTGCAAACCGCAATTCCTGCAATTACAGGCAGCTTTAGCACTTGGTAGTAGTTTCTGGCGGTAGTTCCTCCAGGCAGAATTACCTTAACTGGCAGGCTAATTGGTGCACTGCTTGGACTCATAATATGGCAGTAATTTCACTAGACTGTTGGCGGTAACAGTAATTCCATTTGGTGGAATTACTGCTTTTTTTACCTGCAAAATGGTAATGAGGCCTATGATCCTTTATTAACTGTAGTGTTGCTAATGTACAGGCTTATGTTGTTTTGTAAATTAAAGGTTTGTAGTCATTACATCTGTGTGCCCTGAGTTAATCTGTGCCTGCCCTTACTGCCTGAAAATTCTGTCTCACGGGGTGTACTTCTAAGCCCTTTATTCGACTTTAGAGTAAATGCATTTTTTTTTAAAGTCTTAAAAACATGTGTGCATCCCAGTGCATCGGGGAGTATAATTAGGAACGGCTTTGAACCTCCCACATTTTCCATTGGCCTACAGACGAACTACTGGTCTCAAAGAACCAAATATGATCCTGCCAATGCAGCCCCCCTTCTCCCTGACCTACATTACCTCTTCCTATCCGATTACGGATCTACATGATTACTTCCACATAAATTACAAAGTGTCAAATTACGTGGTACATGTTATTGCGAGTTTTTCCTTTCTTTTCTTTTAATAGTGGGCCCCCCACATTCCCATCATATCCTCCTAATCACCCCTGACGCTTTGCCACTGCTCCACACTCCTTACCTCTCGACATATATCTATTTTCCCCCAACGATTAAACCAGCCACGAAGTAATTTGCCACTTTTGAATGTATGGGGATGAAACCACGGCATACACCGGATACTAGTACCCATACAAAGCTCTAGAGTGCACTGCATTCCTTGTCTACAGTTCTCGTGTATTCCAGTCATGACTGGGTAGGAGGGTGCAGCTTTGCATGGGCCACCGAGAAGAAAAGCGACTTATACTAAAGGATACTGCGAAACCAAAATAGAAAACCTCAGACCGGCTAACTCAGAACCATGCGCCAAGCAATGGCGCAGGTCTGCACTGTGACTTGTATCGCGAGCTCCCCGCAGGCTGGAGGTTCAGAATGGGACACCTGGTGCACCCGCATACACGGAAACCAAGCAAGCTTTCGAGCTGCTCCTGCTGAAGGGTTTCTAGCATTCCAGAGTAGCGCCATCCGAGCCATTACTCTAGTGCTACATTTAGGCATAATACCGGACGCTGCTTTCCACCTGTGTTCGTCTGTCCTCTCAAAGTTGGGTGCCTCACACAAGAGCGCTTCTGGAGAAGGATCTCTTGGGTCATTTCAAATCTGGCTTTTGTGAAACTCAAGATGTCCGCTGACAATGCGCTATGTACAGAGCAACCGGAACAGATACCCGGTTTACAGGAAGGGGGCAGCTCGTGCGGCCTCATACCTCCACACTTGCAAACACTCTCCTCTTCCCAATGCAAACACTAAAACAATTCATAAAGGTGTAATTTTGACCTAAACGGCTTCCGATAGAAGTGGCCATCATTATGGTTCCTGCATATTACCCAGGAAGTCAGAGGGCTGCTTATACCAGGCAGACTGAAGTTTCTGTTTGTCACTGATCAGCCAGAAGTGGGTGCGGGGGGGGTTGAGGGGGGGCAGGGTTTGATGGTACTCGAGGAGACCTCCCTCCACTGCAGAGTCTCATCAGAGACCCCAAAGGACCAGTGCTCTGGAAGCCCACGGCACGGATGCATAGCGTCCTAGTTTCCCAGTTTCATGCTTGACATCTCTAGCCAGTATTGTTTTTTTCCTACCCAGCATGATGGGACTTAAAGATCCATCCTTACATTAGGAAAAATGAAACTAGAAGTTCTAACATGCAATTGGATTACAAAAAACAGGACTGGCTGGAGGTTTCACGCATGGAACGTTGAAACTTGGCAGATATGAGACTGGCAGATCTATTCTTTCCAGTGCCCTCCTAGTGAGACATCAACACGTGTGGAAAAGAGATCAGTAACCTAAAGGGTAAAAAGAGGTGGGCTCAGGAGTGTGGGCCATTTCTAGCTGCCCAGCCCAGTGTAATGAGCTGCCCCTCCCATGGGTGACCAGTGATAACAGATGAAGTCCGCATCTCTGCTCGATGTGTGAGGGAGTGCGGGGTCGGGTGAGTTTGCAGACAGCACATACGCAAGCTTATATGGGCGCTAGAGCGCAGAGTCCCTGAGGTGTCCTACGGCTGCAGTGCGGCTGAGGGGCGGGCGCTCAGTGCTTGGGGGGGAAATGAACTGTGCCCAATCAGTGAAATCATTTTCGAATTAGTCCCACCGCAGCGCGCAGGAAGGTAAATGAATTCCCGCTTCATTAAACTGTCAGCAACAACATATTAATGAGAATACCCTTGGCTTGGCCTCATTCCCCAGCGCGCGCGGGAGGACGGTCCTCTGATAATGGCCTCAGGTGGGAGGGCGCCCGTGCCCCTCATAGAGGTGGCCTGCACTAGAAGACAATCGGCAGGACTGTCGACAGGCCAGTGCCTCTGAAAGACCAGGACGCTTGCAAAACAGTCGCATGCCCCCTCTTTCCCAGCCATACCTACTTACTGCCTATCCATTACACAGACTGTACCCCAACCCAACAGGCCTCCCTGAGCCATAAGAAGCCCTGTATGTGGCCCGAGTGTCCACCAACCATTTCAGTTTTCCGGCACAGCCTCCTATCAAGGAAACTCCCCACTTTGCATAAGGACGCTTCCTGCCTTCTGGTAATGGGGACGCTTGGTGAGTTACGGGGTTGGGGTTTTGAAGAAGGCAGTTGCCCGAGGATAGCATCTCACCACAGGAGAGGGTTGGGGTTGTTTACAGATACATTATTCGGAGGCCAAGTGGAGGGGGTGGGAGGGCTTCGGCCCTGCTCGAATGCCAATCATGCATGGATTGTTATCCAAGCGTCAAGGCGAGCCCGGTGACGTGAAGACGTCGTTTCTGTGCGCTAGCAGGTTTCAGCACCAGCGGGTAACACATAGCTCTCAGCTCACATGCTTTTGGCGATGTCACCCGCCTTGTAAAGAGCTGATTCGCCCGCCAAACCTCCTGCACGTCCATTAATTTCAATGTGCACTCAGCCGCCAAAAATAAAATCGGGTGTTTACAGCCACTTTGTGACAGAAATGGTTGAGAGCTATGGTAACATAGGACCATTTCACGCCGGACCCGCTGGCGCCATCCGTGGGCCTGAACTTAGCAGAAATCTCTGTTAGTAATTGCAATTTCCCACTTTTACAAAGCGTTTAATATTGGGGTCCCTCAGCGCAAGCCATTGGCAATAATGGCAATTCAAGGAAAGAGGAGAAGGAATCCATCAGGTAGGCTAATTGAAAGAGAGAAACGTCTGAGAACGGTGCCATGCAAAGACACTTCACAAAAGGTAGCAATAGTTAATCACTTTTGGTAGCGCCCACTGCAAACCGAGTCCGCACTTGTGACTACTCTTCAATACAGAGTGGACCAGAGAACCTGACTTTTAAAGACACATTTTTGCAGCTGGGCCCGAACCCATAGGTGGTCAGATTCAAGCCTAAGATTGGGGCAATGGAGTGCCACTGTCTGGGGGCACAGAACTTTGAAACAGTGACCACCATGGATTAAGCAGTGAGTCTTAAGAATGATCAAAGATCTGTACCGTGCATGTGTAGGTGCCATACCCACAGGGAACATGTGAAGCAGGCATAGTAGTAACAAACATTATAACTCCTAGCCAATTCAGTGATAGTCTACCGACTGATATCAGATCACTTTTGCGAATGCCAAAGATCAGCCTGAAAGCTGCATTTTGGACCATTTGCAAATGTGACCGGGCTGCAGCCGGAAAGTCACAGCATAGGAGCTGCAGTAATTGAGATGTGAATTTGATAGTTGCCCTTGTGATGGTAGCTATGAGCTTTAAAGGGGTAAAGGAAAACATGTGTCTTATTTGTTTCAGCTGAAAGAAACACCTCTCTCGGGACTGGCAATGTGGCGAGTGAGGGGCATTGGCAAACTTTGTACCAATGTCAGGTGCGGGAAGATGGTGGTGAGAAAACAGGAAAGAAGTTGAGGAAGACAACAATGAAAAATTGAACTTTTTGAGCATAAAACAGTTGAAGCCAACTGTTAGCCATCCATTTTTGCATGACATCAAGACAAAGGCCCAGAAGAGAGAGTTGGTCGGGCTAGTTAGAAAGATGTATTGAGGGTTGAATGCCATCTGTATGGGAATTACACAGGACATTGATTTGCTGGAAAACTCTAAAGAGCTAACATATTTTAGCATTATATTAAAAGAGGAATTTCCAAATCCCAGCTTCTGCCAGGTTTTCAATTGTTATTTTTCCCATTTATTTTTATAACAGTATTAAGGGGTCTGCCATTAGCCATCTCAGGGAAGCAAATGCCTCCAATTTGCAGAACATACAATGGGATTCTGGCCATCTTCTAACGTACAAAATGTACAAATTCTCTTTGGGTTTCCTTGATTGATTTGATGGTAAGGGACAGTGGGAGCATACTAAATAAGTACAGTCATTGGGGTAAGAGGGTGATTTTAATGGTCTCAATCGTTCCCCAAAGTGTGAAGTTTACTACATTCAGTAGCAATGTTCTTATCTTTTACATCTAGATTTTGGGAGAGCAGCAGCTGCACGTCTTTGAAGATCAAAAACCTAAATATTTAAATGAGTCTCTGACCAACCAAATGTGAGGTCCCCAAAGAGTCTTGGTGCTGACTAATATCCTGGTGAACTTTGAATATTTAAAATTCATGTACAAGCTAGACGAACATGAAGGGTGCAAAATGTAAACTCTTCAGCAACTTAAACAATGTGCTCCCCACCAGGATCTACAACTCTCCTTCTCTTCTTCATCTCTACAAATCAGCCCTCCTTTCAGCCTCTATTATGTATCATCATATGATATGGTATACGCGCCTACACACTAGTGTTTCTAGCTGCCACAAGACAAGGAAGGAGGCGACAGAGGCAAGACAGAACAAATGATCCTACTAGGGCTTGTGTCATTCGGATCTGCAAATGCAACAACAAAAGTGCAACCGGAGATGGGGGAAGTGCGGGGGGAGGGTCAGGGAAAGTGCGGTCAGGGCACCAAGGCTCTGAATAAGTGCAGCCAGGTAAGCATGGCTCTGGGAAGTGCGTGGAAAGAAGGAGGCAGTGGGAGTTACAGTTACAGCCCTTAAGTGCGTGCGCAGTATGTAGGCCCGGAGACAATGCCGGAAGATTGGTCATGGAGGGGCCTAGTACCCTGTGAGACTCTGAGGGTACCCAGCAACCGGTCAGGGCAGGCAGACAGTAAGGATGAGCAAGGCAGAGGGTGCAAGAAGACAGAGGAGAAAATCAAGGTCTTGAGCATCTTCCGAAATATCAGTTGGTCCCGACTCAACTTTGAGAGGGGCATGGAGGTCACTCCAGAGGGAGGCACCCTCAGAGGAAAGCGATCTAATCCCCACTCTCTGCTTGGAGAAGCGACTGACCCTCAGAGTGTTAGTTAGCTGAGGGAAGGGCTCTAGAAGAAAGGTATTTAGGCAGAGAGAGTTGGATATATGGAGTGGCCCCCGGCCACAGAAAGCCTTATGGACAATGCAAAGGGTATTGAACTTGATCCTTACAGCCACCAGGAGCCAGTGAAAAGATTTCAGGGCTGGAGAGATGTGGCCCCTGTGCTTGAGGCCACGTATAAGTCTTGCTGTCCGGTTCTACATTAGCTGAATAGGACAAAGAGTAGAGTTAGGTAAATTGAGAAAGAGGCTGTCACAGTAGTCCAGCGTGGAGAGAACCAGAGCTCTGGAGACAGTGAGCTTCTGGTGGAAGGTGAGAAAAGGTAAAATACCACTGAGGAGGTGCAGCTGGAATTGGGCCTTCTTGGCAAGGTCCGTGATATGAGGAGAGAAGGAGAGAGTGGAGTCGAAGGTGACCCCAGGGTTTTTTGCTTCCTAAGAGGGCAAGGGTAGAGGGCCCAAGGAGGGTGGCCAGAGTGCAATAGGGAAAGCAGGAGCAGGGGTCCCAATAAACAGATTCTCTGTCCTACTGGTGTTGAGGCAGAGATCATTGGATGTGCACCATTCCTGGTTTGCAGATGGACAGTGAGGAATGAGCGAGGAAGGAGAGGAGGCAGAGGGAAGCCTGAAAGAGAGCTGTGTGTCATCTGCATAACACTGAAACTTAGAGGAGAAGGCTGAAATCAGGTGAGCCAAAGGGGCCAAGAAGACATTGAAGAGCCAGGGTGAGAGGATATAGCCCTGTGGGACAACACAAGGGGAGAGAGAGGTAGTGGACAGAAAGCACCCAAGTTGGACCTGGGAGGGTCGTTCCAAGAGGAAGGAGGTCAGCCATGTTAGAGCCTGATCTGTAATGCCCAGGGTCTCACAGAGTCAATTAATCAGGATGGTGTGATTGACCACATCAAAGGCAGAGGAAAGGTGAAGGAGTATGAGGAGAGCGGGAGGGCTGGAGTCAAGTTTGGAGAGCAGATATTCACAAGTGTCCAGGAGAGCAGTTTCCATTCCTTTGGTTGCTGTGAAGCCAGACTGATGGTCATGGAGGCAACCATCAGAAAGAATCAGTATGGATGGTTGGTTGGGAGATGGACAGACATCTACTGACAGGACTTGAATTTGGCATGCCCTGTTACCTAAGTCAATTGAAATGGGATGCTCTGCTTGGCAGTGGATTAACAGATTAACAGTTGGTGAAAACAGGTGGCTGTGCTTTTAAGATTAAACTAGAGATGAACTTGAATTATTTTCAGTAACAAATAATACACAACTTGTACTGATCACCTCACAGGATGTTGCAGTGCAAAACGACTCCCTGAGGAAAAATGCTGGTCATGCAGGAAAGAGTGTTGTGCATGGGAGACTGTTCAAACCTTCAGGGAGGACCTTCTGCAGAGAAATGAAATTATTCATTTCAACACTGTGTTCTGGGATTTATGCCACCTTGGGGTTTAGCATGGCACAAGAAGGTTTGGTTACCTAGAGTCTTTGTTGTTGCAAAGAAACAGATCCTTAAAGGTGAACACCAAACTCAACGTTGAAAACTGGATCCAGAAAATCATCCATCTGGCAGCAATGGAGAAATGTGCTTTCCAGTGGAAAGGGCAAGTCTGAAAATATAAACTTATCATGTTGCCATTAATGACTGTTATGTTTGAAGGCACACCCAGGATTCCAAGAAGTATGTATAATTGCCCTATGTGTGTATTGTGAGGTCTGTACCCCCTTATATGTCCCAATTGTGGATGGATTCTTGGTGTTTATGTATTATTAGTACCCAGCAGGGGAGTGTGGCAGCCTCCCAGCCAATTAGGAGGCTTATAACAGGCTCCTTACCACAAAGGTAAAGACCCTGCTCCAAGCATCCTGAGAGCAGGAGGCCACAAACTTTCCTCCCCAGGAATCAGGTAAGTGTGCTCCCTGTGCCCCCTTCTTCCAACCCACCTGTAACTGTTTTATGACATGGCACACTCCAGCCAGGGACTTCTTCCACTGACAATGAATGTGGCGCACAATAAAAACGCTTTTTATTTTATTTTATCTCAACCCTGGGTTCTTTGTTTGAGTAGGCTCCCAACCTGTGTCACACCCACCTTAACAAACACCCTGTGTCACAATGGGCTAGGAACCAGGTCGGTGTGCAAAGATATGATAGTTATAAATGTTTATGGTTCAATGGAAAATCGAGCAAAATCAAATAATTGGGCAGCAGTCACCAATGCTGTGACAATACAAATACAAAAAATGACAAATTAGAGAAAAACAAATACTTGGGCAGAAGTCACCAATTGGGTGGCAATAAAAATGCAAAGATTCTCACAATGCAGTTAATTCAACTCCTAACAAAATGTACAGAAATCTTTAATAGCAAAGATAAGCAAAATCGTTTTTTTAACTAACAGATAGCTCTAATGTTATTCACTCCCCCCACTCCCAAACTTCAACTAACTTATCTCTTTGTGGATTGAAGGCAGTGGCAAGGAGGCACAATGAAGAAGGAACAATCAGATTGTGTATTCAACCCACCACCCCTAGATGGGAGACCAAAGAAGAAAATGAAAATTCGTTTTAGGAGCAAAACAGCATAGTCAGATTTTATTTATTACTTGCAGAGCTGTTTACAACTGCGATGGGATAGTGAGGACAGAGATTCATGTTACTACACTTCAGTGATAAGGAGGCTTACAAACTACTAGCAGTAGCAGGGAACCAAGGAAACGTGAACACAGGTAAGAAAATCGATTTTGAGAAAAGACAGAAAAGAAAAAGAAAACACACGCGAGCAAATAGGAATTTAGTTTCACACGGACATCGGTTTCAAGGAGGAAAAACAGATGCATTTGCAGGTAAGATTCTTGAGAAAGGGGTTACTCTTAATAAGATTACAATTTGGGTTTTTCTATGGGATGAAGTGCAAATCAGAATTGGTAGGAAAGCACAATGCACAGACATATTCTTTTTTTGTTAAACAAAGACTATTTCTATTTAGGCTATCTTTTAATGACTATATTTAGTAAAAATACTCAACAAAATGGTTTGTTTCGAGTGGCAACAATAATGACCGCAAATGTAAATGGTGGAAATTAATGGTTTACTTCAAAATAATACTAAGGATTTATACAGACTATCAAAGAAATGCACAAACATGCACAGGCTAATACTGATTTTTCAATGGAAAGGTGAACAGATTATACTGGCAATTTGGGATTTTGAATGGGATTTCAATGGGGTGCAATGGTCAAAAGAGCGGGATATGCAATTTGGGGACTGGGTGATGTGATATTTACAATGTAAGCTTGAGTTTGGGGTTCAGGACAGCCAGCAAGGTCTCTGGATGGCTAGGTCAAGGGATCTGGTCACTCTGGTCGGCTGGGCCAAGGAGTCTGGTCACTGGGACAGCTGAGCCAAGGGGTCTGGCCACTGGGCTTTCCTGGATGGTATGCTGGACAGCTAGGCAAGGTCTGGTCACTATAGACAGCTTGATGGGATGCTGGACTGCTAGGCAGGGATCTGGTCACTTGGATCTCTTGAATGGGATCAGCTGCCTCCCCTCCTTTCTCCCTGGATTCTGGGGTATGTGCCTGGATCTGGATAAATGGATGTATCTCTGCCTCCCTAGATCTTGAAGCCGGGGTTTCAATGGATTGTCCCATGTGTTCCCTGTCCCCCCTTATATGGCCAAAATACTATCATCGGATTTACAACCGGGGGGTGTACTCTGGACTTACCCCTTGCCTAGGATAGGGCAGAATCCCAGTGTCCCCTCCTTTCCCCAAGCTGATTGGTTCACTGGAAATTACATCATTTATGTGTCCGCATAGACCTTTCTTTGTCTCACAAAGCTACTGTGTACCAAAAATGAGTTATCGAGCAAAACCTCAAATCTGTACCAGCCACCGCCATAAGAATCAGATATGCAGATTCCATATGTCACAGGGAATTGGACAAGCTAATCACCAACTCTGCGCGATGTTGCATCGCCCTTTGGCACAATTTCACCCTTTTTATGAACAGCATATTTAAAATTCTGCCAATGGCTACACATATTCCCAATAACATCTTGCATCTTCCCCTTAATTACAGATTTGTGCAATTTATAATTCACCCCGAAAGCGTCTTTCATGGCCGTTTCAGTTAACCAAGTGCTAGGAAAATGCACTTGGTCTCTTTCTGTTAGTCTAAAATTCCCATGAAATACTGGCATAATATCAAATTACTGCTTATTCAGGGTGCTGGGAGAAATGTCTTAATGTACAAAAGTTCTTTAAAGTCAATGGGGTGAATTTGTTACTATATGGGAGGTCTTGCAAACCCCCACAGCCAACTGTCTCTGCCAGGCTTGGTTTGCAACAAAAGGGATTTTATGGTGCCCTTTGAAGTTCTTACACTCCCCCCATCAGGCTGGGTGCTGGAGGAAATCCCACTTCTCACTTTTGCACCAGCCCTACGGGGTTCTTTGTTCCTTTCTGCAGGGATGCCGCCAGTCTCGCGGGGCAGTGAATTTTCACACTCATGGGCCTTTCAGGTGTCCTTGTGGGCCAGTTTACTTATGGATGCAACTTTTTCCATGGGAGGCGGGGTATCCTTGAAGTCAGTGCCTGGGCCAAAAAACAATTCTGCTGGTTTCTGAGTTTATTTTTATTTTGTTTTCACAGGAAACCAAGTCTTGGGGAAATAAATATATTGTACATTATATAGCAAAACCCCATCCACATATTCAATCACATTTCTGTGTGAGCACAAGCTGTAATTTGTCATTTCACTTTTAAATGGCATTTTCCTGGTTTTCACAAGAGCAAATTCACACGTGTGTTCATTTCCTTGCATTTCAAGCTTCTGTGGAGGATAGTTTAATTTCACTTAATCTTCTGGGGGGTTTCACATACACAGTTGATGTATGGACTCAAAAGGATGTTGTCAAGGCTTTCTTTGATATTGACATGAAAAAAAGAGAGAGAGAGAAACGCGCTATTTCTTTCATTTGCGGTCATTTAAGTGCAAAAGGAAACAAAAGCTGTGTGGATTGAAAAAACAAATTCTTTGCCTGTCAAGTACTTTATCAGTAAAACAATGCTGTTCTTGAGATGGATTGCTTTAGTTATTGGCAATCTGATGAACTAAAGTAAAGCATGCAGGGGTGTATTTCAATGGAGCACACACTTTGTAGTGTTTGAAATGACAGAAAGAACAAAATGCAAGGCCGTCCAGAATGCAGTGTGCAACTTGGGTTATTCAGATGATAGAACAGCCAATGTAGAGCCGTTCTGAATGTAGGTCATTTTCTTATGATTTAAAAGAAATAAAGCAAATGCAGTCATCCTTTGGGTGGCAGTGTTTTTGCTTGCCACACATGTGCCAGGGACAACAAAACACAGCTGTTTTTGGATGAACTGTTGAAATGCAGTTTAGAGGTGAAGGGGATTTCTGTTAGGGCTGGCAAATGCACCCCACACACCCAACTTCTCTACATATTTAAGGCCTCCTTCCTCCTCCCCACTTACCTTCTTCTGCATTGTCCCTCGCTTGCGCCAGGAAAAGGACTGTTCCCGGCGAATCTCTGGCAAACGATTAGCCGCCATGGAATGGGAGAAAGGACCCTTCTCCCTTTCCATGGCGGCCATTATGTTTGTTTATTTGTGTTTCCATTCATTTCAGTGGCTGCCATGGAAAGGGAGAAGGGACTATGTGTAGTTGTTTGCCCGATCCCTAGCAGTTACTTCTTTTGCTTTTTTTTTTCGAGTTGAGAAATGGCTTCAACGTTGTTTTTCAGCTCAAGAAAAAAATGCTTTTAGTACCCTGGTATGATGTTTCTAATAGCAATAGAACCCTTGGAAGGGGGCATTATCGGTCTGGTAATGCCCCCCTCCTCGGGTCTATTGCTTCATTAGTACACAATGAGGCGGTGTGGAGGCCTCCCAGCCAATGAAGAAGCTTGGAATGGGGTCCTTACCACACAGGGAAAGACCCCCCTCCAAGCATCCTCGGAATCAGAGGTCATCATCTTCCCTCCCCGGGAATCAGGTAAGTGCGCTCCCTGCCCTCTCTTCCCCCGCCCTCACCTGACTTTTCCATATATTTAAGGCCCCGCCTAACCCTCCCCATTAACATTATGCTGCGTTGTCCCTCGCTGCCGCTGGGACAAGGACTGTTCCCAGTGCATTTTCCATGCGATTAGCTGCCATGGAAAGGGAGAAGGGACTCTTTGTAGTCCCTTCTCTCTTTCAATGGCAGCCATTTTCTTTTTCATTAAATTCATGGTGGCTATTTTGTTTGTTTATTTGTTTCCATTCATTTCAATGGCCGCCGAGGAAAGGGAGAAGGGACTATGTGTAGTTCCTTCTGCCCGATCCCTGGTGGCCATTTGGTTTTCTTTTTTTTCTCGAGACGAGAAATGGTTTCAATGCTGTTTCTCAGCTTGAGAAAAAATGCTTTTAGTACCACGCTGTGCCTGGGTGCTTATAGCAATAGAACCCTCAGAGGGGGGCATTACCAGTCTGGTAACTCCCCCAGGGCTACGTACAAGCTCAGATGACAAAATACATAACAAATACATAATTAATAGCGGAGAAAATGAGGCGCCCTGGGAAACTCTACTGGCGAGAGGGATGGTGTCTGAGTGATAGAACTGCTCATTCAGAAAGCAGAAGAGCCACTGGCATGCCAAGAGGGATGATGGACTTCCCTGTTCATAGGAATGTGTAAAATCTGATGAAAGGTTGTGGCAAAGACGGCCGAGAGATCTAGCAGCCAGATTCCCATGGTTCTAATTGAATTTTCCACAGAAATTGAATCATTCACGTGATAAAGAGAGCTTATTTAGTCCAGTATCTAGTGTTAAAGCCAGTTTGGAAGACATAAAGGTAGTTATTAGAAGTGATGAAGACTAGGAATTGGGTAGTAACAATGCTTTGAAGCAGTTTGGAGGTCTTTTCACAGATGGTAATAAACCTATATCTGCTGGGGGTAATTAGGGTGCATGGATGGCTTTTTCAGTAATACACGTATCATTACACGCTTTGAATAGAAGGGAAGATCCCATCTGAAAAAGACGAAGTGGTGACATGAGTATGTGTGAAAAAGGGCCTGGAAATTATAGAGGAAAGGATGGGATCGGCCATGGAACTGGTGGGTTTAATAACGTGACTAAGCCTTCTAAGTGTGATGTAGAAACGGGAAGTCCCAGACAGCAAAGACTGTAAGAGGAACATTTAAGACAGCCAGCAGTCAATTATAGATGATGCTTAAGGGCAGGAAACAGTTAAGCTGGGAGGCGACGAGCAAAGGAAGATGGACCACGACTGAAGTGTTTAGATGCAATTTGAACCAGGCCATAGGTTTATGCCTGAAGGGCAGCCCAGGCAGGCCAATTCAAGCCAATTGTCTGGGCTAGTCTGGGCCATTTAGATAAAGTGCACTGTGCAGCTGGTATTGGTACTCATTCTCACTGCACAATGGGCTTTAAAATGCACACTATTCCACATGTTTCCTCTTACCATTGTCCCTCAAGCACTCCTTATACACCTTGTCATGAAAATGAATTAATTCAGCTTTGTGAATCTGTGCCACTTTTTTGGTGACCAGGGCAGTTTTTTTTCCTGTTTTCACAGTGAACAAAGGTATTTTGCTCCTTATATATATTGGGCTTCAGAAATGGAATATGCCCACATTTCAGCACGCTCTAACAAACCTGAGAATTCTTTTCAGAGAGCACCTTCATGGAATCAAGACAGCACCCCAAACATCCTGCCCCTATGGCACAGCTCCACCCTGACGCTTTGTTGAAGCAAACCGCACATGACAGGACAAACAAATACGGTTGGGCAATGAGCACATGCCACATAGGTCACCTATGATAATGTAGGGTGTATCCTCAGCAACCAGACACAGAAAAAAAATGCTAGGGAAAAAGGTTAGTGCAACCTTTCTCAAGAAGAACAAGAGCTTTATTTTGTATACAAAAAGGAAAATCGTGACATGGTATTTTCAATCCACTGCCACAAAGCTCACTGCCTTGTCAATATGGAGTCTTCATTATAATCACAAACATCGTCATTGATGACGCACTCGATATACAGTAATCCCCCAACCGCATTGACTGTCACCTATATACATGCTAATAAGTACTTTCCACCCCTGTGCCGATTGGTGGTGTCTTCATTGTCTTCTTCCCATGTAGGTGATACGCTCTTCACTTTGAAGCACTGCGAGGTAATAGGTTAAACATAAAAAGGTAACATTCCTTCTTCACTCCTAACCAAGTGAAGTACACCTGGTCATCAACATGAACTCATCACATAACTTCGAGGTTAGTCTGTCTCTTGCAAACAAGGCAACTCTATTCTCATCCCAGACACGTAGTCGCCCACATCATGCCTCCCCATCTTAATCTTATAAGTTGGCATCACCCTTTGCTCTCCCTGGTGCAAATTACACACCCTGTTTTACTCAGCTCCCCCTTTATCAGCTACCCCTCATGGGGGATGGACCTAGCGTCCTACTAATCCATCCAATTAATGAAGGATTTAAGAGCACTATTCATGTGCATCTGGCAGTTCAAATAGAATTACCATTCATCTGGGGGCCTTTGTGCTGGGCCGCAGCCTGTCTCCCGTTCAACTGCTGACATTCCTGCCTGTTTAAAGGACTAACTTGTTACAGTTATATGTCGGTGAACTTGCAGGTTTCTTGCCCTGCCTGGAAGTTGGAATGAGATAATTAAACAAGCGATGAGGCCTTGTTGTTCTGTGTCTCTGACACAGCCTGTGAGGATTCAGGTTTACTTTCAAAGGCATCCCTAGTTCAAGCTAGGGATGTTGCACACATGCAATGTATTCTTCGATGTGACACTATCACAAAGCAATGTTTAATATTCCTGTAAACAAGTTCCTAAAATACATTAATTCCCCACCCACTACTTCCAGCACCACGTTCCCCCGTCCCCTCTAAACCTGCCTCTAGACCAGTGATATTCAAACTGTGGGGCGTGGTCCCACAGAGGCCAGCATGAAATAAAAAAAATAAATTTAAAAAAAAAATGTCTTTGTTTTTTTAGGTTGGCAGAAATGGCAGGTGCAGCCCACATGGTCGGGCAGGAAGCATGGAACTGTCTCAGACACCAATGAAAAAGTGGCCGGCAGTTGTAAATTGATATTCATTCCTTTAGTCACAGACTGTTCGAATAGTACCCAAGGGGGTGCTTTGTGTTAAAATGTAAGGAAATTGTGATATTTAAAGAATATTTATTCAGCAACAATGGTCAAATTTACTAACTGCTCAATGGTCAAAATCTAAGTGCATAGTGAAGTAACTCATCAAACTGGCCCACATTGCATTTTTGATACATGCATTTCCCTATAGGCCAGTCCGAGCCTTCCGGCTCATCTATAATGGCGGGGGGCGCCCACCCAGTGGCCCCCTCACCCATTATGGAGGAGTTAAGGAGACAGCCCAGTGAAACAATGAGCACTCCCTCAGCTGCTTTTTCCTGCTGAGGGAGTGCTCCGGGGCAGGCTAAACTGTCAAAGGCAAACACTATTTCCGTTTGACAGTTCTGTTCAGTGCTCCAGCCGCACATGCTCACTGAGCCATGCAAGGCTGGGGCGTTTTGCTTCGCCAGCATTACTTAGCTCATTGGAAATGCTGGCTGGGGCACTGCATGTCTGTATGTGCGAGGGGGAGCTCCTGCGCCTACTCGCACCTATGGACAGCGCAGCCTGGAGCAGGGCGTTTCAGCACCCACGCGCAGGCCCCTGCAGAAGGTACATTTATGTTAATTTCTTTTTATTTAAACATGTGCATGGATGCGTGTATGCTTGTGTTATGAGTGAGTGTAGGGTGATGGATGCTTGAGTGAATGAGAGAGTGATTGCTGTATGAATGTGTGTGGCTGTGTGTTAGTTTGTTTTGGTCCGTTGAGCTGATTTTGGCAAGTGGTGGATAGAGGGGGGAAGAGGGTTGGACAACAAAGGGATTTTAAAAATGCCTAAATGCCTTTGTCGCACAATCCCCCTACCCACCTGCCAAAATCAGCTCTCCTTCTCAGGTGCTGTGTAGCCCAGGGAACAGGGATGGTATTTTTATACTGGATTTCTATCATAGATATCCAGTCAAAAATACCATGCTTTCCCCCTTGGCACCTCAATGCCTTGCATACACACATAATCACGTTGATTGTGTTAGGCCCAGTGGGGCCCGAGGGACAGGGATGGTATTTTTTTACTGGACATCTATCATAGATGTCCAGTAAAAAATGTCATGCCTTCCCCTGTGCCCCCCTGCACCAATTGCAAACTGTTTGGCTATTTACCCATTTCTCTTTTTAAAGAATGCTCTACAATGCAACATTTTAACCCATTATTTAAAAAAAAACATCACAGGGAACCCCCCCTCCCCCAATTCCCCATTGATTGGTTTAGGCTCCCTCACTGCACTCAGTCGCTTAGGCAGTTTTGGGGGAAATAGTCATGCCCCTCCACTTCAAAAATTCACCAGCACCCACTGGCCCTCAGACTGTGTTGGGAACGAGATGGGGGGAGCCCAGGGACTGTGCTGCGAGCAGGATGGGCGGGAACCATGGGATAGTGGTGGGAGCAGGGTGGGGAAAGCCCATGGTGTGTGATGGGGTGGGGAGAGCCCAGGGACTGGTAGGAGTGGGATGAGGGAACCCAGTGATTGTGATGAGAGCAGGTGGGGGAGCTCAGAGACTGTAATGGGAGTAGGGTGTGGTGACAGCACGCAATAGTGGTGACAGCCCAGATTGATAGCTCAGCGGCAACGTGCTCGCCTTGGAAGCAAGACAACACGAAGCAACACAGATTCAATCCCCGGGTCCGCTCTTAGAAACCTCTGGGTATTAAGCTCTTTATATCATATCATACCTACTGTCCATTTGTCATTTTTGGGGGGTCCCAGCCTGTCCAAATATTGCTCCGGGGGCCCCGGCCAAAAAAGTTTGAAGACCACTGCTCTAGACGGTCTCTGTAGTTTAGTATATTTTCTGCAATCTAAATCGTTTGGGAGGGGCGGTGATCTGAACGTGCATCCCCACACTACCACTTCAGAAATGGATGGTATGAACCCCAACCAAATTGTATGTGTATTCAGACCCTTCAAAATAAATGCCTTTACCTTTTTTTATAAAATGTATTACAAAAATCGTAACAATCTTGCCACCACCAGCCCATTGCAAATGTATGACAATATGGGCATTACATTCTCAGGAAATGTTCACACCTCTGAAATGCAGCAACAGAAGAACACATACACACACGTCTTCAATTTCACTTCCTCATCCAACAGCCCTTCGATAGGTTTTACTTGCTGAGCTCTGTGCTCATGTAACTTTGTTATGCAAAACAAGGGAGGTGTTGGGAGTCCCTTTACTGTAATTTAGTATATGTTCTGCAATCTAAATCATTTGGGAGGGGCGGTAATCTGAACGTGCATCCCTACACTACCACTTCAAAATGGATGGTATGAACCCAAACCAAATTGTATGTGGATTTCGACCCTTCAAAATAAACACATTTACCTTTGTTTATAAAATGTATTACAAAAATAGCAACAATCTTGCCACCACAAGCCCATTGCAAACGTCTGACAATATAGGGATTATATTCTCAGGAAATGTTTACACCTCTGATATGTAGCAACAGAAGAACATACACGTCTTCAATTTCACTTCCTCATCCAACAGCCCTTCGGTAGGTTTTACTTGCTGAGCTCTGTGCTCATGTAAAAAATAGCAACAATCTTGCCACCACAAGCCCATTGCAAACGTCTGACAATATAGGGATTATATTCTCAGGAAATGTTTACACCTCTGATATGTAGCAACAGAAGAACATACACGTCTTCAATTTCACTTCCTCATCCAACAGCCCTTCGGTAGGTTTTACTTGCTGAGCTCTGTGCTCATGTAACTTTGTTATGCAAAACAAGGGGGGTTCTGGGAGGCCCTCTACCAGCGCGAACACGACCCATTGACTTGTTCATGGGTGGGTGGCCCCCGGGAAAGTCTCAACCAAGTCTTTAGCCCACTGTCCCTTTCACAGAGGAGAAATATCCCTGCATATCAGTCTTTGTCCTGCCCAGGGGCAGTGCAGCAGCGAAACGCTATGCAATTCTGCTGTGAACAAGAGTACCAACAGCAACCCTAGCCACATGTGTTGGCCTAGTCTGGCCTTATCGATGAGGTGGAGATGTGCCCATCTAAGAGCACTGAGCAAGGGGTCCACGTCTGGATTTCCCATGTAACTTAGGGTAAAAATCAAAGTTACTTAATTTGCAAAACATTGGGGGTTCTGCAGTCCCTCTACCACCACAAACATGGCCATTGACCTGTTCTTGGGAGAATGGCCCCCGGGAGAGTCTCAAACAAGTCTTTAGCTCACTGTCCCTTTCACAGAGGCGAAATATCCCTGCATATCAGTATTTGTCCAGCCCAGGGGCAGTCCAACATGGAAATGCTAAGCAATTCTCCTCTGAACAAGAGTACCAGCAGCAACCCCAGCCATGTGTGGTGGCCTAGTCTGGCCTTAGAGCTGTGCCTCCTAAGAACAGTGAGTAAGAGTTCCATGTCTGGATTCCTCTGGTAATTTAAGGTGAAAACCAAAGTTAATTAATTTGCAAAACATTGGGGGTTCTGCAGTCCCTCTACCACCACAAACACGGCCCACTGACCTGTTCTTGGGTGGATGGCCCCCGGGAGAGTATCACCAAGTCTGTAGCTCACTGTCCCTTTCACAGATGAGAAATATCCAAGCATATCCATCTTTGTCCTGCCCGGGGCAGTCCAGCACCGAAGTGCTAGGCCTTTCTCTTCTGAACAAGAATACGAACAGCAACCCCAGACACGTGTTTCGGCCTTTTCGGGCCTCATCAGTGAGGCGGGGCTGTGCCTCTCTAAGAACAGTGAGCATAAGGTCTCTGTTCTCTCTCTCCTTTCTCCTCCTCTCCCATTAATAGTGGAACCTGGTGAGAGGTCCTTGAGGACCCCTTCCAATCCTCCAAGACGGTATCTAGTCAATTCATGCCTTTTTATAGATGTTGTGGCATTTCAATTCTTTGTTATCGATGAAATTACTAGGAACCATAAATTGTAATTCAAAACTGTATATTATTGTATATTCCTTCTGTGTAAATTAAGTTATCATTGTAATGTTTATACTACTGTAATGCATTGTGTGTAACCAAGAAAGTGCATATCCTTGTAAACTTCGGCCAGATACCCCTGGCTTTGGTGCGCATTACAAACAAACAAACAAACACATATATTGGCAGAGAGACCTTGGAGTCAGCCAGGTGCTGTTGCAAATCCATATGACCTGCATCCAAAACGAGCTCTTTCAGGATATGGTTAAATAAACCATCATAAGAATCCTACTGCATCCCACATACCAAACCATTCCGATTTCTCATAAATCCAGTCACTGAGGTTTCCAAACATACACTTTCTTTTTTCTGTGAGTCACAGAAACTCAGTATGTATTGGATTGGTGTCTGCCACAATATTTTCGTAAGTGCTCTTTCATTAATTTTGCACACTTTCATTCAGTTTCAGAATCATTTCACTATTACTCGTAGGCAAGTGGCTCAATAGGCAAAACGCTATGTTCTGTTCCGTCACTTAGTGCACTGTGCAAGCTAATTCATATCAAGCCATCCAAGCAAGAATATCTGCCCCAATATGTGCACTCAGAAAGTCTTTAGGGACAGGAAGACAACAGGGGGCAGGGGGTGTTATTATCTGGCTAGGAATTGCTGCCAACAGTACCTACTTTGGTTGTTTCCATCGCCAGCTCAGTTTACGAGTTTGGTCTTGTCTTTGACTGTCTTATTCATCTCCTTTTCTGACAAGTCAGCTGCCCACTTGTATTGCTCAATGTCTAACCCACCAGAATCTAGATTGCCTTTAGCTCGCTTCTCTATCAGTTAGCACTGATGGATTTCCATGATAAGTTAATGAATTAATCTTTTATAATGTGTTCATACCGGAGAACAGTCTCTAAGTGCCAGGCCGGGATTTTATCCTGTTTGCTCTGCTTTGTCTTGCTTCCAAAACAAATGTGTTGCCCATGATCTATCCTGTTTGGCAGTTCCATGTACTGGTATTCCTCCACTTCTAGTGCAAGAGCTGTCATACTGCTAACTGCAGGTTTTGTGAAGGACAAGGAAGAGTTTCAGTAAAAGGGCATCCCTCCTCTCTGCCCCCTCCTTGTGCTTCTACACTAAGGATGCTCACTATGGTACACTACAAAGCTTTTTGCTAGGAGAGATTTTCGTTTTGCAGCTTTCCTCCCTTAGACCTATATGGACACCCTTTAATTTTGCTTTGTTTTGACTAGTTCTGATCTGGCTTTTTGGAGGTTATGTTATCAAAGCCTCCTGCTTCATATTCGCTTGCTTTGTACTCATTTTTATGGGGACACTGATCAGTACATAAGACTATCAGAGCAGACATACTGTGTCTCTTTTTATGGATTTCTTGTATTGTTACAACTGCAAACATAAACCTTATGTGAAGTGTGGTTAGGATACTCTGTATCCTTCAAATTCTTTCTTTTGTGACAACCATTGAATGTGTCCAAGGTGGGCTGGTGGCAGTGGATATTTCCCGACTGTTTTTAAACTTTTTTACTTGTACACATTTGCAATTACTGCAAATGGCTACTAAGAGTGGCTAGCACTCTAAAACGGCTGTTCCACAATATTGCTGCCTGTTATTTCTCCATTTTGTTCTTTTGCCTTCTTCCTGCCCTCTAAGGGCCAGAATTGTCTTATACGGAATGCCCTTTTCTCCATGAAAGCTGCTGCATTCACAGCTAAGTGGTGATCTTTGGGTGTGGCCGAATGTGCAGAATGGGAATGTCTAGTCCCAGTCCACATACTGGTGCATGAATGTCTATTGATGTGTAGATTGTTTGGCCAGTGGCAATCCTTATTTGGATAGCCCAACCCAGTTTGAATGATGCATAGCCTCACTGTTGGTGGACCTGTTCAAGCTTCCAGTCCAAAACCTGGATAAAAGAAAGTCTCCTGCAACAATTCCACAGATCATCATTGGAGCCAAGTCTCCTATGAAGAAGTGCAACCGCTGACAACCTTTGCAGCCGACCTGCATCAACCTCAGTGAAGTCCTGGTGAAGCCCTGCTCCTCTGCTTGATCTCAAGAAGACTCTGGGGGTTGAAACGACCAGTCTCCACCCCTGCTCAAGGAGCTGACAACCTTTGCAGCTGACCTGCATCAACCTCAGTGAAGTCCTGGTGAAGCCCTGCTCCTCTGCTTGATCTCAAGAAGACTCTGGGGGTTGAAACGACCAGTCTCCACCCCTGCTCAAGGACCTGTGCCTGTGACCCTCTGGCAGTGTCCCTAGAACAACCAGTAAACTGACCAGCTCTATCCTGGGCTACCTTGTTGCATCCAGAACTATTCCACATGCATCCTTGGAGCTTGTAGGATCTTCAACTTGTACTACAAGACACCTGCTCCTGAATTTGCAGCCTTCTTGCATCAACGGAAGCCAGGAAGGGGCTGCTCGTTTGCTCGTCGATTGGATATCCCCTTGTTCGTCCACTGAAGATCCCATGTTGCCGCCTTATTGTGGTGACTCCCATTGCATTCCATCTTCTTCTCTCTCTTGAGGTGTCCTGAGGTTGCCTGTACACCAGAAGTCTTCATCTCTTCTTCACAGGGATGTTCACTGGAACCAAGATTCAAGCACTGCAACCGAATACAAATAAATCCTGCCTTCGAAAGTGCCCTCTGCACCGAGACCCCTGGGCCTACCTCCGTTGGACCACGTATAGAAGAACAGGTCCCCAACAGATTCTGGAACCTAGCAGTTGTCTCTGGAGAAATCGGAGTAAGGGGAGTAAGAAAGAATCTATTTTCCCGTCCCCTCCTATCCTCCATTGGGTTACATAGGCATAAAGGCCTGTCCCTATCTCTTTTCTGACTTAGAGTGATGGGGACCTGATCAAGGATCCCTTCCTAGGCCTACCATAGTGTAGTAGGATTGTGAGGTTATTGCATAAAATGTGTCCTATCTTCACCCAAGAGTAAATGTACATGCACCTTTTATAGTAAGTGTGTGACAGTATTTGCCTAGTGGTTTCATTGCCTAGTGTCTATTTTGAAGGCCTAATAAATCATTGTATATTTTTATACTTTCCTGTCTAACTAGAATTATTGGTATTGCTGTGTGTAGAATGGTTGAAGACCTAGACCATTCTCATACCCCCTCCTAAGTCTAAGCCTTACCGCTCTGCACCTACCATGATTGGATGTGGCTGCACTTTAGTGTCTTTCCTGTTCACTTAATGCTTTGGCCTGGAAATCCATCTCAGCACTCTACAATGGTAAAGCCGTGGTTAGGAGGTTCGTCTTCAGGTTCTTCATACAGAATTGGTCACAGAGCTCATCATGGATTTCAGGGCAAATCTGTCAATGGTTGCCACTGCACTAGCCCTGCCTTTTAGGTAGTCTTGCTGTTCTTGTGAGACTCTGTAGGGTATTAAACTACAGTGATAGGTATTTCCTGAGCCTGCATCTAGCGCCACAATTACAACCATATGTCAGAGGTTTCCCGTGACATTTAGCTTAGGGTCTTCATTGTGTCCCAATATAGGCAAACAGGAATTCCAATGAGCTTCTTTGGCTCACCCATTGGTAGCAGTGCTCGAGCAAGCATGGCCTAGCTTTCAAAAGAGGAGCTTGGTGGACAAGATACAGGGTAAAACGGTTATCACTTTGAATAAAGAAGGCGGCCACAGTGATGGATCATGAAAATGTTTGGAATCTCTTTACGATTGGTGAAGAAAATATGTAAAGTGCAAATTAATGTCTATGTACCGAAACCTCTGGGTTTCTTGAGTTAGCACTTGTTATGCATGAACTGCCAAGGAAGGGTTTTTGTGGGCCTGTTGCCGTCAGTTCCATCCACAAACGGAGTTATTGGTGTCAATAGGATTAGGGAACATAAGGCAAGATCCTGTTGGTGTTGTGGTGCAGTCCTTTCTGATAGAATAGAACCTCGAACCTCAACTTTGATGACAAATGCAAAGTAGGCAGTCTAAGCCATACATAGCACATCTACATCATTGGAACTGGGCCTAGCTGCAGAAGTCCCTGCACTTCTGTGGAGATGGCTGCTAGGCTCATATCCGGAGAACAGTGTGGATGTACTCCCTGAAAATTGATAAATTGCTGCTAATCAGTGGGGGAAGCTTAGAGGCAGATATGCGTGATTACGAGTAAAGGAAAAACAGGTTACATAGTGTAGCCTGACCTTGAGGAATTTAGTGTCCTTTGCAGACCAGATTAATTATTGTGTTGCTGATGATGCCTATAGTTAGGACAGATCAAGGAAAAATCACCCAACCAGCTTGTAAAAATAAAGAGACATTGCACACATGTGACAGATGAGGACTTTCAGTCTTATATATACTGAATCCAATATGTGATAGTGGCCCTGTAGTTATGGTTAAGTTGCTCAACCCATAGGAAGAGGACTTTTTGGGCGGCTTATAACTTCACCCCCCTGAACAAATCCTCAAAAAACGTTGTAAAAAAAAGGTATATGGCCCTGTCAGATTGATCCTGTGAAGTTTGATGAGGTCTCATCGAGAGGGGACCAAATTATAGGGTGGGGGGCCAAAATGTGTGGTTTTTCCATAGATGCAAAATGACCAAAAAGTAGGTAAAAAGAATTTTGTGATATCTAGGTTTGGTCCACGGACTCACTTCCATGTTCGGTCTGCGAAAGGGCCTTCAATTGGCCCAGGGACTAACGTGAGGTCTGTGGATATCGGGCATGTCCCCTGGTTGGATGATGACGAGCTTGAGGGGTGTCAGATTTTTGCAAACGCCCATCATGTTGGATTCGCGGACAGGTGCCAGTGTCCACGAACATCGCGGTAAAAGCATATTAAAAAACACAACATCAAACTAATCAAACAATCTCTGGGGAGTTGAGGGATGATGAGGATGGGATGGCATCAAAATGGGTGTGTTTCTTCTTCGATGTGCTCAAAAAGTCTGGGCAGTCCTAAGATGTTCAGGGGCATCTATGCTTATTTGTGCATTACAGGGTTGGTGAAAAGCAGTTTTTGGATGGCTTATAACTTTGGCGCCACTCAATGAAACTGCATATCATTTTGTAATTTCATTCTGGAGCGGATTCTAAATGGTTTTGAAAGTGTGGTGCCGTTTTGTCAAGAGGGAACAAAATTAAAGGTGGGGTCCCAAAATATTGTAAAGGCTTATAAATGTGGTGCCATTTGACGAATGTGCAAAAAAGTTAGCAAAATGATTTTAGATCTATATATATAACTCTTTTTGCAAAGTCTGGTGGAGTTTTGTTAAGAGGAGGCTAAATTAGAGGGGGGTCTCAACATTTTTACATGGCTTATAACTTTGTTGCAGTTTGACGAATGTAGACAAACATTTTCAGAAAGATTAGAGTCCCAAACTTGAATTTTGCTGCAAAGTGTGAATGGATTTATGTCAAGAGGCGACTAAGTTATATGACGATTGTATGTATGTACATTATGAGACTTTTAAAAATACAGCATTGGCGGATTTCCAGCAAATTCGTTTAAGGAGCATTGGGAAGGACCTGCAAGCATAGTTTTGCTTGTTTGTGTTTTATGTTTTGACAAGTGTCATAATGCAGGTACGAAAATTGGTGATATACCTTTGGTGACTGAGGTATGGCCTGTGGCCATGGCCATTGGCCAGATTGTCCGGGTCATAGCATAAGGTCATGACCCAATATGGCTACTGGTCATGACCATGAGGGATGACCAATGGGGATAAAGTGGCCATGTCCACCAGGGACCGGCTATGTGGTAAAGTTTTTTTAAAATTGGGATAGATTTGGAAGGGATAAAAATGTGCTTGTGGTAATATGGTCATAGGTTTCTCTCTTCACCTTCTGCAGGCCCCCATGGAAAGGGAAGAGGGGCTCAGTATGGAGCCCCACCTACCCTTTCCATGGTGGCCATCTTGGAAAAGGATTTCCCTTCCTACAATGTCCCTTTAACAAAGGTTTTTCATTGAATTTCATAGGTTTTTATTAGTCCAACTTAACCATAATGTCCCTTTAACAAAGTTCTTTCAGTGAATTTCGTGGGTTTTTATCACGTCCCCTTAACAACGTTTTTTCATTGAATTACGGCAGTTTTTATTAGTGTAACTTAACCATAATGTCCCTTTAACAAAGTTTTTTCATTGTATTTCATAGGTTTTTATTAGTCCAACTTAACCATAACGTCCCTTTAACAATGTTTTTTCAGTGAATTTCAAAGGTTTTTATTAGTGCAACTTAACCATAACGCCAGTATTTGACCAACTCCACCATGGTGAATGGTGGAATTACCGCCCCATTCCAAGGTTGGCAGGGCGGTAATTCCCCATTCACCATTGGCCCTTCCCCATTCCCATTTTTACCCCCAAAGGGCTCAATGGGAATGGGGAAGACGGTAATTATGGTACCGCAAATTGCGGTACCGTAATTACCTCAAAAGTCCCTTTGCGGGTTCCTTCCTTAACGGCTGGTAAAACCAGCCGTTAAGGTCAGGGCCCGCAAAGGGACCTCGTAATTTGGCAGTAAGGGTTTAATGGCGTCGACACCTTTTACGGCGCTGTTAACCCCTTACCACCTGGGTCGCAATGAGGCCCATAGACTCAATAAGATTTTCCAACATATCCATTTGCATTTTGTGTTATGCTAATGGGAATATTGTGGCGTTCATCCTCCGTCCCAGGGACTGGAACGGTGGATACCATCCCGGCAGCCCAAGTTATCAGCCTTAGCGAAGCAAGGGTGGATGACAAGGTCTCTGGACCATTTTCTCCCCATTCCAGCCCCTGTAATGGGGGATGAAAGCCTTTAGAACCCTAGGGTCCCAAAGCGGGAATCCGGGGTGCTAAAAAAGGATTTTTCTTCCTACCCCAGGACGCCTCTGGCATCCTAGTGTAGGAAGGAAAATCCTTTTCCAAGATCGCTACCATGGAAAGGGAAGGGAGGGTTCCATACAGGGCCCCTCTTTGCTTTCCATGGCAGCTTGCAGAAGGCAAAAAGAAAACTCTATGACCATATTACCACAAGCACATTTTTCTTCCTTTTCAAATCTATCACAATTTCGAATAACTTTACCACAAAGCCAGTCCCAGGTGGACTAAGCCAATTTAACCTCATGTTGTGTCCTTCGTGGTCATTGTCATGAGCCAGATTGTCTGCATCATGACCTTATTCCATGACACGCACAATCTGGCCACTGCCCATGGCCACAGGCTACACCTCAGTCACCAAAGTTATATCACTATGTTTTGTCCCTACATTATGACACTTGTCAAAAAATAAAACACAGGCACATTTGCAAAACCATGATTTCAGGTCCTTCTCAATGCTCCTTATACACATTTGCTGGAAATCCACCGATGTTTTATTTTTTAAAAAGTGTCAAATGTATGCACAAACAATCGTCATATAACCTAGTTCCACTTAACAACATCATTCAGATTTTATGAAAACATTTATATCTAGATCCATAATCTTTTTGCAAACCTTTGTGTAGATTTGTCAAATGGCACCACATTTATAAGCCTTTACAATATTTTGGGACACCCCCTCTAATTCTGCCCCCTCTTGACAAGATCCCACGAAACTTTGCAAAAACATTTATATCTAGATCTATCATCAGTTTGCCAAATTAAGTGTAGATTCGTCAAATTGCACCTCATTTATAAGCCTTTACATTATTTTGGTAGCCCCCCTAATTTTGCCCCTCTTGACAAAATCCCACCAAACTTCGCAAAAACATTTATATCTATATGTATTATCAGTTTGCCAAATTAAGTGTAGATTTGTCAAATGGCACCTCATTTATAAGCCTTTACATTATTTTGAGGCCCCCCTCTAATTTTGCGCCCTCTTGACAGAATCCCACCAAACTTTGCAAACACATTTGGGATCATGTCAGGACTATAATTTCATGCAGTTCCATTAAGTGGCGCCAAAGTTATGAGCCATCCAAGAACTGCTTTTCACCAACCCTGTAAGGCAGAGGTGTCCACGAACTCCATAGGACTGTTCGTGAACATCCAAACCATTTGCAGACTTTTGTGGCGAAAAACACCCGTTATTTTGCTTCTTGCAGCCATATTCCATCCCATTCTCATCACCCCTCACCTCCCCAGAGATTATTTGATAAATTTGACAAGTAGAATGTTGTGTTTTTTAATATGTTTTTACCACAATGTCCACGGACACCGGACGCTGTCTGTGAATCCAAGATGGCGGGCGTTTCCAAAAATCTGACGCACCTCACACTTCACTCCAACCAATTAGCAAACACGTTGTGTCTCCACGGACATGATGCAAGCCGATTATCCAATCGGTGTCCTGCCCGCAGAGCGAACAGGGAAGTGTGTCCATGGAGCGGACATAGATATAACTAATTTTTTTAGGCCTACTTTTTGGTTGTTTTAAAAAAAAACGACTGGACAGATTTTCACCAAATGTACATAAGCACGCTTTTGGGACCAAGCCGCTGCTCCTACCGCAAATTTGGTGAAAATTTGTCCAGCGGTTTGGGCTGTAGGCGCATATGCAGGACAGAAAGTTTTTCTCCATTCAGTCTATGGAAAAACTTTTCCCCCCTTGGACCAAACCTCACCAAACTTTGCAAACAATAGTGGGCCATATACCTTTTATGCAAAGTTTAGTGAGGATTCATCCAGGGGGAGCAAAGCTATAAACCACTCAAAAAGTGCTCTTCCTACGGGTTTAACAACTTAACCATAACTACATGGCTGCTACCGCAGACCATGTAATATATATATATATTCAGTGAAAAAACTTTGTTAAAGGGACGTTATGGTTCAAAGTAAAACCGAAAAACCCCTGAAATTCGGCAGTTATGGTAAGATAAGCTACCATAACTCGCACTACCGTGCACTGCTAACACTAACACCCAGGACATCAAAGATGACATCACAAATGTCATTGATGACATCACTGATGACATCACATGGCTGGCTCTCCCTTTTTTTCCTTTACTGACATATCTAAGCCACATAGTTTTCTTCAGTAACAGTCAGGAAGTAAAAATGGAAAAGGTACTATATTTGTAGACTTAGGGTCAAGTCAAATCATATGAAACATATACATAGTGGAAGACACAGGCTTGAAAGAGAGCAATCCTTTCTGTGCATGAAGATAATCATTAGGGTTATCAGCACTTTCTCATAGTTTTATTTTTATTACTCTACCTTCCCTGTATATGCTCATATTTGTATACATCATACTCACTCTCCTTTCCTTTGGGTGCAGTCACATCATGTGATACACATACATATGGTAAGTAGCAGCTTTGAAACAGAGCAATAGTTTCTCTGCATAAAGACAATCAGGTAGGTTATGAACTCTTTCTGCTACTACTTCTGCTTTTTTGTTTACTTCACTGTCCCTGTTTATACTCATATTTGTATGTGTTGTTGTCTCTTTGTGTTTTGTCTGTAATAATTATGTATTAAGTGGGTTTTATTATCTACTTATTACATGTTTCACAGTACGCAAAACTCTAATAAGAAAGCAGTTATCATTTCACTATTCAACATGGCAAGATTATGAATATGGCACCTTCATCATGTATTCTGCACACACTGCCTATGTTTCTGCATGTGTAGCTTAGTATACTAGATAGAACTTCATAATAGAATGCTATTTATATCAATGCATTGCTTAATGCATTAATTAGCTCATGATATGTATCCCAATGATCCTTGCCAGTTTTTGGTCAGCATTATAAGAATCCCTTGTACAGAGTTTTTATGAAAAGTAAATGCACATGTGATGTCATCAGTGATGTCATCAATGACATTTGTGATGTCATCTTTGATGTCCTGGGTGTTAGTGTTAGCAGTGCACGGTGGCACGAGTTATGGTTGCTTATTTTACCATAACTGCCGAATTTCAGGGGTTTTTCGGTTTTACTTTGAACCATAAAGTCCCTTTAACAAAGTTTTTTCACTGAATTTCATATGTTTTTAGTAGCGCAACTTAACCATAACGTCCCTTTAACAAAGTTTTTTCACTGAATTTCATAGGTTTTTAGTAGCACAACTTAACCATAATATCCCCGACTTCATATACATGTAACATAGAACATACTGAACCACCACATAGTGATTTTGATGTCCGCGGACTACCGCCATGTCCGCGGACATATCGAGAATCTGAGCGTGGTAAATGTAAATTTAAATAGTGTGCCCCATTTCCCCTTTGAAGTTGGCTCTGAAAAGAGCCGTTTTTTTTGTTTTTTTTACAGATGCTTGACAGACACCTGTTATTTTGTATTTTTTTTCTTAGTTTTTTTTTCTTACTTTACTCCTAAAATCTTCACATAACCTTCTCCAAAGCAACCCTTACATTCCAAAATAGAAAGGCATTTCCCATAAAAGATAAAGAGATGCCAACTTCTTTAAAATTAACAGTATTACTGGCATCAATATTCTCATTATTACAGAAGAACATACCAGCTCTAAGCATGAAGGCACACATGCCTCGGTTGATGATACAACTAGCAATGTTTTGCTGAGGACAAAAAACTGAACTATTGTCCCATATTGCTCTAGGTAGTAATCCAGAAAAAATTACTTTCGCATTTGGAAGGATCTTCATTACGGCTTGAACAAAGCGTTCCAAATCAGCCAACAAAGTAGGGGCACTAACGTTGCCCAAATGGAAAGCACAATAGTGCAAAACTACCACATGCGGACTGCTCATCGTGGCCATATCCTCAAAAACTTGTACAATTCCCTGTACATTGTAATCAGGCACAGTGCTCCACACCACCTCCACTACTTTCACATCAAAGTTCTTTTCAACATGCCTGCATCGAGTGTACAAAGCAGCACAGCTTTGGAACTCCCTACCACATGACATAAGAGAACCCCAGCCCTTCGCGTATTTCAGGCAGAATTTGACCAAGTGGCTGAGAGCCAAGGACATCTAACTAATCTGACCTGCTTGACCTGATTGTCCCTACTGGCGATCCACCTGCATGCCCCAGCTCTGATACTTCAGTCTGTATTTTTATACCATTGTATATTAATGTACGTATTCAACTACTTTATACCATTGTTTATTACTGTATATAACCTCCAGATTGTTAAGTATTCCTGTACCCTTATCACTTCTTGTCTGCACCTAGCTCCAGCCCTGCTCATTCTTGCTTATTGTATACTGTATTATGACCATGCACATGTACCTGTACATATTTTATTTATTGTAGAATGTACTATGATTATGTAGATGTACCTGTAACAAAGTTGAGCATATTCTTGTCTTGTGCGCCCTGATGCTCCAGGGCTTGGCGCGCCTTACAAATAATAAACTAAACTAAACTAAACTAAACTACTGTTGTAAACCATGCACAAACATATCTCCAAGCACCAACACCCTGACTTTCTCTACTTCTGCCATCTTCACCACACACAGTCTCTTTCAACACAAATCTACAACCTCGACATCTGATTGGCTAATCCGTACAGTCGTCTTTCCATGTTGGATTTTCTGGAAAACCCCGGATGCAGCACGCCCTGTCCGCGGACAGCCGCGGTGTCCGCGGACCGCGTAACTCTTCAACACCCCTTCTACCATTTCCACTTTACTCTCTGTGCCATTCCCTCATTGCATACAGCTAAGCAGTCACACAATACGTAGAACATCCTCAGAACACCCCCATTTTGTTTATTTTCGAACATTTCAGGACAATTCTCATTTCATTATTAAACATATTAACATTACAAATAGTATACTTTCATCTTGTACGCTGCACACAATGCTATGTTTCTCCATTAGCAGCTCAGTATACTAGATAGAACCCCATAATATAATGCTATTTATATCAATGCATCGTTCAAAGCACTAATTACGGTATGATATTTATTGCAATGATCCTTGACACTTTTTTCGCAACATTATAATAAAAATCCCTATACACAAATTTCATGAAAAGTAAATGCACATGTGATGTCATCAGTGATGTCATCAATGACATTTGCAATGTCATCTTTGATGTCCTGGGTGTTAGTCTTAGCAGTGCACGGTGGTGGCGCGAGTTATGGTTGCTTAGCTTACCATAACTGGTGATTTTCAGGGGTTTTTCGGCTTTACTTGGAACCATAACGTCCCTTAAACAAACTTTTTTTATTAGCACACAAACAATATACAAAGATGTAGTGTAAACAGCAAGTTCTCACAGATGGCTTTACACAGAATGTTGCAAAGTAAGCATTTATGCTTGTTCACAGTGAAGGTCAGCTGCTTCCATTTTTTTCTCGCGGCCCGGAGAAGCCCACGACTCCCAGTATAAGGTTCTATTTTTTTTTTTTACCTTGCCAGACAGAGATTGTGCTGAAAGACTTCTTTTGAAGAAGTGTAGCAAAAACATAAGACACGATAAAGATGACATTTCTGAAACGAAACCACTTTTGTATATTATATCACTTTGAGAAAGATCGTTGGCACACGCAGAGTCGTATTTTGGGACTGCACTACACTTGGACAATGGAAAATGCAATTATAATGTAAGTAACCCTTTAGATTATTTTATACCAGAATATAATAACAATTGCGTGGCATTAAAGCCCGGTCAAGTTGTACTTGTTCGTTCAATGTGGGATATTGTTTTCTACCGCGCACTATCACCGCCGAATTGATCCCCTGTCGTTTAGAGGGCTCTGAAAAAGGAAGACGACACAGGATGGGTTAATAGAAATAATTTAACCGGTCTGTAGCCGGTCAAGTGCTCTACTCACTGATCCACTTCACTGTATCTGGTCAAGTGGCACAGCGAGTAGAGTGCTCGCTTTGACATCCGTGCACAGCTTGCTAACGCAGGTTTGAATCCTGGTACGGCCAAACTCAGCCTTTCATCCTTCTGTGGTCGATAAATGAGCACCACACACCGTGGGTAATAATAAGCAGCGCTGAGATACCTGATGGTTCTTAGCGCTATATAAATTTGAAAATATTATTATTAACATACTCTGTTACACTATCTTCGCTAGCAAATAGTTTCACGCCCTAATAAATAAAATGCATATTTTTAATAAAGATCGGCTGGTGAGACTAATTTATGTTTTTTAAAACAGGTATGTTACCCCATTTTGCCAATGTCACGATTTTCAGACCCAGCGGATGGATTGTTCAACTGCCAGGTACAGCTCCATGTAAGCAACTTCATGACCCTCACCTTTTTATGGGACAATCGCCAAGGACCAATATGCCCTTACGCAGTACTGGCGGCTAGAAGCAACATACCAACCATTATGGTGGTCTAATGCCTCGTTGTTGGAGCAACCTTCCGATTATCAGTGCAACCATTTACTGCTTTTATTATAAACCAACAGCCTATCTATCGCAAAGGAACAGCGCGTGGCTCAAAATAAACTTTTGCTGGTCGACAGCAGAGACAATTGCAAATCGCTGAATATTCGCTAAACATTTCATGTGAAATAAATGTACTTTACCAAATGTACAATCCTGCTGTTTACTTTTAAACTACAGTTTCATATTCCGAATTGTGGCGCACTGTGTTCTAAGCTGAACTAACACCCTCTGTACCGCAAAGGAACATCGCGTGGCTCAACATGAACTTTTGCGGATCGACAACAAAGACAAATGCAAATCGCTGAATATTCTCTAAACATTTGATGTCAAATAAATGTACTTTACAAAATTTACAATCTTGCTTTTTGCTTTTAAATCACAGTTTCATATTCCGAATTGTGCTGCGCTGTGTTGTGACATAATGTGTGTTGTCTTCCGGGTTCTGTGTAAAGTCGCGTAGGACTGGAGACGACTGGGCGCCTTTGATGACGCACCCTGTAACGTCACGGACAGAGGCGGGGAATATGAATGCTTTCATAATGTAAGGCTTAGGGGCGGGAGATATGATTCAGTGTTGCAAAAGCAAGTCAGCCAGGTCAATAGGGCCAGTCATAGGATTATCACATAATGTCGGCGCACACCAGCCTGATTTATCGTTTCTTTAGTGGACAAAAAGTCGGGTGAGGCCCATAGGATATTGTACTATCAGCCGGACAAAAGGAGGGTTCGTAGAACACTTTCAACCTGACAACGAACAATACAAACAACGTTCTCAGAACACCCCCATTTTGTGTAATTGCAACCATTTTGGGACACCGCAAGTGTTCTTAGAACACATTCAACTTGACAGATTACAATACGGACAGCGTCCTCAGGACACCCCCAATTTGTGTATTTACGAACATTTAAATACACAGCGAGTGTTTTTAGCTCAATTTTACCTTCCTTTCGAACAAAACGGACACATACTCCATCCTCTGAACACCCCACCATTTAGCTTATTTACAAAATGTCAGAACAGCCGTGTTCTCCGCAGACAAATCGAACACAACAAAAGCGTATAGCACATAAAAAAACAAAACATTGAACCTATCTCATACTCCCCCACCCTCTCCAAACATTCTTACACACCAACACACTCCACTAAATACAATTTCTAATCCAAGTTTCACCGCGCTGTCCGCGGTCGACGGTGAATACAAGATGGCGGGCGCCACAGAAAATCTGACGTGCTCCACGCCCCACGCCATCCAATCAGCGAACACGTTGCATGTCCACGGACATGACGCAAGCCCATGGGCCAATCGGGGTGCTGTCCGCGGAGCGAACAGGGAAGTCCGTCCGCGAAGCAAACACAGATATCACTAATTTTCTTGCCTTACATTTTGGTCATTTTTAAAAAAAACGACTGGATGGATTTACACCAAATTTGCAAAAGCATGCTTTCGGGACCAAGCCGCCACTCCTGCCGCAAATTTGGTGTAAATCTGTCCAGCGGTTCGGGCTGTAGCTGTGCGCAAAGTTTTTTCCCATTATGTCTATAGGAAAAAACAAAAGTTTTGGGACCCCCCTATAACTTTTCCCCCACTGGACCAAACCTCTCCAAACTTTGCAAAACAATTCAGACTGGGCCATATACTTTTTTGGAAAAAGTATGGTGAGGATTCGTCCAGAGGGAGCAAAGTTATAAGCCACCCAAAAAGTGCTCTTCCTATGTAAACACCAACTTAACCATAACTACATGGACGCTGCCGCGTCCATGTTTTATATATATATATATATATATATATATATATATATATATATATATATATATATATATATATATATATATATATATATATATGACTCCCATAGGTTTCCCTCAAAATTCTATCGTTATTAACTTTTGATTCAAGTAATGGATTTGACCGAAAGTTTGAAAGTTATTAGGGACTTGCGGGCCCCCCAAACCACAAAGTTCTGTAAAGATACGTTAAAGAATATGAAAGTTATCAAGAAGACAAAAACATTTTTTTTCAAAAGTTTCGCCCTTCTTCCCATTCATTTTCCCATAGACAAACAAGGTACATTTTTGCAAAAGGCCACAGCCCAAACTGCTGCATGGATTTGGACCAGGTATGAAACTACTTAGGCCCAAAGCATAAATATTTGACAGAGAAGCGGGTGCCCCTTCTCAAAAATGTATAGTATTATCTCCCTTGGTGCATTGCATTATCGTGGTTTTTAGAAATTAAAAAGCTGCCATCTTGTTTTTCTCTTGGTGCAAGAGATATTGGAGGTTATAGCTGAGGATATGAGAAAATGAGATGCAGGAAAAAAGCTTTTTGCAGCTAAAAAAGATGCAAATGCCATCAGGCTATAGATGGGGGTCTAGGGTCTGAATTTGCAACACAAAGCTTTCTGTAGCCTTGGCTATAGCTGGAAATAACCAACATCTCAAAGCAAACTGTGTCACAGAAACAGTGTGTGTTGTTGGGGGAGGGGAGAGGGCAGGTAATGATATGGGAGTGGAGGGGAGCTGGCACAGATGAGGGGGGGCACTTTGTGAGGGCCAGAAAAGCATTTTTTTCATCAGTTTTTCCAATATTCATGGCTATAAAGGACTACGGATAGCCACAGGTATGTGTAGCTCAGTACCTGCTGTAACAGGTTTTTTTTAGGTCTCCCATCCATGCAGCAACCAGGACAGACCCAGCTTGGCTTCAAAGTGAGGAAGAAGCCAGCCTCCTCAGGCCATATGTTGCCCTTTCCTTGCTTTGAAACTGAGCAGTGTCAGTCCAGGTTACTTCATGGATGGGTGACCAAATGAGCATCCAAATTATTTGTTTTTTAATCTGCACTACTGTCAGTCCTTGAAGATTTTTCACTCAGCCACCATTTTTTGCCTTTTGCTGAATTCCCTTCCGGTATGTGTAGTCTCCCAGTCAATAATATTTTTTTAAAAAAGATATTTTTACAGCAACAGTGAGTTTCCCATCCCTGCAGTAACTGGGACAAACCCTGTTTAGCTTCAAAGCAAGAAAGGGGCCAGCCTCCTCAGGACATGTTGCCTCACAAATGAGCCTACCTTACAAGCCCACTTAGAGCAGCATGTCCTAAGGGTGCCAAACATTGTTTTGCTTTAAAGCTAAGCAGGGTCAGTCCCGGTTACTGCATGTCTGGAAGACAGACTACAGTCCCGAATGCTGTTTTTTTCTATCTCATAACACACAGCATCTGCATTATTTTTTTTTTAAACTGTTCATTGTAGGTCCTTGAAAGTTTTGCAATCAGAGACCATTTGTTTGCCTTTTGCTGAATTACATTCTGGTATTTGTAGTCTCCTGGGCAAGATGTGGGGAATAATGACAACATTTTACACTTTTTGACTAACATAGAGCTCTATAAGGATTTTTATATTTCAGTAACACTATGGCATGTGTAATTTTCAAGTTATCTTTATAAGTCAGAGTATTGCTGAAAGCCAGAAATGGGGGTGAGGAGGGGAAATGATGAGAGGGCAAGTAAATAATGAATATTTGCCCACGATGTGGCAAGAAAGTTTGCAATCCTGGACACTTGCACAGTTAATTACCCCTAATTTGGGCTGCTTTTCAGAGCACAAGCAAAGGACAAATGTGGATGCACAGAGTAACTTTTCTTCAGTGGCCTGATGCAACCCATTGGGTTTTTTTGAGGTTGGCAAGCTTGCTCAAGTATTTGGCTACCATGATCTTACTCAGGTTGTCATGTTCCCAGAGCAGATGCTTACTCACAAGACCACAATCACTTGTTTTGTTTTGGGATTTCGTTTTCCAGGGAATATTTCATTACAGATTGTTGGGTTTAAAAGGTGAGCACCTTTTCTACTTTGCCAGAATATTTATTTGCACAATTCCTCTTTTAAGTTATTTTTCTGCTGTTCATTACTCTTTTTAGAAGACTACTGCTATTTTGTCTTGCACACTTTTTTTCCATTGAACTACATTTGTATATTTCACTGTGAATATATTCATGGGTGGCAGCTTATGATTGTCACTATGGGACAAAAGTACACAGGCATATGTTATTCTTGCAATCGGTCATTTTTTTCCTGTTTCCGTGCTGCTTAAATGTGGTTGTTTGGGGTTGTGCGATGTATCACAACAGTCACCAAGGGACCGGCCATAAAATAAGGGGCTTGTAGCATGTTGCTTAACCAAAATGTGTGATCCTCTGCAAATAATATAATTGTACAGGGCATTAACTAAAAACATTGGGAGCTCTCAAATCCTGCAATATTTTATAAATAATTAAAAAAATAGATATGTTTACAGCTGCAATGATATCATCGGTGAAAACTCACTGGTACCCCGGGTCTCCCATCCATGCAGTATCAAGGACTGACTATGCTTAGCCTCAAGCCAAGGAAAAGGCCAGCCCCCTTAAATCATGGTGCCTAATAAGTGAGGCAATGTTAGAAAACCACTTAGAGCAACATGCCATGAGGGGGCCGGCCCCTTCCTCACTTTGAATTTTAGCAGGGTTGGTCCCGGTTACTGCCTGGATAAGAGACAGTCCACTGTCTGGTGCTGTGTGTTTTCTTCGCTTTAAATATCTAATAAAACAATAAGAAAACACATGGCATCCACTTTTTTTTAAACTGTGCTACCGTCAGTCCTTGAAAGTATTGATCTCTGAGTCCATTTTTTGCCTTTTGCTGAATTGCATTCTGGTATTTGTAGTCTGCCAGTCGGGCAGGGATAATTGCACAATTGAACACGTTTTGCCTAACATAGTTCAATAAGGATTTATATATTTGAGTGACACTATGGAATGCGTATTTTTCAAGTTATCTTTATAATGCAGAGTATTGTTGAAAGCCAGGCATGAGGGTGAGGAGGGGAAATGAGTAGAGGGCAAGTGCATAATGAGGATTTGCCCACAATGAGGCAAGAGAGTTTCTAATCCTGGACACTAGTGCAGTTATTCCCCCCCTAATTGTGGCTGCTTCTTGGGGAACATGTAAAGGACACATGTGGGTGAAGAGCGTAACTTTTTTTCAGAGGGCGAGTGCAACACATGGGTTTTTTTGAGGTTGGCAAGCTTGGTCAAGTATTTGACTGCCTGGATTTTACTCAGGTTGTCATGTTCCCAGTGCAGACGCTTACCCACAAGACCACAACCACATGTTTCGTATTGGGATTTTGTTTACCAGAGAATATTTAACAACAGATTGCTTGGTTTAAAAGGTGAGCACCTTTTATACTTTGCCAGCATATTTATTGGAACAGTTCCTTTCTCAGGTTATTTTTCTGGTGTTCATTACTTTTCTGAAAAGTCTAGTGCTATTATGTCTTGCACACTTTCTTCTAAGAGGATGGTCACATGAACTACATTTGTATATTTTACTTTAAGGTATGTGTTCACTTACTGTGCGTATATTAATGCATGCCAGCTTTTGACTTTTGCCACGGGCACAGTAAGTACATGGACATATGTTATTCTTGCAGCCGGTCATTTTTTTCCTGTTTCTGTGCTACTTAAATGTGGTTAGTTGGGGTTTTTGCGATGTATCACAACAGTCACCAAGAGACCGGACATAAAACCAGGGGCTTGGAGCACACTGCTTTACCATAGTATGTGGTCCATGGCATTTCATTTAATCTCACTGTGCATTGCCTAAAAACATTGTGAGTTCTCAAAGTCTGTACCAAAAGTTGATCAAGGCCATCATGTCATACATACTAGATTTCTTGATTCACCCTCTAAAAACACGTGGTTCTTTATTCTAAAAAAATGTATTATTTTTATTCATGTCATAACAAATTAAAAATAAGTACTATGTGCATATTTCACAGACAACCTTTTAAACAGTTCAGTATATTTATGGTGACACCACTTTGCAAAATGTTCACCTTTACAGACACAAAAAAAACTTTGTTCTCAACATAAGACCCAACAAAACCTGGATCCAACATGTATATATGTATGATGTAACAGAGCCTCTGACTAATTCAGGGACAGCTACAACACTAGTTAATCCCTCCTTTTAGTCTGACCAGCCCATTGTTTGAAGTGTTGCTGTTACTTCTTAAAAAAGTCGACACAGTGTGTTTTCGGCTGTCTCTAGAGTGTAACTTGTAACTCCTATCAATTGCGGCCTTCATCAGGATGTAGTCAGTTTACAATACCACCAAATGTGTTTCTGTGTCTACAAATAAAGAAGACACTTTTGTATGTACATGTTAAAAATGAGGCAGTATGACATATAATTGCATGCCACCTCTTATTACATCCAGAGTTGTTTAATTCGTCAGCATACATACTGCTCTGCTACCTACCTATCAGGTAGTAGAAAGGCCACTACGAATACAATTTTGTATGCACGTGTTAAAAATGAGGGGGTATGACATATAAGTGCATGCAATCTCTTATTACAGCAAGAGTTTTTTAATTCATCAGAATATATACTGCTCCTCTACCTACCTATCAGGTAGTAGAAAAGCCACTACGATGGTCCTAAATGTCCCACTCCTTCAATACAGTGTTGTGCCAAGTGCACCAGTATCTGTGGATGAATATAGAGCATACTATCAGTATGCCATTTTTATGATTGGTATCTAGTATCCTCATAAATGAGGGACTACTTACCTGCATGTTAAGGGAGAGTTTCTCTGCGTGAATCCTCTGTATTTGCCACACAGAACAGCGTTGAACGGGAATGCTCTTACAATGGGGTGGAGTGAATCCTACCACGTCAGTTGGTGCTGTGTTGGAAAACGTTCCAATATTAGTAGACCCCATTTTGATATCACACACATTTTAGTTGTGTATATATTACCGCACCAGTAATGTGTAAAACTCAGTCCATGCACCATACGCCAGAATAGTGTACCCCCATATAGACATTGTCACAGGTGCCCATTCATCATTTAGAAATTATTATAGAATGGTCCAACCATTTTCCCAGATATGGGATTACTAATGTGCGCCATGGCTATAAATCAGAACAACTACTACTGCTGAGTCTGACCACCTGTGACGGATCAGAGCACTTTAGTGCTAGTACAGGCAGCATCGCACCCGCACCATTTTGTATATGTTCAAATATGATAATACCCAGGCATTTATATCATTATTCTATACCGCATTCAACCCATAACCAGCATTATGTTATTCATCACAGGCCATGCCCTATATTACTCACGGTACCATTTTGGGCATGCACGTCCCTCACCTAATAAACTATGGCATGCTTAAAAGTAATAAGGTTGTGGCTAGTATTCAGTATCTAATCTGGCTAAAAAGTCACCGCCATGGGACCAAGTGCTTTCCTCTTCCTGGCTTCTCTGCGAGATGCCGGGACCGCAGGTTGTGTTGATCATGGTTGCTAAGTAAAAAATGCGGGGGCATGGCCAGCAGTCATGCAGTAAAGACATCCTAATGAGTGCTCTTGCTGGTTGCAACATCATCTGTGGAAAAAAAGCGACTGCTAAAACAATAACAGAAGACTCAACAGACGGGAAACTTACCGTAGCATATGAGGCACTCGAAATTGGTGTTAAAACAGTGAAAATCAACTGAGAAGAACCTTCTTGCTGAGAGACCTGGACCAGCGGTGCACCGCAACTAGAAAATGGCAGACGGCCCACAGAGACGGTAAACAAGATACTGCTGGGTCAGTAAGAAGCACCACACATATCATTGAAGCGTGAAAGCATACGCATTGCAGCTCCTCCCACAGCGCGGTCCTGAGAGGCTTCAATGGATGAAACTGTGGCTGAAAGTGTAAAGAGCAAACAAGAGGAGACCCCTTGTAGCAGATCAAAGACCTGAGAGACACAAGGATTCGAAAAGGTGTCCGATAACCAGAAACAGCATATAGGACGCTGCGGAATAGCATTAGACGCCACACTACACGACTGAGACAATAAGGCACGGACATCGGGTTGATCCTAATAGCGCTGCCCTGAGCAGTACAGGCTGAGAATCGAAGAGTGAAGAGAGATACATTGCCGAAAGGACCCAGAGTGTATTGGCAGCCCGGACGGAGGTTCAGACAGAGCGGAAGGGGCATTTGGAGACTGGCGGAGTGGTTGGATAGCAGGAGACCATCAAGAGCTAACAAACTGAGAGACAGGAAGAATTTATGAACAAACTCAGCAAAGAGGTAGGCTGCACTACAGCGCTGCGCAAGGCTCCCATAACTGTACTGTGGCATAAACAAAAAGGGGGGGACACTAACACGCCAAGTGGGGAGAAAAGGTGAATGAATAGAAAGTCAAAGGGCCTCATTACACGGTAGGCTACCCCCTTACCGGATTCTGGGTTCCGTGTTCCCGGAATGGGGACTTACCAGGTCATTCCGACCTTGGTGGGACCATTAAGTCCCCTTTCCAGGAACCATTCCCCATTCCCATTTGAGCCCCCATAGGGCTCAATGGGAATGGGGAAGGAGCCAATAACAGGCCGGCTATTAGCAGGCCCGTTATTAGCTCTGAAGTCCCTCAACGGGTCCCTTCCTTAACGCCTGGTAAAACCTGGCGTTAAGGAAGGGACCCGGTAAGGGTCATCGTAGTAGGGTGGTAAGGGATTACTGGCACTGGTGCCCTTACCGGTGCCGGTAATCCCTTACCGCCTACTGTGTGATGAGGCCCAAAGACTCTAAGGAGCACCCCAGATGAAAAAGCACCCTAGACACAGATATAACTACACAATTGACCCCTGGCCTTACAAAAGTGAAGGAGAGAAACATCACCTAAGCTCCAGAACGCACAGAAAGAGAATTAAGGAGTGTGTGGCCCAGCTCAATACTGCTACAAACTCAGAGTGGTAACAAAAACACTTGGATTAGGGATAACACCAAAGATACTAATACCACCATTTTGGTGACACCCTTCAGAAAGATTGAAGTGGTGAAGGTCAACAAAGTAGCATGACATACAACAGAAATTGAGGGAAATATCCTGGCATTTACACTGCAGATACTAAACGAAGTGCAAATGGCAAGTAAATCAAATAAAGGGAATGGAAAACAGACTACATTGCAATCCTTCACTAAAGGCTCAGCAGATATCAGCCGAGATATGGACAATCAGTGAGACGCACAATGAACCCAGTCAGGAGCGGAGCAACAAATCCTGGCAGCCATTGCTGCGCTAAAGACCACATTGAAAATTAATTAGACGCTGTGGGTATAGACGTACATTTGCTATGTCAGGATGTGCGTGTACTATCGGAGTGCATGAGTGATGTGGAGAAAAAGGAGGAAGAGAATTGCAGTAACATTAGCAAGATGCAAACTGATGCTCACGTATTAAAAAAACAAAGTGTAGCTGCAGGAGGAAAGAGTGGAAGATGCAGAAGGGAGGGCCCGCAGAAATAACATTAGGCTAATTGGGCTGCCAGAGGGAATGGAAGGAACGGATCCCACAGCATACATCAAAAACCTATTGCTACAGCAGGTGGGCCCAGGCAATTTGATACAGGGGTTTACAGTCGAGCGGGTGCAGAGAGCCCTAACTAAGAAGCCCCCCTCCCCCTGGGTGCACCAAAAAGGCCAATAATAGCAAAAATCCCTAACTGCAAGGACAGAGAGAAAATGTTAGCATTCTCGAGGACCAGAGGGGTAATGCAGAGAGCATCAGTGAAACACCTTTCAAGTACAGAGAAGCAGGGCCGAGTGTGACCCCACTAGAGAAAGACTAAGAAAGGCTGGACTCAAGTACATGTTCATATACCTGGCATGACTAAAAACTCTATGAAATGGACGCTATTTGTTCTTCAACAGCCCAAAGGAGGCACAGGACTGGATGGACACTGAAGAGATTGCAACAACATTGATAGACATTGAGTCATGATCATGAGGATGTTCTTGGAATTGGGACGTTTCAACAACCTGATAGAAAGCACCTGAAGAAAGGGACTTGAGACATGCACATAATACCCACCTATCTAATATATTTGGATGAAGTTAAAAGCAAGCAGCGATTACATCTCAAAAAGAACCTTTTTGAAAAAAGAACACACCATAGCAGGACGTACCAAAGAGCACTACAGAGAAGACTTTAGAGCACACAAGGCTCTGGTGTCATGACCATTATTAGAAGTAGCTGGGTGTGTTAGTTTTAGAGCACCCAATCGCAGTGCACCTATGCCACATGGACCTGAGGGGTGAGGTGCTAGATACGAGCACCCCTGAGCATGCTGGCCAAAGCTGGGCAATAGTTTCAAGTTGGGAGGGAGGAGCAAAGGGATAGGGGAGTTACAACATTTGTCGAAGCACGGGGACCAAAAGCATGTATGCGAACACGTAAAAGATCAGGTACGGGGTAGAAAGGGCATCGGCTGTTTCAGGAGATGGACAATGGAAAACATACTATCCTGACTATGTCGAACAACATTAGGCTAATGACAAGGCATTTAAGGGGGCTGAATAATTTTGTAAAAAGGAATAGAGTAATAACATACCTACACAGACCGAAAGTAGATATAGCACTGTTGCAGGAGACACATCTAACAGAGGCAAGACAAAACACACTAGCTAGGAAATGGAGGGGATAAGTAGTTGGTTCAAAATACACAGCATACGCAAGTGGGGTATTGACCTGGGTAGCTCTGATGGTACCCTTCTAAATACTACAGACAGAAACAGACAAAGAAGGGAGGATGGTACTAATAAAAGGAATGTTGGAGAACAGATATATTTGCATCATAAATACTTATGCGCCAAATCATGACGCAACTACTTTCTTCAAAACTATGTATAATAAGATATGAACACATAGAGACAATGTTATAATATGGGTGGGGACTATAATTGCATGCGTGACCCAATATTAGATAGATCTGACACTATATTTAAGAAACCATCCCCAACGGCTAAGGCACTAGGGACCTTATTACACTCTTTTCCACTGGCAGATACATGGAGGAACCTCCACCCAGAAGAGCAAGACTATTCACACTACTCCTCTCCCCCACATGTTGTGCATACTAGGCTGGACTACTTTTTTACAGGGAAGGAAACGCAAGGGGAATTCACAGAAGCAATATATGAAGGGCAAGTCCTGTCAGATCATGCACCATTGATTCTCAAATGGCAGATAACATACCCCAGGCCACCAGTTCTGACTTGGAAGCTTAGAAGTGAATCCCTCAAAGATGCATCGTTTAGAACGCAAATCAAAGATTGCATCACCAAATTCTTCACTCTGAACACAGATAGCGTGAAATCGCCAGGTATGTTGTGGGAGGCATTTAACATGGTTGTAAGAGGGGAAGCCATAACCAAATCAGGGGGCTACAAGCAGAGGTAACGTGAGAACTTGAGAAGGCGGAAAAAGAGCTAGAAGACCTAGAAAAACAGAACAGAAATGAGGGAGCAGAACAAAGTAGGGATGCCAAACTAAGACAAGAGGGCATGAAGTGATGGGACAGGCTCAGGAAGTTAAATTACACAAGATATATAGAAAGGCAGCATGTGGAAGGGGACAAACCCGGAAGACTCCTAGCATGGTTATACAAAGGCGACAGAGTCCGGGGTACCATTTGCTCAGTCAATGATAGGCAAGGCCATTCCTGTAATATGCAAGTGGAAGTTAATAAGACCTTCTATGAGTACTACACTGACCTCTACACAGATGCGAGAGCACTGCAACATCCAGATGTGCCGGAAGCTCTTGAATCTATACAGCTGCCGTGTTTATGTGTGGGTGAGGCAGGTAAAATGGAAGGCCATATAACAGTGGAGGAGATAAAGGCCACAATTAGAGCACTACCCAGGGGGAAAGCACTGGGACTAGATGGACTACCAGACGAGTTGTACAAAAATATGCAGAAGAACTCACTCCGAAGATGGTAGAAATGTCAAATGAAGCAGATAAAATGGGATCACTACCGAATAGCCTTATGGAGGTCATAATTGTCCCATTACTGAAGCCCAACAAATCTAAAACAGAATGCGGTTCATATAGGCCCTTATCCCTACTAAACCTAGACAGCAAAATATTGGCTGCTATACTGGCAATCAGACTACAGAATACTATAGAGTCATTAGTACATCCAGTCCAAACTGATTATGTCCCAGGGAGGAACATGGCCTTGAATTTAAGATGACTACACTACGTGATAGCTAAAACAAGATCATATCAACACCACTTTGCGATTGGCTTCATTAGACACAATGAAAGCATTTGATTTTGTACAATGGGAGTGGCTATCTAGAGTTTTGGATACATTTGGCATTGGAGCAGGATACATCGGATGGGTCAAATTGCTATACATAGGCCCAAATGTTAAGAATAATGATTCCAAGAAGACAATTCAACTCACATCAAGCAACTTGTACACATGCTCTTTGATAACAATGCACATACTGTCCAACAATGTACAGCATTTTTACCAGGGACAGAAACAGACACTAGACTCTGATAATATAAGTCAAGTGACTAAATAGCTCACATGCTTGTAAACTAGAAACACAGACATACGCTTGTCGTTTGGCTTCGGCAAAAGGCGATGAGCAGGAAATTGTATTGTAGCTTCCCCTTTCCAGCAGAGAAACCTAACCACAAGTGGCAGCTTCCTGTCTTAAACGGCTCTTAGTAAATTCAAGAGATGCTTTTTCGCACCATTCAGATCGAATAACCATGACACATAAATACACCTGCACAGTTGAACGTGTGTGGAGGCGAATTATGTGCTTTACCTCATCAGAAGCCCACTAGATATATTGGAGTTGAAGCGGTGTAGAAGCACTTGACATGCGTTGCATGGTCAATAAACGGAAGCCCAATTACTATGGTAGAGAAAACTAGGGGAGGCAGACAATGCCTGTCTCTAGATTGTGCACATAGGTATGTCGTAGGTTCAAAGCAAAGCAAAGAAACAATCTTAAGCACTAGGGTTTAACCTTCTAGATGGTGGAAATTACACACACATGCTAGACAGACCAAGTCCTGTCTTAAGATAAAAAGTGCAAGCTGACGGGGAAGGGCAGAGGTTCACCCAGCAATCAGCAGAGCTCAAGTCGTGTGGGCTGGGGAGATAGCCACCGCAGGCCCCAGAGCTGAGGAAGCCATGGTCCGTTTGTGTGCCACACATCTTGTCTTAAAGTGTGAGTTCAAATGTGGAAGTCTTGCTGTGTGCACTGTAAGACACCACTCCATACCATAGTATAGCATAGATCTACATACCATAAATCCCATGTCACTCAAGCTGCTAAAGTAAAATGGTTACTTGTTCTTTTCTCTATTAATCCATGCTCTTAACTTACACAACAGTCGTTTTTATATGTATGGTCATGTGCTATGTCATAGTTGCTTTTGTTATAGCTTGCAAAATGCAAATGTGAGCTTGTAGGAAATAGCTGTAATATAAAAAAATATATTAACCTGCTATCCTCACTGTCAATTGCATATTTGTGAGTGATGCTTCAGAATGGTGTCTCTTTGAGACCAAATAATTTCACAAAATGTCCTGGCTGTGTTATGTTAAGTTATGCTAATAGGCACAAACACTCAAGAAGGTTGTCCCAAGCACTAGGTCAACTTCTGGGGTATTTATTAGCATAAAAATTGACTTCTGATTCATGTCTAAATTCCATGGCCTCACCTGGGGTGGAGGGGAGGTGCAGGAATCAAGCTTCACCGAAAGCAATCAAGTCACAAAGGCAAGACTACGAACAGGGGGGTTGTATTTGGCTGCAATCTAACTACAAAAAGGCAACAGACAAGGATGCCCATTGTCACCACTATTGTTTATCCTTGCAATAGAACCAATAGCAGCCTTCCTAAGAGCGGAGTATGGGGAAGCCGGAATAGAAATAGACTGTATAACACACCTCGTGTCAATGTATGTTGATTACATGTTATTATAAGTACAACAACCCGAAGATAATCTACAACACATATTAGATACGCTCGATAAGTACAGTGAGGTATCTGGCATTACAATAAACAAAGAAAGATCTTGCCTATTCATGCTGGCCAGTTTAAGCGGTTTGAAACAGGAACTACTACCGAGATTGAAACTACAATGGAGCCCTGAATCCTTTAGAGATCTGGGGATAGAAATATTTCTTGACCCACTAGATGAACATAATACAAACGCACAAAAAGCATTGAATGGGGTCATAAACTGTATGAACGTCTGGGGGAAACTACTGTTGACACTGATGGGAAGGGTGGCACTATTGAAAAGGGTGGTGTTACGCAAGCTATTGCACTATTTAAAAAACATCCCATATAATATTCCAAAGCTCCTTTAAAAAAAATTGGACATGGAGTGCAGGAAAATGGCAAAACAAGCGTAACAGAATTGCTTTAAGCACACTCCAAAGAGCACATGAAGAAGAAGGGATTAAAATACCGAATTTCGAACTGTACTACCTAGCGAGCAAGTTACAATTCGTGTTTAGATCATTGGCAGATGACCCCAATATAGACACACACCTACTATGACCGGCAATGAAACAACTGTACCTAAAAGAGGCACTATGGACATGCATCCCGCATGAAAGACAATGCTCGCTATTGATAACAATAGGCATCCAGATATGGCGAAGAGCATGCAAAACATTGGGCATCGCAGACCTGATCTCATTACAGATATCCCTGGCAGCAGTAACGGCTGATGAAAGATAGCTGAAATCACACATTAGGAAGTATTTGGAATCAGTGGGGAGGTGAGTATAGGACACCTGATAGGTGGGGATGAGCTGATAAACTCTAAGACACTTGTAGAAGATACAGGCATGAGTGAAGGTCAATTCTTGCCGTATCTGGCAATAATCCACAAGATTAAGCACAGGTGGCGTGAGTTACCTGAAATGGTGAAACAATACGAGGTGATAGAGACAATATGCCTCATTCCAAGTTTTCTGGTACAGTAACAACAGTACCGGTAAGCTTGCCGGCACCATTGTTACTGTACCGGCAAACTACGAGTCTGCTCGCGGGAGCCTTCCTCCCTGCCAGAACTGGCCTACCGGGCTCACCGGCACCATCGAGCAGAGCGTGTCGATGCACTGGCACCATTCTGAATGCTGACGGTGCATCTGGCCTCCCCATTCCCATTGAGCCCTTTTTCTGGGGCCCAGGATTGGGCAATTACCAGGTCCGGCTTGGCAGTAATGACCCGGTAATTGCCCATTCCTGGGAGCTGGGAAAAAAATGATACCGGTGGCAGCCATGCCTATTATACCGGCACGGCTATCGCCGGTATTGTAATAAGGCCCAAATATATGATATAGCTGATGGAGGACATACAGTGTCACAGCTGTATGACATGCTGCTCATGAAGGGGATAAGGGGAACACTGACAATAAGACAAAAATGGGAAACATACATGGGGAAAGTATGCACTGATGAGGAATGGGGTAGAGTCTTGGGATATCATAAAAAGGTTTCTAGGAAAGTGAGGTTACAGCTAATAAAGTTAAATATTACGCATAGGGCCTACCTAACGCCACACAAGATTACTCGGTTCCGAGGAGCAGATGAACAGTTTTGCCTGAGGTGTGGAGACAACGATGCAGGAATGCTCCACTTGCTATGGTCGTGCCCTAAGGTGCAGCAATATTGTGAATATATAGCAAATATAATGGTTAAGGGAGAAGTCACGTTGGACATACAGTCTCCAGCATCATGCCTTATGGGGCTCTGCCCACACACTACGAGAAAGAAATATATAACGAAACTGAAAGACCGTGCATACATCTTGGAAAAGCATAAGCTAGATATGTTGTGGAAATTGTAGAAGCACCTACTTTCGAGAGGTGGTGGAAAGAATCACGAAAATGGGTAATGGCAGAGACGACGGTATGGATGCAAGCTACTAGAGGAGGCATTGATGACGGCACTGAGGATATAACATCCTGGAATGAACTCACACAAACTCTGCCTACGTCCAGATCAGAAAAGAACAAGGATTGGGATAGTAGGATAATGGATATTCTATAGAAATAATTGACATAATAAAGAATCTGATGAAGCATGTGTGTGGATCAGAAGAGACAAAGGTGGTGCGGAGGAAGGTAAAGGGGAGCAATGATACAGAGCATATATGTATATGTTGGACTGTTAGAAGAAAATTATGAATACAAATTATTAATTTAAAAAAGTAACAAATGCTTAGCCCCAATCGCTCTAGATAAAAAAGGGACTGCAGAGGCTACAAAAATGCACACATGTTGTAAGGGGACAAATAAGGTTTTACATAGTGCAACTTTTGTAATAATATTTTTGTAATAATGCATCGTTTGTAATAATGTTTACTTTTACCCTGTTGACTATTAAAAGAATCTGATATCTTTTTGGAGACATATTTTTCGCAGACATATGACCACATAGGTGATACTTGTCACATATTGTGGTGCCAAATTTCAGGCAACATGTGTGTATAAGAGTCCTTCATAAACATTGCACAGGAGCCTCAATTAGCACATTTGCAAACGTAGCACACTCTGGTAATACAGCCTATATTCTTACAACGTATGTAACATGATTATATCCATAATGACATTTCCCCACTGCAAATGTTTCCCATTTTTCATAGTACAGTCCCCTTTATTGTATTTCCAGGACAATGGCCCGTTGTCAGCCATCTTTTGATGTAAAGAGAGATATCTTATGTTAGTTATAAGGTAATACAGTATCTCCTATTACAATGGATCCTATCATGATACAATCTGCCATTTTCACAACACATATTTATATAAGAGACTGCCACCAGTATCTCCACAAGAGTCTAGTCTAACACAGTTTGCACATTTTTTCCACTCTAGTTTTGCTGTTCTTGCAAAGTATGTAACGTGATAGTATACATGGTATTATTTCCCCACCGCAAGTGTTTATCATTTTTGATAGTACAGTCCCCTTCATTTGTGTGTGCAGGACAATCTCCAATGGCCCATTGTAAACCCTCATTCGATGTAAAGAGATATATTATATTAGTTACACAATATGATTATACAGCATCCACTGTTACAATGGATCATAACAGAATAAGATAAGCACTGTTTTCTCAGCATAGCCAGTGTAGGCCTTTTTCATAGTCATCATCTTTTTCATTTGCAGTACATTGTCAAGAGGTCCCTTGTAAGGCGTCATTATATTTCAGCAGATTTGTTATATAGTTGTGAAAAATTAGGTTATTCCACTCAACTGACAAGTTTAGTCCATGTTTCACAGTATCTAATCTGTAAATCCACTGTTGCTCCAGTTTATACATCTGGGTAGCCAGACCCCTGCACCACAGGTGAGGTTTGATAATCTGTATCACGATCCAAGATATATCTTGGTCTGTGTTCCCATGCGTTTGTAGTGACCCACTAGGGGCTTGTCAGGCACCAAATTACATATGTACGAACAATGTTTTGAAATACGCTGTCATATAATAACTTACAAGGGAACTCCACAATGTAAATCTCAAATTTACTTTAACAATTTGTGTGGGTCCTCAATTACCACTTGCATGTCCCATGTTCAGACATATTCTTAGTATTTGTGAAATTACAGACTACACACCACAGGGGGAAAACCCTACATTGGTAAAATCCCTGAGATGTCCTGCGGTATTTTGTATGTTAGGCCCAATTTGTGCCCTAGATTCACACTCTTTTTGAATGCAAATAATAGTGTTTTGTTTAGTGTTCTCGGTTGTGCCGCTCTTTTGTATGATCCTTTTTATTTGGTTACTAACTGTGCTGAAACTAGTGATACATACCAGTCTTTCTTTTGATTCTCTATTCTGCTTGGTGAGCACTGTATCCATATCTGTTTTGGCAGCTCTTTTCAAATTATTCTTCACCACTTTGGTTGGGTATCCGCCATACAGGAATATCTTTTTGAGGTGCTCTGCATGTGTGATAAATTCTCTATTTTCAGTACAGTTTCTATGAATTCTGAGGAATTGACTGTAAGGCAGATTAAGATTTAAGCCTGCCGGATTGAAAGTGTGAAGTGCAGTAGGCCACTCCGGTCTGTGGGTTTCCTGTAGAGGGAGGTTGTATATCCAACAGAATGCTTATATATTTTAGGATCTAGGAAACTCACACAGTACCAGTTGGTCTCCATTGTAAATTTTAGGCCCATATCATATTGATTGAGCCACTCAAAAACATGTTTCAGATCAGTCTCAAATATAGAACCTGTCATCTATGTAACACTTCATGTTGCTTTACATTGACTGAATGGGTTGTAGATGGAAAAAATGTATATCATCTCAAAATATGCCATATAAAGATTGGTCAAATCTGGAGCAAAGGTTGCCCAAATGCTAACCCTTTCTTCAGCTTGTAAAGTCTATCTTGTATAGGAAGACGTTTTTCATCATAGCCAATCTGGCAAACTCTGCGATAAACACACTGGGAGGATTATGTGGGTCATGCCGTGTATACAGAACCTGGCCCAAAATATCTACACATTTCAGTTGTGGAATCGAGGTATACAGAGACTCTACATCTAGAGTGACCAAAATATCAGTTACTCCACTAGGAATAGTAGTAAGGATGTTAATGATATTTGTGGAGTCTTTTACATAAGAGGTCATCTCTTCAACAAACTGTTTCAGAAAAAATCAATACCTACTGACAAGGGCTCTATAATAACAATAATAATAATAATAACAAGCCCACAGGCATCTGAGCACTGAGAACAGTTGATATTATCATCCTACAGCGTGGAGTTGCATGGCACTCAATTTATTGACCTTGGGAGAATGAAAGGTTGAGTTGACTCTGCTGGGATTTGAACCTGCATCAGCAGGCTGCACACAGATGTCAGAAGCAGACGCTCAGCTCACTGTGCTCTCTCACCGGCTGCCAATGCGAGAATGGAGTCAATAGCAGCCACAATAGGTCTCCCTGGATGTAGTCCCATTTTTTTGTACTTTCAAATGGATATAAAAAAACAGAGTTTTTGGATGAACGTTCTTAAGAAATGGTCTTTCTTCATCACACATCCAATCTAACCGTATTGTGTGTGTGACCAGGCTATTGATTTCTTCCTGTAAGTGCTTTGTCAGATACATAGGTCATTTTACATATAAGGCAGTGTCGGAGAGTAGACTTTTGCTTTCTGCTTCAGACTGGGTAGTATCAAGTACCAAGATTCTTCCAGCTTCATCTGCAGGTTTGATAGTGATGTTAATATCATTACACAATAAAGATAAACTTAGTCGTTCCTCCTTGCTGAGATTATCTGTCAGATAATTTTGTTTATTTATCATGTCCAAAGATTGTTTGATGACAATATTTTCGAAGGCAACTATCTTCTTCGGACAGGTGTGATTCAGCAGAAGGAACTTAGACTTCAATTTTAGACCTGTTCTATTGTCATCAATGCTAGGAGGGGCTCCACGCGCTTGTTGTTTGGGGAGAGTTCAGTCTGATATTAAGAAAAAACATTTGAAGTTTTATCTCACAGAAGAAGGGCCTGCCCTTGTCGATGGTAAAAATGATAAGCCCTTTCATAGGAGATCCATTTAGGTTTTACAGAGTATATGACTCGACAAATTGATGATAGACAAACTATTGTCTATTAGTTTTGGTACCACTAGCATGTTCTCATTCATTGATCGAACTGTGGTGGTCACCAACTGGGATGGCGCCTTGGTCACTTGCACTTGTGAGCGTAGTTTTATCTGGTTCGTTGTCACTTGATGAGGCTGAGGTGTTGCAGAAAGTCGTTTATCTATGTTGCCTTCTATTTTCATTGTTTTTATTTTGTTCCGTGTAGAACCCGTCCCTAAGAAATTGATATGTCTGTTCTTCTTTGTAGTTGTTTTCTGTCTAGACTTTGTTGTCTACATTTGTTAATTTCCTCATCTAGCCTCTCTAGATTCTTCTTTGCGTCTTGTATTGTTTGAATTTCCTGAAATGTTTTCTCCAATGCTGCAAGTTGTTCTCCTTATAACTTACATTCTTCGTTTGCTTTTTCAATTACCAATATGATCCAGTTTCGAGAGCATTTATTTCCTACTCCGCTAAAGTTCTTCTTCAAACGGCATTGTCTATGAATATTCTTGGAATGTTAAGAACTTGCAGCCCCTCAGGGATAACTCCAGATTTTAAATATTCCGACATGAATTTACTGTGTTGTTCTGTCCTAATCAATGGTTTCTTTTTTGATTTATTAGCTCTGTCTCATCCTAATTATTACTGGATGTGCCTATGCCTGCATTTATTTGAAATAATGGTGGAGCATTAACGAAATTTTGGTAATGTTGATCCGAAAATGAAAAGAATTTACATTTTCCATATTCCCATAAATATTAAATCTTGTTTACGGGGTAACAGATGTGATTTATTCACTGTGATTTTTCACAATACAATACCTCCAGCCAAGGGCTGTAAACAAGTATTTATAAACTCAGGGTACCAGGTAGGCCATAATCTAGTTCATAATTTCTCAAAGCCTACAATCTTTGAACATAACAATACCACTGCCAAAACAGGAAAAATCAGTTTGTGATTGAATGTCTTTGAACGATGGGTTGCACATGTTTTAAAATATAGAGTGGCCATGCCCACAAGCCATGGCCAAAGGCTAGTGATTTGGTAGTGTCCGGCCATGCCCACCAGCCATGGCCCAAGGACATGGCTAGTGGTCTGGTAGCATTTTAAAATGGAAAGTGGGCATGGCTGAAGACCATGCTAGTGCTCTGGAAGCATTCTAAAAATATATGGAATAGCAAAACCCTTGAAATTCAAGGAAAAAACTTTAGTTGCAGGGATGTTAAGGTGAGAACTTAATGCAACAAAACACCTGAAATCCTACTAAAGCCACCTTAACTTCATGCCCCCTGTTGCCTAGCCTCTGACCATAATGATGACATCATAGATCACATCATGGGTGACATCACTATCAATCCCAACTAATTACAGACCTAGTACCACTGTACCTTTCTTACTCAAAATCTTTGACAAAGTGGCTTATATTCAAATCCAGGATTACTTAGAGTATAATCACCCCTTGGTGCTCGACAATCGGGCTTCAGACCCCATAATGGGACTGAGACAGCTCTAATAGACTTAAAAACACAGATAGATGAACTGAAGGACAAGGGAAAACAGCCTTGCTACTTCTTCTCTACCTCTCGGCCGCCTTCGACCTGGTGAACCACCAAGTTCTCTGTAATCACCTGGCCTCATCTGCGCATTTTTCACAAGATGCCATCACCTGGATCAAATAATTTCTCAATAACAGGACCATGCAAGTCTTCTCGCCACTGGCAGCTGCCGACCATATACCTATAACTTGTGGGGTACCACAGGATTCCTGTGTGTCCCCCACACTGAATAATATATTTACAAAGCCATAATATATTTACAAAGCCATTGTTGGATGACCTGGACCATCTAGGTGTCACCTACACTAACTATGCAGATGACACCCAGATCCTCATACCGCTATCAGGCGAGTATGACAAGGACCTTTCTTTGGTGAATAAAATATACCTCATCATCTAGGCATAGATGGCAGCACGCAGTCTATGCCTGAATGATGACAAGACCGAGCTGCTAAAACTTGGATCTACTTCTAATCTCCACAAATTAGTCCAAAATTATACCAGCTTCAACAGTGATGGTAATTCTAGCCAAAGAAGTAAAAATCATTGTTTTTTCCCTTGGAGTCTATCTTCACACTCAACAAACAAGTTAGCACCCTAGTTTCCGCCACAACCTACACATGTAAGCTGATCAGAGCATGCAGACACTTCTTGTCAAAGGAAAGCTGCACCACCCTAGTGAGAGCACTAATGATATCCAGACTGGATTATTGTAATGCTCTTTATCTAGGGGCCAACAAATACCTCATCAAGAAAATACAAACTCTGCAAAATAATGCCTTAAGAGCGGGACTTGGTATAACTAGGCGAGAACACATTTCTCATCTGAGGAGACAGATCAAATGGCTCACTACTAAAGATAAAATTATGCTCAAAACCTTATCCATAACACATAAATGCCTCAACAATGTAGCCCCCTCATACCTTGCAGAGGGAATCACCAAACGCTCCTCAATCCACCCTACTAGGACCATCAATTCTGCATGCTTAGTAGTCTCTAGATTCAAGATTAAAAAAGCAAGAGGAACTAGTTTCCCTGTCAGGCAGCCCAGGCATGAATGCCCTACCCCCCTTACTGAGAGCAGCCCAACCTTTCTACATGTTCAGGCGCAACATTATAAACTGGCTCATCATCAATGACAACAATGGTCAGCACTAGTCTTGCATACATTAGAACCTAGACTACTGCTCCGAGTTCAAACGGACTCCTAAAATGATTATGAAGTCTTCTGCTTCATTTTGTATATATGTATATATGTATATGCACTTTTTCTGTTTTTGTGTAGTTTGATTACATTCCCACTGTATTCCTTGTACTACTGTTTTCACATTACTCTATGTAACCTGTGTAACTAAGCTGAAAGTATTCCTGTAACTTGTACTGTGCAAAGGGCCCAGATACCTTCGGGTCGGGTGCGCCATACAAATAAATAAACATATATATATATATTCATATTTGTATGTGGTGTTGTCTCTTTGTGATTTGTCTATAATAATGCAATTATGTAGTAAGTGGGTTTTATTACCTACTTATCACAAGTTTTACTGTACGCAAAACTCTTATATGAAAACAGTTATCAGTTCACTATTCAACATGGCAAGTTTATGAATATTGCATCTCCAGCATGTATGCTGCACACAATGCCTATGTTTATACATGAGTACCTTAGTACTCTGGATTCAAGTTAATAATAGAATGCTATTTATATCAATGCATAGCTTAATGCACTGATTAGCACTTGATATTTATTCCAATAATCCTTGACACTGTTTTTATTAACATTACACTAAGAATCCCTTGTACAGACTTTTCATGAAAGGTAAATGCACATGTGATGTCATCATTGATGTTATCAATGACATTTGTGATGTCATCTTTGATGTCCGGGGTGTTAGGTTTAGCAGTGCACAGTGATGGCGTGAGTTGTGGTTGCTTAGTTTACCATAACTGGCGAATTTCAAGGGTTTTTCGGTTTTACTTGGAACCATAACGTCCCTTTAACAAAGTTTTTTCACTGAATTTCATAGGTTTTTAGTAGCACAACTTAACGTCCCTTTAACAAAGTTTTTTTTACTGAATTTCATAGGTTTTTAGTAGCGCAACTTAACCATAACGTCCCTTTAGCAAAGTTTTTTCACTGAATTTCATAGGTTTTTAGTAGTGCAATTTAACAATAATAACTTTGACTTTATGTACATGTAATATGGAACATACTGAACCCCTTCTACTGAACTTGATGTCCGCAAACTCTTTTAATGTCCCCGGACATGTTCGGAGAACAGTACCACTACCTAAAAACTCTGGGGGGGTATGTTTGATTGTTATATCATAACATAGGAACATTTAACAAATCTCAAAAAGCAGCACACATACACATTATATGTAGTAATACATAAGAAATGCAACCCATATATGTAACACACTAACCATTCATTTAAATACAATATGTTCTAAAATGGAATGTACCAAAAGAAGATAAATTGGCTTTCAACATAATTACCTCACAGACACTACAGAACTAAGAGCAAGACCAGACCTACAGAGTACTTAGAAGATATCTTACCTGAAATAGTAAGTGTACTTCATTTTACTCATATATTTAAAAACTTTCTGTATTAGATTAAAACAAATATATTATCTTTTTTTTTCTCACAGAAATGTCTAGTACTCTGGAATGGCTAAAGGAGCATTTCCCACATGAGGAAATGTCAGAAGATATTGAAACTAAGGGTAAACACTTTACAATATAAACCATTTAATTATTATTATTTTATATACATTTAACATATATATATTCTTTTGTACAGAGCATACCAAAATAGAAAATACCTCTGAAGAAACTATTATGGATAACACTCTTGACAGCCTAACAGCATAAAAGAAATAATGGATTTATTGTTCACCAATTTTAATAATTTGAAAACTTTTGTTGAAGATAATTTTAAAACAAAAACCTCATACCATTGTCCCACATGTACTTGCCCCCCTCACCATAGCCCAGTCAATTATCCCCAAACCCTCTCCATAACTCAAAATGTTTTGATGAGACTTCCATCCCTTCTTCACCTGAGACCAATCATGTTGAAATCCCTAATTCTCCTGTTTTTGTTTCGTTTCTGCCTCACCTTCTCTGTCATAAATTATTAATATATGTTAAATAAAGTAAAATTTTTATATTGTGTTGTAATTAGTTTCCCTTTTTTTTAAAAAAATAACAATGTAGGTGTCTGCAGACAGCACGGGTGTTCTGAAATGTTCGTAAATAAACTAAAATGGAGGTGTCCTGAAGAACACTATACCTGTCCGTACTGTTCGCTAGCAAGTTAAAACTGTTCTAAGAACAAACGCGGTATCCTACAATGTTCGTAAAGAAACACATATTAAAGTGTCCTGAAGAACACTATACCTGTCCGTAGTGTTCACTAGCAAGTTGAAACTGTTCTAAGAACACAATTGGTGTCCTGAAATGTTCGTAAATAAACGAAAATGGAGGTGTCCTGAAGAACACTATACCTGTCCGTACTGTTCGCTAGCAAGTTGAAACTGTTCTAAGAACACATGCGGTGTCCTGAAATGTTCGTAAAGAAACGAAAATTAAAGTGTCCTGAAGAACACTATACCTGTCCGTAGTGTTCACTAGCAAGTTGAAACTGTTCTAAGAACACAATTGATGTCCTGAAATGTTCATAAATAAACGAAAATGGAGGTGTCCTGATGAACACTATACCTGTCCGTACTGTATGCTAGCAATTTGAAACTGCTCTAAGAACACACTCGGTGTCCTCAAATGTTCGTAAATGAACGAAAATTGACATGTCCTGAAGAACACTATACCTGTCCATAGTGTTCGCTAGCAAGTTGAAACTGTTCTAAGAACACAATTGATGTCTTGAAATGTTCGTAAATAAACGAAAATGGAGGTGTCCTGAAGAACACAATACCTGTCCGTACTGTTCGCTAGCAAGTTAAAACTATTCTAAGAACACAAGTAGTGTCCTGAAATGTTCGTAAATAAACGAAAATGTAGGTGTCCTGAAGAACACTATACCTGTCCGTACTGTTCGCTAGCAAGTTAAAACTATTCTAAGAACACAAGTAGTGTCCTGAAATGTTCGTAAATAAACAAAAATGGAGGTGTCCTGAAGAACACTCTACCTGTCCGTACTGCTTGCTACCAACTTCAAACTGTTCTAGAACACACGCGGTGTCCAGAAATGTTTGTTTGACGTGTGATGCACTTTTAATTACTTCAGGACCCGAACAGTGTCCGTAGAACATCAACGCGCATGCGCAAACCAATCTCCATGCATTTGGTGTCCTGCGGACAGCCACTTCCTTCGCTAACATGTTTGCTAAGCGATCATGTGACCGCTCCCATGCTAATCGCGTGTTCTGAATGCGGACACTGTTCGTGTCCCCAAACAATTTAAAAGTACATTTTCAAGTAATCCACAATATTTCTCAATATAAACTCACCATACCACATGTCCCACATACTAATCCTGAGTTTCTACATACTTTTTGAAAGTTTTTGAACCTTTTTTGTGTTCGATCTGTCCGCGGACAGCGCGTGTCCGTGAACCACGTACAAGCACCCCTATAAAAGACCACGCCCTAGAGCTTATTCTCATTGTGTTTCTGGCTATTATTCAGAGCACAGCTATTTTTCCTGCAACTTGCAGATTACACCATCATCGAGATGGCATCCATGGCTGCACTACTGCTACCTGGTGCTGCACCTGCTTCAGCACTACCCCCACCCCCTCCACCACTACCACCTTCCCAAGGGCCTGAAGAGGGGAACAGGAGTGAGGATGCAGAGGAGGAAGAAGAGGATGACGAGAATGAGGTAGAGGAAATCCCTACTACCCGCACTAGGCGTGAGTCTTGGGTGTGGCGGTTGTTTACCATTCATGGGAATGGTCCTAAGGCTCATGCGAACCGTGTCACCTGCAATGAGTCCAAAATGGTACTCAGTCGCGGGAGGCATGGTTCGTACAGCTTTGGGACCACTACCATGAAGCGACACCTAAGGTCATTTCACTCTGGGGCCATTCGCAAGGTTGTACCTTGCGAGGAGCGTAGTAGGTTGATTTCCTCTACTTCATCCTCCGTTTCTGATCCTGTCACCACAAGGACCACCTCTGTGGGACAGCGACTTCCTCAAGCTGCCTCACAGGCCATACAGAATTCTGATGACCCTTACCTTTCAAGGGTCACAGTTGTATGTATTTACTGCGAAACAGTACTCTGCAGGGGGGGCAACTTCGCAGTGCTTTTGAGACTATCATCTCAGAGCACGAGAAGACCTGCTCGCTACCCAAATAAAACCCACTCTACATCTTCCTCTCTCAGCTCGCCCTTTCTTATCCCTGTGGTTGGTGTCCCCCCCTTTACCCTCCTTTCCCCTCCTCTCCTATTGTGTTGTGTATAAAAAACCAAAAAAAATACAAAATAACAAAAATAAAAAAAATAAGGCTCTTTTCAGAGCCGCCTTTCACAGTTAAAAAATAGAAGTAAAAATAAATGAAGCAGGGTCCTTTGTATTTTTTAGAAGTCCGCGGACAGTCCGCGGACATCTAAAAATGTGGGGTGTTACCCTATCATAACCATTGCAATTTTCTCTGGGAGGAAGTGGTGGCTCTGAAAAGAGCCTTTGGGAGGTGTTTGTATGTCAAAAATTATAAATACTCAACACCTACTTCAAAATGGATGCTGTAATAACTGCATCATCATAGATCAGCACTGCAAATGTACTGTGAATCTCTCTGAGTACAAGTGTCATTTCATTGGCAAGCACCATCTACAAGAAATACTGTACAAGTCTCCAAGATTTCTACTTGCAGCTCCATGCATATCCATATGCATGAACACAAACTACAGGTATGCATATTTCCTGTACAGTACATGAACACATGTTCAAACTGACTTTTAGCTTGTGTAGTCTATAAAATGAATCTACTGTCTTTTTTTCAATCTCCTAAAATCAACTGTCACTTATAAACGTTTATACTATTTACTTTCTTTATACACACACTATCAAATCATGTTAAACTAACATTTTTTAAATGAAATATATATACTACATATATGCAAACAAAATTGCATGCATGCAACCTCTATGTTCACATCTCAAAAAATAATATTTATACAATTACATAAATTATTTTATTTCTTTATTTATTTAATTACTTTAATTTAAGCATGACATTGAGGTACTGTTACCTGGAAGAGCTTAGTTACAGAAATAGTGGTATTCAGTGGTACATTATGAATTTCACAAAACAAAGTAAAGATATTTTGTTTGCTACAGTTAGTCATTGCAATACAATTTGTTCATTAAGAACACATCATATGTATTGAACTGGTGGGACGTATATTATGTAAATAAGATAGTTTTAATGGTTTTGAGGAAGGCGCTGAGGATTTCAATTAAAAAATCCATGTCTAAATTAAAAACAGTGCTATATACAAACAAAATTACTAATTTGTTTCTTTTACAATTGCAGTGAAGACCATTCTCCTGAAAAGAAGCAGCCGAATTTGAAGAACAAAGAAGAACTAAGAAATAACCTGTTCATTTTAGAAAACAAGTAAGTAGAATATCACCATAATATTTGTATTATTACTCAAACATACTGTAATGTTAATTCATGCTATTTCTGTGCCTAAAAATAGAGATTGTGCACCATTCTGTCCAAAAATCCCCATGTCTTAAACAGCGATTTACAGCCAGAATGGCCCACATATTCCTATTTTAGGACAAACAAATTACCCAACTCAACCGCTAGAATTTTGATATTATAGAACAAACAACTGTTTTAATTGTATACATTAGAGTTACTATTTGTACTTCTCCACACCACTAGCTTACTTTTTTCTCTCATCTGAACCCCAGTTTAGTAGCACATAAATTCAAGAATACCCATCCCTACTAGTTGTAGTTCCCAATGCACAATCACACACCATTAAGTACATCTGTATCATCTTACTCAAACACTCATGCACACAGCACACATACATTGCAGAACACCCCGACCCATAACTTCTTTATTTTTTTCAACAGGCCCTAAAGAATGCCTACGAAAAGTCAAGTCCGTAGAAAGCAACACAGAAGTAGAGCAAATGAAAATAAAAGGTCCAGCATAAGCATCCATCTCTAGCAAAATTTGTAAACAAAAGTTGAAACAAAACAGCTACTACAGTCATTTAGTGAAACACAAGAAGTTTCAAGTACAAAAACTTTACCTCCTCTATCAAAATGTAAAACAAACCAAAAAACTATTAACAGAAAATCAGCTATCACTACAAATAAAACTGCTTCTTTAAATTTTGATATAGTGCAAAGTAACCATATCAAGAAAAGTATTTTAGCTAAAATATACCGTCACAAAGTCCTTCAAAATCTTATAAAAACAGGAGAGAAATCAGGTTCAATGCTTAAAACCTATCGTAGGAAATTAATCTTAGAAGCGTTGATAGACAGTGCAATTCTTCTCAAAAGAAAGTTATTTATTTTAGTGTTAAACAAAATGAAACCACTAACAAAACTAATAACTAAATTACAAAAAAGACTTCTCAATAAACGAAATGTCAACAGAAAGAACTTCTTAAGTATCTGCGGAGGTGAATGGAATCACAGTATGAGCACAGAACCATACTTTAATGAAGAAGTGTACAAACAAAAGCAAACAAATACAATTGCCATACATAGCAGTGGTCGAGGTTATGAAAAAGGGAATAATACCATAATGGAACAAGAAGTACTCCTTACAAAAATATGCCCTGAAAACTTAGAATTACCCCTCCATTCAACTGAATCAGAACATCTAGTGTACAAATGGCCATGCACGTCAATGTGTAACATTCCCAAACAATTTTTCAAGTCTTTACGCCAATTCCTCAATCAATATGTATAAAGCAAAGACAAAATCAAAATTAAATTACTGCAAAATATGGATACCTGTCCAGTGCCCAAGTACACAGGACTACAAGGACATTCATTGGCCTGCATTACAGGACCTACTTGTATAACCACCTTCCAAGATATCAAAAGGATATCAACACATCATTCAACTATAAGAAATCTAGTCTATAAACTGTACTATGCTAAAAGTCCTGCTTTAGCAGTAGCAAATTTAAATAACATTCTTCTACATGGTACAGTAAAAGACCTACTTGAAGAAATTGACTATATCCAAAAAACATATTTTGGAATTGAAAGCCACTTACAGAATGAAATAGCTTTAAACCAAATTAGCAACAATTCTACATGTGGCAACCTTTTACTAAACACATACGAAAAAGAAATACTAAAATTTAAAAGTACATCAGCTGAAGTACCAAACCATGAAAAATGCTACTAATAGATGAAGTGAGCATGGTCTCCAACCTAATGTTGGCTTTGATTCACCTCAGATTACAAGAAGTACTCAAAACAAACTATGAAGAGCTCTTTGCAGGAAAACACATTATTGTTTTCGGAGACCTTCTTCAATTGACACCAGTAAAAGGTGAGCCTATTTTTAAAACATTAGGACACAAACTCTGCCGGAAAACTGTTGGCAGCATTGGAAATGTCAACCTATGGCAACATTTCCAATACAGAGAATTAACAGAAAACATGCAGCAATCTGCACATCTCACTTATGCCAACATCTTAAAAAGTATCAGAGTTGGTACTGCAATATTGAAAGAAGCAGAAGCAATATTGAAAACCCGGCACATTCATGCACTTTATGGCGATAATGCATGTGCTACAGATGCTACGGAACAATTAGCCCACAAAAAGGTCAATTGTATGGCCTTAATTCCAACTCTTGCAAGCTGTTTCAAATTCAATGAAATAATGTTAAGTAAAGAAATGCAACCAATAATGGAAATTAGCACCACAAACAAACTAGATGTACATGGTATGACACTACCCATTTGTGACCAAGCCACAACAAGACTAAATAGTTTAGAAAAATCAATCTCAAACACAGCAGGCTTAGAAAAGATATTAAAATTATCCTTAAATTGCAGAGTAATGCTTAAACATAACCTTGACGTGGACCAACGACTAGTTAATGGAGCACTGGGTACAGTTGTTGGCTTTCAAACATACCCACGTGACAACAAAATTCAGTTTGTCAATTTTCTCTTTGACAAACATTCAGAAGTAAAAAGGATAGGACGCTCAACAGCTCGATTCCTTCACTTCAAAGACATGTATGTACGCAGAGAACAATTTTCTCTAACTCTTGCATACGCAGTCACGATTCATAAATCACAAGGTCTTACCCTAGACAAAGCAATGTTAGATATTGGCAACACAGTATTTAAAGAAGGCATGAGCTACGTAGCACTATCAGGCTTACGTACACTTGACGGTCTATTTCTATTCAACTTTGATGCAAGTAAAGTAAACGCTGATATTCCTCGCATTTTGGAATACAATAGATTTCGCTCAATATGCACCCCCATCTAAACACATATTCTGTTCCACAAAAAGTAAAACGTTATAAAAGAAAAATAAATCAAACAGAAATGCAACAGGATGTCACAGCAAATCCTCCAAAGAGAGTAAAAGAAACTACTACTTCATCAAGTACCACAAGCAAAAAAGAATCAATTAGTGAAAGTAAACAAGGTACTTCTTCAAAGAAGGAAGACAAACTCCAAAAAAACCAATCAGATACAGAACTACCTGGTCCATTTAAACTCTCAAATGTAGTTGGTGTAAATTGCTTCGCAAATGTAGCAATGAATAATCTATTTCAATTACCACCAATTGTTGACAACATTTACTTACACAGTACAGACCCATTGTGTTTGCAAATGTTAGTACTTCATAGAAACGCAACAAACAATCCTAACAACACGTATAGTGTTTATGGAATAAGACAACAATTGGACTACTGTGCTGGAATGGTGAAATTCACTATAAAATCACAGGAAGATCCACAAGAATTTCTAATGTACTTACTACAAGTACTGGAAAACAAAAACATACCTATAAATGAAATCTTCCAGATTTCATACATGTGAAAACATACATGCACTCTCTGCAACAATGTGACACAAGCACAAATCCCCAAGGAACGCTTTGTATATATATATCAATACCTAATTGTGAAAACATTCCATTTCAGCAACTTGTACAAAATGCAAACAATGGTAGATTATGTTCTACCTGCCATTCGGATAATCGCTCCACGTTAGTAATACAAACACATAGTAAATACGTAATAGTAATGCTTCTACGTTACAATGCAGATGGTACCAAAAACAACTGCAAGCTGACTGGATTCACACATGGTCAAATATCACTTGGTAAGAAAACCTTCACAACAATAGGTATAATCTACCACGCAGGAGCCACAACCAATTCAGGGCACTACACTGCATATATAAAAAAGAAATGTGAATGGTTTGAATGTAATGATAGTACCATTACTCTAAAGCAAAGATTACCAGCAAATCTTACAAACGCTTATTTAATGTTCTTAAAACCAAAATTTGATAACTAAACTGTACTTAAACCTTAAGTAAACTTGTAGTAAAAAAATATAAACTGTTAGAATATTCCAAAAGCTATCTAACTGCCCAAAGATTTGACAACAACTAATCAGATAAATGAATACCACTAAATTAGAGCAAAAAATAGACAGTTAGAATACGCCAATTGGTATCTAACTGTCCCAAAATTTAACAATATCCAAACAGATAAATCAATACCACTAAAATATATCAAAAAATAGACAGTTAGAATACTCCAATTGGTATCTAACTGTCCCAAAATTTAACAATATCCAAACAGATAAATCAATACCACTAAAATATATAAAAAAATAGGCAGTTAGAATACGCCTACTAATATGTTACTGCTCCAAAAAAATGCAACAAGACAATGTATAAAGCATTAGCCAGAAACACCAAGTGAACACTAAAAACAAACAAACAAATAAACTGTAGCATAACAGAAAAATGGATTTTTTCTTCTCCCACAGACCAATGATTTTAGCAACGAACACAGAAACTGAGCAAATTGCACAGTATTCTGGTGTGTAATCTACTAAATATGAGGGTAAAAAAAAATGTTGATTATACAATGTAATAAGTCATTACAAAATACTAATATTAACATGCTATTTTCTTTTATCACAGAAATTAACAAGAAATACATGTACTCCAGTTACTAAACCAAACAGTAAGTACATTATACACTCTATGCCCTGGCCACAACCATCGCAGCATATCACACCCATAATATCTTATAACTTTGTTCCTTATAAATTTGTTTTTGACCCAAAGTTATAAGCAACTATAAGTGTGATATGCCAAATGGCCATGCACCCAACACTCTATGCCTTGGCCACAACCACCGCAGCATATCACACCCATAGAGTCAAACATTTCAACTATGGCCTATGGAAAATTTTAATGTCCGCGGACATTATGAGTGTTCTTAGAACCCTTTCAACTTGCCAGCGAACAATACGGACAGCATCTTCAGGACACCCCCTACGAACATTTCAGGACAACGCGAGAGTTCTTAGAACACTTTCAACTTGACAACGAACAATACGGACAGCGTCCTCAGAACACCCCCATTTTGTTTATTTACGAACATTTCAAGACACTGAGAGAGTTCTTAGAACACTTTCAACTTGACAACGAACAATACGGACAACGTCCTCAGAACACCCCCATTTTGTTTATTTACAAACATTTCCAGACACCGCGAGTGTTCTTAGAACACATTCAACTTGACAACGAACAATACGGACAGCGTCCTCAGAACACCCCAATTTTGTTTATTTACGAACATTTCAGGACACCGCGAGAGTTCTTAGAACACTTTCAATTTGCCATCAAACAATACGGACAGTGTCCTCAGAAAACCCACATTTTGTTTATTTGCAAACATTTCAGGACACCGTGAGTGTTCTTACAACACATTCAACTTGCCATCGAACAATACGGACAGCGTCTTCAGGACACCCCCTACGAACATTTCAGGACATCGCGAGAGTTCTTAGAACACTTTCAACTTGACAACGAACAATACGTACAGCGTCCTCAGAACACCCCCATTTTGTTTATTTACGAACATTTCAGGACACTGCGAGAGTTCTTAGAACACTTTCAACTTGACAACGAACAATACGGACAGCATCCTCAGAATACCCCCATTTTGTTTATTTGCGAACATTTCAGACACCGCAAGTGTTCTTAGAACACATTCAACTTGCCAGAGAACAATACTGACAACGTCTTCAGAACACCCCCTACGAACATTTCAGAACAACGCGAGAGTTCTTAGAACACTTTCAACTTGCCATCGAACAATACGGACAACTTCCTTAGAACACCCCCATTTTGTTTATTTACGAACATTTCAGGACACCGCAAGTGTTCTTAGAACACATTCAACTTGCCATCGAACAATACGGACAGCGTCTTCAGGACACCCCCTACGAACATTTCAGGACAACGCAAGAGTTCTTAGAATACTTTCAACTTGACAACAAACAATACGGACAGTGTCTTCAGAACACCCCCATTTTGTTTATTTACGAACATTTCAAGACATCGAGAGAGTTCTTAGAACACTTTCAACTTGACAACAAACAATACGGACAGCGTCCTCAGAACACCCCCATGTTGTTTATTTACGAACATTTCCGAACACCCGCGAGTGTTCTTAGAACACATTGAAACTTGACAACGAACAATACGGACGGCGTCCTCAGAACACCCCAATTTTGTTTATTTACGAACATTTCAGGACACTGCGAGAGTTCTTAGAACACTTTCAACTTGACAACGAACAATACGGACAGCGTCCTCAGAATACCCCCATTTTGTTTATTTGCGAACATTTCAGACACCGCAAGTGTTCTTAGAACACATTCAACTTGCCAGAGAACAATACTGACAACGTCTTCAGAACACCCCCTACGAACATTTCAGAACAACGCGAGAGTTCTTAGAACACTTTCAACTTGCCATCGAACAATACGGACAACTTCCTTAGAACACCCCCATTTTGTTTATTTACGAACATTTCAGGACACCGCAAGTGTTCTTAGAACACATTCAACTTGCCATCGAACAATACGGACAGCGTCTTCAGGACACCCCCTACGAACATTTCAGGACAACGCAAGAGTTCTTAGAATACTTTCAACTTGACAACAAACAATACGGACAGTGTCTTCAGAACACCCCCATTTTGTTTATTTACGAACATTTCAAGACATCGAGAGAGTTCTTAGAACACTTTCAACTTGACAACAAACAATACGGACAGCGTCCTCAGAACACCCCCATGTTGTTTATTTACGAACATTTCCGAACACCCGCGAGTGTTCTTAGAACACATTGAAACTTGACAACGAACAATACGGACGGCGTCCTCAGAACACCCCAATTTTGTTTATTTACGAACATTTCAGGACACTGCGAGAGTTCTTAGAACACTTTCAACTTGATAACGAACAATACGGACAGCGTCCTCAGAACACCCCCATTCTGTTTATTTGCGAACATTTCAGGACACCGCGAGTGTTCTTAGAACATATTCAACTTGCCAGAGAACAATACGGACAGCGTCCTCAGGACACACACATTTTGTTTATTTACGAACATTTCAGGATAATGCGAGAGTTCTTAGGACACTTTCAACTTGCCATCGAACAATACGGACAGCGTCCTCAGAACACCCCCATTTTGTTTATTTGCGAACATTTCAGGACACCGCGAGTGTTCTTAGAACACATTCAACTTGCCAGAGAGCAATACTGACAACGTCTTCAGAACACCCCCTATGAACATTTCAAGACAAAGCGAGAGTTCTTAGAACACTTTCAACTTGCCATCGAACAATACGGACAGCGCCCTCAGAACACCCCCATTTTGTTTATTTACGAACATTTCAGGACACCGCAAGTGTTCTTAGAACACATTCAACTTGCCATCGAACAATACGGACAGCGTCTTCAGGACACCCCCTATGAACATTTCAGGACAATGCGAGAGTTCTTAGAACACTTTCAACTTGACAATGAACAATACCTACAGCGTCCTCAGAACACCCCCATTTTGTTTATTTACGAACATTTCAGGACACCGCAAGTGTTCTTAGAACACATTCAACTTGCCAGAGAGCAATACTGACAACGTCTTCAGAACACCCCCTATGAACATTTCAAGACAAAGCGAGAGTTCTTAGAACACTTTCAACTTGCCATCGAACAATACGGACAGCGCCCTCAGAACACCCCCATTTTGTTTATTTACGAACATTTCAGGACACCGCAGTGTTCTTAGAACACATTCAACTTGCCATCGAACAATACGGACAGCCTCTTCAGGACACCCCCTACGAACATTTCAGGACAACGCAAGAGTTCTTAGAACACTTTCAACTTGACAACGAACAATACGTACAGCGTCCTCAGAACACCACCATTTTGTTTATTTACGAACATTTCAGGACACCGCGAGAGTTCTTAGCACACTTTCAACTTGCCAGAGAACAATACAGACAGTTTCCTCAGGACACCTCCATTTTGTTTATTTACGAACATAATACGGAAAGCGTCCTCAGAACATCCCCATTTTGTTTATTTACGAACATTTCAGGACACCGCGAGAGTTCTTAGAACACTTTCAACTTGACAACGAACAATATGGACAGCGTCTTCAGGACACACCCCTACGAACATTTCAGGACAACGCGACAGTTCTTAGAACACTTTCAACTTGACAACGAACAATACGGACAGCGTCCTCAGAACACCACCATTTTGTTTATTTATGAACATTTCAGGACACTGCGAGAGTTCTTAGAACACTTTCAACTTGCCAGAGAACAATACGGACAGCGTCCTCGGGACACCCCCTTTTTGTTTATTTACGAACATAATACGGAAAGCGTCCTCAGAACATCCCCATTTTGTTTATTTACAAACATTTCAGGACACCGCGAGAGTTCTTAGAACACTTTCAACTTGACAACGACCAATACGGACAGCGTCCTCAGAACACCCCCATTTTGTTTATTTACGAACATTTCAGGATACCGCGAGAGTTCTTAGAAGACTTTCAACTTCACAATGAACAATACGGACAGCGTCCTCAGGACACCCCCATTTTGTTTATTTACGAACATTTGCAGACACCGCAAGCGTTCTTAAAACAGCTTCAGCTTGCTTGCGAACAAAACGGACACATATTGAGTCCTCAGAACACCCCCATTCAGTTTAGTTAGAACATTTCAGAACACCCGTGATGTCCGCAGACAAATCGAAAACAACAAGAACGTCTATCACATAAAAAAACACAACTTTCAACATATCTCATACTCTCCCACCCTCCCCAAACACTCCTACACACCAACACACTCTACTAAATACAAATTTTGAACCAAGTTTCCCAGCGCTGTCCGCGGACGTCCGCGAATCCAAGATGGCGGGCGCTACCGAAATCTGACGCGCTTCACGCTCCACACGGTCCAATCAGCGAACACATCACCTGTCCGCGGCCACCACACAAACTGATTGGCCAATCAGAACACTGTCCGCGGAGCGAACAGGGAAGTGTGTCCACGGACCAAACACAGATATCACTAATTTTTCATGACCTACTTTTTGGTCATTTTTTAAAAACTACTGGACGGATTTTCACCAAATCTGCAAAAGCACACTTTCAGGACCACGCCGCTACTGCTGGTCCAAATTTGATGAAAATTCATCCAGCGGTTTGGGCTGTAGGCTCGAGCAAAGTTTTTTCCCCATTCAGTCTATGGGAAAAAAAAAGTTTTGGGACCCCTCTATAACTTTGCCCCCCCTGGACGAATCCTCACCAAACTTTGAAAAAAAGCGTGGGCCATATACTTGTTTTGCAAAGTTTGGTGAGGATTCGTCCAGGGGGAGCGAAGTGATAAGCCGCCCAAAAAGTGCACTTCCTATGGAAACACCAACCTAACCATAACTACATGGCCACTACCGTATATATATATATATATATATATGGCAGAATGAAGCTTTTCAAGGGAAAGGCAATTTGTGGAATGCACTCCAGGGAGCAGCTGCAAGGGGGGACATGTCCCTGTGGCAGTTAAGAGGAAAGAAAACACCTCTGTATTTCCTGGCAACATGATTTTCTTTATTGATGTTTATGCGTCAGGAAAAGGAACCATCCTAGCAAAAGAACAACGTGTTTCGCGGTATGCAAACCACTTGATCACCTAGGGTATATATATATGTTTGGGAGGATTTGTCTAAAGACACCAAAAATATAAGCCACCCTAAAACTGCTCTTCCTATGGGACGAGCATCTTAACCAAAGTTTGCTCCCCTCCCCCAGACTGGAAATTTCAGGAACGATTTGTTAAAAATGAAAACGTTATTCAGAAAGCAATTAAAATGTTTTTTTTTGGCCTACTGCCTTTCATTTTCCCAATAGTGAAAAAGTGCAGCCGCAGCATGAAAACTGCTTGACTGATTTGGACCAAATAAGAAACATTTTAGGTGCACGCGTTAACTTAATTTCCTTGACGGGTATGGAGTAAATCCATTCAAGTAGTTTTAAAATATTCGTCAGAGAACAGGGTGCCCCCCTGCTCCTTAAAACCTTTATATCAGTCTTGGTGCTTTGCAGCAGAGAGGCTAAGAGAGGCTAATAACGTTTGACTTGCTGGATGGATTTGGATGACATTCTTTAAACAAAAGTTTGTCAAGGGCCACTCCCCAAACTGGAAATGTTGGGAACAATTTGTAAAAAATTCAAAAGTATAAAAAATAAAATAAAAATGCAGTATTCCACCAGTGAGGGGAGCAGAGATGCAAGGGTTTGGGGTGCTAACAACGGGGGTGAGGAAGGACAGGACATTTGGCAGCAAGGGATCAACAAGCAACCAGCGGGGGACAGGAGGTTGTGGGGTGCAGAACAACCAGTCTCATGTTAGGTGCGGTAGTTATTAAGGTAATATTAACATCCTTTATTACAATGCTTAGATTCGGAGGAATCTGCAATGCAATCCTATGGCCATATATGCAGTGACAGTGACTGTTGATTATACTCTAACAGATTTGCAGCAGATGTCTTGTGTTTTTCTTCTCGCCGCTGGTCCTCTGGCGATGCATGTTAAATCCATGTGTGTTAATTCCAGAAACCAATGCTTCCTGTAAAATGTCTGCCTTACAATGGCACACAGGGATTGCTTTCACCCTATGCCGCTACTTCCAAAATAGTGCCAGAAGCAGGTTTCATGGGGGCACTATACAAATGCATGAATAAAATAGCTAGTTCACTGTAAGGTTAAAAGGCACAGAGTGCAGGAAAGGTAAGGCATCTTTTCCGGGAAACGAACAGTCATGAAAAGGGCATGTGCAAGTTCTAGCAGGGAGCAGAGGCTCCATGTAGGTAGCCGAGAAAGGTTTCTCCCACCACTCCACAGTAGCCGCTTTATCCATCTTCATCTGCACGTGTGGCCCTCTGTTCCTCTGGTGTCTTGATCTTATATGTACAGCTAGCCCCCACAATCCCAGACGAAGCCCATTAGTATCATCTAGCATACTAGTCCTATGCAGCTAGTAATGGTAACAATTGGCACCTTCTTCCCCTGGAGGCCCTCCCTGGGAGGCAGCTTTACAGGAGCACCCCTCGTCCTTAGGGGTTTCCCAGTACATACTACCTTTTCAGGTGCCCCAGCAATATTTGCCCTCACAGACCCTGCGCCTTGCCTGCTTCTCAGTGGTTCTGATTGATGTCTGCGATGCAGGGCCTGCCTTAGGGCAGGACGGGCTGGGCAGCCGCCAGGGGCGCCATAGCCCCCCCGGGTGCCATTAGCCCCCCAGGAGGCCAGCTCGGAGGAGCCTTTCAAGGGCTACCCCGAGCTAGCGTGGTGGTTAACAACAAAAGGGTGCTGGCACCCTATTGAGATAATTAACTCCCCGCTGCGAGGCAGGGGCTGGGCACTTTTCATTAGAATAGGGCGCTGATGCTTGCATCAACACCCTATTCCAGTGATAAACTCCCTGATGCGGTGTGGAACTGGGGAGATAATCATCTTAATAGGGTACTACAGCACCCTATTAATGTTAAATGCGCCCATGGCCTTCTCCCACTACCAAAAAAGAAACATTTGGCACCTCCAACCCCCACAATTGACAAGGGGAGCAGTGGGGGGAGACACCAAATAGTTATTTTTCTGCCCGGGATGCTGCCGTCACTAAGGCCAGCACTGCTGTGACGGCCACCCTGAGCCCCCTCCCTAGGTTCCTGCAGCATCTCCTATCTTGCAGACAATAGCCCGCTGCCCCTCTCCCTGTCGGGTCCCTCTAGTACTTGCTGTGCTCTTGGGTGCCCATGGTAATTTCCCCTCTGACAGGATCTTCAATAATATGCCTGCTACTAAGGCCCCTGCTGAAGAAAACACCATTACCTGGGTCAGGATCAATTACCTGCACAGACCATCCATCAGGGAAGTCCGCAAGCACCACACGCCAGGCGCAGCTCTAATCCTCTTCCCATTAGAACAAGACTTTGCATAATACCAGGCCGGGAAACAAGGTCACACCTGCCTGGTCCCAGACAGCTTGATTACACTAGATCCATCGACAGATAGCTCCCCCAGCTGTGAAGCCCACTACCTCCCTAGAGCAGGTGTTTCTAACCCCCCGACCACCTGCACTCACTCCGGACCCCTGTCCCCCATGAACAGGGCAGATTCTAGACAATAAAGCACCCAGGGCAAAACACCAGAATACGGCTTCCATGCTGTTCCTCTACTGGTACCCTGCACTGCACTCCCTCTCCAAAATACCCTGAATCATTGCAATTTAAATACCGTTTTAGTGACCTGTGCTTAGAATTAATAAGAAGGTAACATATACAACATTATTTTAAACAGGAATTCCATTCACTACCTTATGTTCATTGTCTAAATAAAGGGCACTTTCCTAGGCTGTGTTGCCACAAGAGTTCTGCTGTGTGATACAGTTATATGTTTTCTTTAAGTTATTTGGTTATACAAAACAACCTTTAACATTTAACAATTCATAATTCACATAGTAACAATTCAATCAATAATATATACAATAATACATTAACACCTGGGGCGTGGGGCCCAGCCAATCAGATTCTGCAGAACGTGGGCTGAAATCTCTGATCTCAGCCTGCATTCTACAGAACCCACAGGCTGCCCCCCTGCCACGGACTGTCATGTTCTTTTTTTTTTTTTAAATATTACCCTAAACCCCCCCTCCCTCCACTTACCTTTTGGCGCTACTCCCTGCCATCCTGAGTGCTCTGGTTGACTGCCATGGAAAGGGAAGAGGGGCTCTATACAGAGCCCCGCCTTCCCTTTCCATTGCAGCATTCTTGGGAAAGTATTTTCCTTCATTCAACCGGACACGTGCGGCATCCCGTTAAACAAAGGAAAATGTTTGATTTTTTAGCACCCCGGGTTGCTGCTTTGGTAACCCGGGATGCTAACGGCCTTAACACCCGATCTGGCCCACCAGATCAGGTGTTAATGCCACATTACACAACACCTACACCCATAACACCAATTCATCAATTAAAATCTGAGCTAAAACACTATAAAAGATGACTTTCTAACCATGAAAATAGATTCATCACAAACAATTTATATCAATGTGTGTTGTTAAAATATTGTCTTTGATGTGTTCAACTGCAGGGAAAGTAAAGGGCCCACTACCGCAACTTCTGTAGATACAGTACAGCCAGCTAAACAGAGCCAGTTTCCTCCTCACCCAAGATAAACAAATTCCAGAACTTTCTAAAAAATAACGTACGCGTTCCTTGTAATGCATTGCATGAGATTAAATGATTTTTCAAAGATACATTTTTACCTTTTTGATTGCTAAATCTGCAATTAGCAGAATCTGATTTGAACATTCCAAATCTGACCAAAATGTCTTGTTGGAAACAAAATCCATCTGAATCTCAGAAAAAGACGCGTAACCCCTCAATGAGCTGTGTGATCTATGTTTCCAAACATTTTACTCTCAATTGAAGGTATAGCCAGAGTCAATAGCTCTCTTCATTTGGTGAACACAGCGCTCAGAGGCCTTTCCAAATGCTCCGGGAGAAGAATGGACGATGGGTGTGAAATAAAAGGAAGGAGTTAGGAGGTGGTGCAAAAAGGCAGTTCCAAGCTACATTAAGAAAGGTTATGTTATAAAGAATGCCTTGGAACTACTGCAAAGCGCTATAGCGGAACCAGATAAGTAGGTAGGCCATGAGGTGAAGCAGTCTTGTTGTCATATGATCTGTGTACGTAGACAAAGTATAACAATACCCTGGCACCACCGACTAAGTCATTCTTCATTCTGAGGTTCATGAATCCAGTGCCATGAGCGGATAATAATAGCAATGATTAATTCAGAGATTAAAAGTGGTCCATCTACATAAAATATCCAAATTATAATTTAACTGGTGCAAGTGCAATGCCAACATATTGAAATCCCTACGCAAAAGCTGGCCATGTGTGTGAATACCTAGCAATGACAAGCTCCTTACTTTATGATGACAATACTGCAATAGGTTTCACATTAACATATCCTGGCAAAACCTATGAAATGATGGTAACTTGGACCTACAATTGTAAATGTCCATGGACATGTGATCTCAATACCTACAGTAGCAAGAAAGAAAACCTTTTCACTAGACACATGTCAAAACTGCTGTCTGTGTCATTAATTGGTGCTACAATAATAGTTTTCTACCTTTTGCACATACATTTATTCACAGTAAATATCACAACACACACTCACACACCACTACAACCACCACCAAAGGAAATAATCCCCTTAAGAGCCAGCCCTCAGCCTTTAACCCTTCAATTTTTTCAACTGTTGATCCCTTTGCAAAAACTTAAAGAGCAGCAACAAACATAATGTGCATCAATATGGCTTTTCCCCATATTTACTTTAGCTGTTTTTTGCTCCCAGTGAAGAGCATAGTTTGGCAAGATGACTCCATGTTACACGAGCATGTAATTGAAGTCCCATGTTTTCGTTTAAAAGACCAATACATTCTGGGAGCTGTAGTATTTTGTTTCAACTGGATTGACATACCAGAAAACAATGAGTTTCAAAATAAACCCCATCGGTTTTCAGGTGACATTGAGTTACTCATTTGCCCTAAAACAGCCAACAAACAAGTAAATGAGCCTGGTCAACTACTAAAAGACCAACAATGAAGGTCAGTTAATTGTTGGTTTGTCTCGGGCATTTCCAATTCCCTTTCTTCATTCCTTCATTCTTTGTTATGTGTAGGGCCACTGTGGCAAGCAGGATGCTCAGTGGGCTCACACTTTATATCAGCCTTCCATTTTCTGCAGTCAAATAATTATGTACCCTTGAACTAGGTCATAGAAACACCTATTTTTAAGAGCACTACAAAATGGCAAACATGTTGTAGCAGGCACTATATAAAATTCAAGTCACTCTTTAATATTGTAGCATTATAAACCAAGTCAGAGGTCTTCATTGCGGGATAATGACCTGATCCTACGTTAAGATGGGAACACATAATTATCCCAAGTGACAATGATCCCATCTGGGGTCTATAGGGCTATTAGAACATTATGTGAACCAGTATAGGTTGGGTAGTTGTGGTGCTGAAATAAATGGTATTTTAATAATGAGTAAAATAAATAGACAAAACTTCTAAGTAAGTTATATGTGGATTTGAATTGTAATATTAAAATCATAGTTGTTTCTATATGGTACACAGTTGAATTGTTAGCTTGGCTCACTAGACCTTTTAAAAAAATTATGCATTATGTATAAGAAAAAAGGAACTTGTCTGTTTCTTTATATGAAAATGAAGGATTTTGTGCAGTAAAAAATATTCCCCAATCTAGTTGTTAAAGATCTTGCTGGGAAATTCTTGATTGCATATTAGCACCCGGCACGCAGGAACCAGCCAATCAGGTGGCTATAAATGCGAGCTGAAAACCCAACAAACTCATCCTGCGTTTGAAGCTGCCCGACAGCTTGTGGAGCCCAGCCTCCCCTTTCCATCGTGGCCATATTAGCACAGTATTTTCAGTCATTGTGAAATTACTTTTTTTTAGCACACCAGGTTATCGCTTTGGGCTGGAATGGGGGATTAACACCACAGAAATGCAATTTTCTTGTATAGGTCTATGCTAGAATGTTTGGAATGCAGTCATTGCCAGTAGGTTATTGACTGTATGCTGGACAATCTAATTGGCTGAGTGGTGGTCAATATATCACACCCATGTGCTAATATACCTTAATGGCCCCACACCCTTCTATAACCTCTAACTTCTGAGACTCCTCCTATGTGGAGAAATGACCCCTGAATGTAAGACATAAGAAGACCAGAATCAGTTATAAGGACTCCTCAGGCCTGCAACAAAATCATGTGGAAATGAGGCTGTGCACTTTCAAAGTGAAAAGGAGGGAAATTAAGCATCACAACATGGAGATACATCAAAAAGTAAATTGCCTTACATAAGAGAAAGACTCATGGCAAAAGTTGCCAAATCGTGGGAGAACTATAGTCACAGTTGCAGAAACCACAGTCCGCAGAACCCTAAATGGAATGACAGTATTGTGACCTACAGTTGCAGTGAAGCAAATTGCATTCTGGCAGAAATATTAAAGCAAATGTGTAAACCCATTTTTCCCTTTCAACTAAAGGCAGGCTCATCAAAATTTGTGCAAAACTTTCAACATAAGAGTTTGCCTTCTGTCATGTTGGGAGCCTGAACTGGGTTAAACTGCTGCAGAAAATGAAAGCTTTTTCATGGCCGGAACTTCACAAAGTGGCCTTTCAATTGTGCCTTTCAAATGACATTCGGAGCCTCCAGATGTGCAACTAAATTCTCTAAATATATATAATCATTTTGCCCTTCTGTAACCACTGTGTGCAGGGAACTACTTTACAAGGGTTTACATGTTACAATTGTGGGCATTTCTAAGCGTGTATTTGAAAGTAAAATTCTTTCAGTTAGAGGTAGGCTGAATGCTGGTTTCATTTCTTTGCTGGGTCTTCAAATGTGAAACTAGTGTTCAAAGTCCATTGTCATGGGAATAAAGGCATGGCTTCTCTTCAAACATGAGGCCATTCTGTTCAAAATATAACCTTAAATTCCAGGGGAGATCAGATTTGTAGTGTGGGTGAGATAAGAAGTGGCCTGGCTCTACGGCAGTTTATGATCCAAACCACTTAGGCCACAATAAAAACTTGCCTTAGCTAGCAGTGAGCCCTGGAAACTCGGAGCTAATCTAAACACCAGACCCCCCTCTTGCCGTCACAGACAGGAACAGACCCTTTCTAGGGGAGGGGGCCAGGGTCAATGAGTAGTTTCACTCTCATTATGCAAAATGGGAGACATGTGTTTTGTCACATTTAATTGGTAATATCTGTCGTACCATATTCATGCTCAGTTTTCTGAAAAGGTGACAGGCAGGTGACAGTGACGGACAGGTGATTCTGGTCAACCAAAAAACGATTTTGGTGACACCAACATACCAAAAGTTATGAAGAAAAACTTAATGTGGCCCTCTGTGTGAATGTGAGAACCATAACAATTTCAGAAAATATGTAAAATGTGATCTGTGATCCACCCATAGAGTGCCATATTTTTCATTAATATAGTTTGGGAGTAAATGAGAAAAACTGTATCTTCACACTGGCAGGTCACACAGACATCTGATTAAGCTTATGTGATTCACCGAAAAATATATTGTTAAAAAATGCCTTCAATGTGACAAAATATGGAGATTAAGATTGTCATGCAGTGATATTTCCATGTGCAAAAACCAGCCCAGCCCCCTGTCCAAGGAAGATGATTGACAGGTCTCCTCCTCTCATTTCCCAAAACTCTCCTACCTTTTTCTGGACCTATCAGCCCACAGATGGGAGTGGACTTTTGAAGAGTGCCCTATCTCTTCTGCATGAACTATGATACATTTTTGATGTCACTTACCCCATAACTAGGTAACTACACCTCAAATCTGGACTTTCCCTTCTAAGAATTGAGGTGTGCAGCTGCCGAAATCTGGAACAATCCTAGCACAGTGAGGCCTAAATCTTGCAGTGGAGCCAGGAGCTGTAGTAGCTGGCTTGGGACCCCTTTGGACCCATTCAGCCCTCTCCTGTAAATATCAATATCCCAAGCCATAGATTGCATAAGCCCTATCCTTTTCAGCATTGCCATAGAGATTCCCCCATTGAAAAATCCTGTCTTATTTGTCTGCGCATTTTAGACATTTTCCTGTTGAACTATCTGTTATTTGCCTGTGCATTTTAGTCATTTTCCTACTGAAGAATCCTTTATTTGTCTGCCATTGCAGTCATTTTCCTATTGAAGAATCCTTTGTTTGCCTGTGCATTTTAGTCATTTTCCCCTTGAAGAATCCCCATTTGCCTGTGTAGATCCCTAGTATGTTTTCCTCAGTAAATTAATTCATTTCCCCATTTATTTCACGGGATTAGGATAGTTGGAATTTGAAACCAACTATCTCTTCCTAGTGCATTGTGAATTGTTATAAGTTATAAAAGTGCTGCCCTGAAGAAGTAATCCCATTCTGAGCAGAAAAACGAATGTGTCCTTATGTTTAAATTGTGCTCTGCGAAACGAATTTCCATTTGCAACTGTTTTGTTCCCTTTACTCAGTCCTTCTATTCCAAAACCGTTTTTCCTTTTTGTGAGCCATTCTTTTGCCTGGAGCCTATCTGTTATCTACCTGTCATTTCAATTGAAAAACGATTTTCCTATTGTAAGCTACCCCTTTTCCATGAGCTGCCTGTCACTGTCAGCATCAGTGAAAATGAATTCCCATTTCCATTTTCCTTTTCCATTGCCCACGTGTTGAATCTCCTAGAAAACGATGTTCCTACCTTGTTGTATTTTTCTTGGTGTACTGATAAGCATTCTCTAAAACCCTGCCTGTCTCCTAAGTGTAAGCAATATGAATTCTTCTATTCTGTCCCTATCGTATCTGTACCCATAAAGCCCCTCCCTTTTTCTTCCTGTACTTATCAGACCTACCCTGTCTGCTGCCCTAAACCTAGCACTTGGAAATTGCTGGCTGCACTACCACTGTTTGTTGCCTTTATTATTTATTGTTATTTATCTGTTTTTCCTCTGCTTCGCACTTTCCACTTCTCCCCCTTCCATGCACCTTTCCCCTCCCCCTCTCGCATGCACATGCGCGTTCTCAATGTCACTGGGCCTAGTAAGATCGCTGTTTTGTTCTCCCCTGTTTCTCTCCCTTGCCTTGTCGCTCTCTGAAACACTTGTGTACGAGCGCGATAGAAATAAAAGATCAATATCAAAAGTGTAAATTCATTAAAAAACTTTTTTTTCATTGTGCTCTAAAACGAAATTTCCCATAATTTGCTGGTGTCCCATCTTGTGTCTGTGGGCACCACCCCAAAACCAATGTGTCCCTTGTATTTCTAATCCCTGCCACTGCCTTCCATTCAAAGGAATCAAGTACAATTGATGTTTGGGGGTTGAGTGTCACAGGGGGAGTGCTTAACCTTCATGCAATCATTTCAGTTCTTGTCTTGCCTTGTCATTAAAAAAGGGAAGTAGTATCACAGTATATTTTAACCTGGTTGTTTTCTATAAGTATTTGCATTTGGGTTGCCACAACATTGGTTGTTGTTGTATTTGTTTATTCTGATTTTACCTTAAATAAGAAAATAATGCAATATTTATTGATAACATACCGGCCTGGTTCCTAGTACATTGTGACACAGGGTGCTGGTGGAGGTTGGGTGCGAGACGGGGTGGAGGCCTCCTTAAACAAAGAATCTCTATTGTAGAAATATAAAGCATTTGTATTGTACGTCACATTCATTGTGAGGGAAGGAGATTGCTGACTTGCTTGTGCCGTGTAATATATCGAGACACTCCCTTCAATCATGTATCATAATCTCTATCAGTACTTTGTTGTCGAAAAAGAAAGCCTCTATTATGGTGTTTAGTGTATTCCCTTTAGTAATCTGGATGTTATGTTAAATTGATAAATACTGTTCACCGCTGCCATGCTCATGGTCTTGAGGTGCACACGGAGCTCTGTAAGGAAAAGTGGGAAGGGTTGGTTAGTAAGGGAGAAAGGGATAGGATATATGTTGTGCTCATCTGTTGATGTGTGCAGAACCAGTAGCAACTGGCGTCTGTGCATGTGAACCTCTGGATGTGCTTTGTTTTGCGTGCTGGGCAGTTTGGCACACACTCTTTTTGCATTGAGGCAGCATCTGAAGGGGCAAGGTTGGGCCTGATTTCCAAGGCAGGTCCTGGTCAAATAAATATAAGGGTTGTGGAATAGGCTTGACTGGCTTGACTGGCATGTCCTTAATATACATTTTGGCCCATTTAAGTGCTGTTGGTGAAAAAGGAAAATTGTATTTGTGGAAATTGCATTGTGAAATGTGCCGGCAACCAAGCGGAAACAAGGACTTGTGGAAAACAACTCGTGTGGAACAAGAGGGAGGCTCTGATGTGTTAATAATACAACTAGGTAATATACATTTTGGCCCATTTAAGAGCTGGTGGTGAAAAAGGAAAATTGTATTTGTGGAAATTCCATTGTGCAATGTGCCGGCAACCTAGCGGAAACAAGGACTTGTGGCAAACAACTCGTGTGGAATAAGAGGGAGGCTCTGATGTGTTAATAATACAAGTAGGTGAGAATGACTTGGTACAGTGGACTGGACTCGAGATACTTAAAATAATGAAGCAAGTGCTGGGGATGTTTAAGAGATTGGGAACAGGTACCAAGATCATGGGGACCCAGCTGCTACCCGAGCGTTTTAAGGTGGGCAAAGATCCCGGTGGCCATGGCCTGGTTAGAAAGAAGATCAATAGGAAGGTGTCAGGATTTTGAAACGCAGAAGACATTGGGCTGGTCAAAGATGAGGAGATTAGGTTTGAGAAACAAGCATACATCCGGAAGGGCGGAGGACACTTGCTATTTACAGGCACAGAAATATATGTTATGAACCTGATGGTCAAGGTGGACGAGTTCCTAAAGGGACTGATGGAGTCGGCGGTTGGTGGGGGAGAGTGGGACACCATCTGGGATGGTCCTGAGCAGGAACTGAAAGAGTATAGTAAATGAAAAAATGATTAAGAAAGTTTGAGTTTCAACGATAGAAAGTGGACAGTTCGATTTGTTTGAGAAGAAGGAAAAAGGAGAAAGGAAAATAACAATACTTAGTCCCAGAGCCGGAGAAAGAAGGGAAAGACTGGAGACTATAACGAAAAGCCAAATTAAAATAAAAGTCTGTGTGAAAGCATCAGGGAAGAAAACAAGGTCATTGGATTAAAGAAAGCGCATTGGACAGGGAGGATGGGAGAAGAAAGTTGAATCGAAACAAAGCATTGCAAGTTACAAGGAGAAATAACGAAAAAGGGTCCAATGCGATTTGTAAACGGACCTCCCTAGAATAAATCGGCCTTTCATCAACCAAATTGGGAGTATTAAAATGTTATTGGAGCTGTTCCCTTACAAGGAGACCCCAAGCGTGGGGAGGCACCGATCCCACCCAAAGGGACATTGTGTGGGCAGGAGCACCTAAAAGAGAGCACAATGAAACTGGCACTTGTGGATTGGTTGACAGGCACAGCGTTGCAGACAAGAGCAGCACAAGGAAGTGATTCTACTTTTTCTCTGGTGCAACAATGGCAGAAATTACCCACCCAGCCACCCCAGATCATTAGAAACGGGGTTAAGTGAAAAGAAGGTAAGCAAGGCAGTGGCTGGATTTTGTTGACTGTATATACGATGTTAATGGTAGTTTGGCCATCACAAAGGCAGGTTGCATAGTAGAAACTGAAAGCGCATAGTAAAAAAAGTAATCATTAAGAAAGTTTGAGTTTAGAATTTTAAAAGAGGATGTGTCGGTTTGTTTAAGCTGAGGTAGGGACGTCATTAACCAAAATGCCAGGGGTAGCGGAAGTGACATCACGCGACCCTTGATGTCTGATGACATCACAAGAAGTTATATCATTTAACCACACCCCAAAGTGACATCACAGGAAGCGATGGAACATGACCTTTCACCCCTCGACAAAACAGGAAGTGGCATCACATAGCATTGTTCCTAAGTACACTACGAACAATATGGTTACGAAATCACTGTAATGGGATATACATTTCATACAAGAATGGATCACCATATGTATCAATAATATCAGTGTGTATAGGCCCATATTACCAAATGACTGTGAATGCAAGCAGACATCCAAGGCCAAATGATAATGATGTGCCATTATATAGCTCTTATGCTTAGGTGCTTTATATAGAACAAATACACATACAATATCACCCAACTTGTGTTGGTACTCATTTATCAACCTCAGAAGGATGAAAGGCTGTGTTGGCCTTGCTGGGATTCGAACCTGCAACCTGCAGGTCACACACTCATTGTAACAGTGAGTGTTCAAACCACTGAACTATCTTACCTGCTATAGTAAAATGAGCAATTACATGTCTGAATGTTCTCAAAGTCAGAAAGCAAATTGCACTCTGTAGTGGATACCATTAAACTTGTAACTGAGATTTAACAGCAGGCCAGTTCCCTCTGCAGGTCTGGTGTAAAGTTGGCCACATGTGAAGAATGTGTGGATCTTCTTTTCAGGCTTCAGAGTTTGGCAAAATACATACCATTGGGGGGGTACATAACTGTATTTTAAAGAATGTAGAGTAGTGCAGCGAAAGCAGCGCACTCACACGGCATCCCGTACTCAGTGCACTCGTTACCTCATACATGCAAACAAACATCCTGAACTGTATGCCATGGAGATAGGAAAGATTGACACATTACAACAAAGCATTACTTGTGGCACAGTGAAATCAACGGCCACTTTATGGCCTATGGTCAAACATTTCTACACTGTACACAAGTTTTTAGGCACAAGGATTTTGTCAAGTGAACAAGGAGACCGAGATGGAATGTCTTGCGTTGATCGTAACAGAGACAACGGCAAAATAAAACATACTATACCGCTAATTGCGAAAAGCAAAATACATAGTCCGAAATTAATGCTCATTACACTCTAAATGCTGTTTGGAAGATTTTGTCTGGATTGTGAATTTGAGGTGTCTGAAGAACAGAATAAGTCTGTGACTCACCCCCTGAAGTGTGCCTGAAATAAACCTTTAATGAGTCTAGCAATTATTTATAAAATTCCAGAAATACAAATGATTTGTTATTCCAATTCTTTCTTATTTATGGTCACTGCTCAAAGTGTTCAGTTTTTTAAGAGACCTGAACAAAAAAGCCAGGCACTCCAGAAACAAAGAGGCACATGGTGCTGGCGACAGCCCAGGAGCGTCCGTGCAAAAACGTTTGCTTTCTTTTTTTTTTTTAGGGGTAGCAAGGAAGACCACAGGGTTAGCAAGGGATACCTCGGGGATCGCAGGTGGGACTCCTGACAACCCCCACATGGCAACCCACAGCAGAAGGAGGAAGAAGAAAAAATATAACAGTACTTTATCCTAGTCTGGCTAAATATGCTGATGAAAGAAAGACGCGAAAGAATGAAGGCTATGAGAAAAGGCTAAATGAAAAGAAAATACATGTGTGCGGAAAGCCAGCAGGGAAGAAACAGAGCTCAGTGGATTAAAGAAAGAGCGTAGGAGAGAAAGGAAAGTAAAAGAAAGTTGAATCAAATCAAGCAATTGTATGCGAAAGAAGGGACAACAAAAAGAGGTCAATGTGATTTGTAAGTGGATCTGCAGCCTTTCATCCACTAAATAGAGTAGTCAGAGTTTGATTGGAGCCGTTCTACCACAAAGGCTGTTGCGCTGCATGGCGGATCGAAAATGAGAATTGTCAATAGGAAGGCACGTAGAGTCCTTTGTGAAAAACCTCTCTGAAGGAAGCATCCATGATCCACATCTTTTGGCTGTAGGTCACCAGGAGATTCACATGCAAAGAGTCCAACCCGCGGATGCGGAAGCGGTCAGGCTCTTCATCTAAAATTCTCCTCATTAAAAAGCTTGAGGCTTTAGGCAAGGACAACAATAAAGCAGTGTTTGCTGTGAGCATATGTTTCATGTATGATGTACACTGTAAACAGAATCACATTTGGGCACACATGTGCGCCAGGTGTTTTTGTAAACCTTGAATCAGGTGCCCTGGTAGGTATGTTCTTGCACAACACCATGCTCATGTTAAAACCAGCTGCACTTGGCCTCTCTGCTGAGCGAAAAAGTCATAAAATTGAATGTTAGTATAGCGGGGTGATCGTTTAACGCACCTTATTAGGAGATAGGTGTAGGCGGGCACACAATATACAGCTTAAACCTTCACTTATAACATTTTACATGTCTCCAAATCCTGCCCTCTTGGGTTCAAGATCACCCCATGTACCTCGCTATGAAACTGATAAGGGTAGGGAAGATCAAGAGGTTAGGGCAGGCAGATTTACCAAATACCCCTTAGGAGAAAATACAAGGTTATAATAAATGGAGCCCAAAGGGAAATACGGGCAAAGGAATGCTGGTGTATGTTTCTTTAGTTGGTAAAAGCTTACTTATATAGTTTTCCGGTACACCAGCAGGGTTTTGTGAGTTTTTGTATAAAAGTGCCAAACACAAGACACTAAATACAACTTAAGTTACTCCTAAACAGCTGCATTTCTAAAAAGTAAAACACAAAAATGTAAAAAGAGTCTTCCAAATATTAAAAATATAAAACTCCCAAAAAATATATATTCAAGTCTATACAGTACACTGTAATAATAAATATGTATAAAGATCTTACTTGCAAGACAACCTGTCCAGAGCTGTCTCAAGGTCTCTGCTGATGCTGTCTTGATCTTCTTTCTTCCTGCACTCTTCTGTGATGGATTTCGTGGCAGCAGCAGAAGTGGCAGCAAAGGGTGATGACAGCTGCAATGGCATCTAAGGGTGTGTGGGGACCTCTTACAGTCTTTACATAGGCTGGGCTGCATATTTTAAGTGCAGCCCAGCACTCAGAGGCAACATGGGGGCCCAACACAACTCACTCCACCTGGATCACATCTGTTAGGTGTGATCCAGGGGATCCAGGTCGGCCACCTGAAAGGGGGTGGCCCCTTTCATTTTATCCAGTCCCAGGAGGGCTAAGAGCACTTTGGCTGCTCCCCAGCTATGAGGAGGGCCAGTCATTAAAGGTGCCCGGGGGCCAGCGGTTATGGAAAGCCACCTCGCGGTGGCTGTGCTAACAAGCACTCCCCTGCTAGTCAGGGAAGTACCAGCATGAAGGTCCAGACTTCAGTTGTGAAACGGTGCTGAGAGGAGCACCTCTAACCCTTTCGCAAAGTTTAACCATTGACAGGTGCTCCGCTCGCGCCAGACTGCATTTTTTTCTTTTAGAGTAAAGGGACCCTCGCAATGGCACGCACGATGGTCCTTTAGGTCCCTGGAGCGGCTCTCGCAATGGGGATCTGACTTCCTTTCCTTTTTTTATGTCGGCATCCCCCGACGTAGCTTCACGCACCGAGGATCCTTTGTACAATCCCCAACTGAGGGTTACATTTGTAAAAATTATATGGATACCTGTCCCGCCAAAGCACCCTGTCTGGGTAGTCAGCAGCAGGTGGCACCACTCGGGACAAGGATGCCATCCTTGGTGGTGCACATTACTTGCTGGTGAACAAGCCACAGTCATAGCATTGGCAAACCTTCATGAGCAACGTTGAGTGTGTGGGGCCAGCATTATGTGAACTTTTGCAATAAAAATTTAGTGACAAGACTAGGCTGGCTCAGGGGTGTTGCTAGGTCTGGAAAAGACCTGGGGCTACGCTAATGTCAGAACTGTCGGGACTGGGGGATAGCTAGCCTTTTGGATGTAGCTTCTGAGATTCTATCTGAGGCTACAACCAAAAGACCACGGGCTATAGCCCCCTTAACCCCCCCAAGCAACGCCTCTGGGCTGGCTCAATACAACATTAAGTGATTTCTTGCAACATCGATGTTTCTCTGTGGCTGTGGCAGAGACCATCGTATGTAAAGTAAGCCATGGCCCCAAAGGCAATGTGCAAAAGTACATTGTTCATTAACAGTTCTGCACTCCCTGTTCAGTGTTCAGCTCAGCTTTATTTCAGAAAAACAATATACACTACTACCTGTGTCGGGTGTATCATTTGCCAATCTCTTTCTCTCTTCTCTCTCTCTCAGTCATACACACACTCGCTCTCTCTTTCCCCCACCCTCTTTCTCTCACTGTCTATACCCCTCTCTCTCTCTTTCTTACTCTCTACATATCTCTGTCTCTCTCTCTGTCTCAGTCTTTGTCTCTCTGTGATTGAGTCAAATTAGCAGGTGTGTGTTTGTTGAAGCCACCCCAACCCAATTGCAAGCTAGGAAAAAACACAGATGTCTTGATAGATTCTCAGTTGTTTATGGTTAAAAGAAGTATGAGAGCAGCAGTGACCGAGGAATCCTCTGAGGTGTGAACCTCCCTTGTATTCTGAGACCTAACTTGCCATCACATCTGTCTTGCAGGAATCTTGCCATCGCACTCAGGGTGTAACCTCCATAGAGGGGAGGTGGGAGAGCACAGATAAGATTAGCAGGGCTGCTGGAGTTCTGAAAGACGTTGCAATGGACCAGAAGACAGAGCTGTGGGGCAGACTGCTGTGTTAACTTTCTATGAGTTGTTAATACGTAATGTGTGTGCATGCTGCATCAAATGTTTGGTTTCCGCCTCATCAACTAATCAGTGGCCAGCATGTAAAATTAAACATTACTCATAGAAGAAACTGATCAATGGTTTTGTCTGAACTCAAACTTTTCCGAGATGTAAGAACGATTTGAGAGACAAAATGGTGTGTCCTATCTGTAAAAGAAGTTATTAGGAAAGGAAATTATTTAAATGTACTAACACTTTATAGTGGTTCTTTTACTAATCCCACCTTTAAGTATATATTGTAGATGTAATGAGGTTACATTTGTCATATTGAGCTAGGTGTATTTTGAAAATCTGGAATAACCACGTAAATATTTTCTTTACACTCCTACTGTATTTATTCCAAATATCCCTATGAAAAAGGGGATGCACCAATGGGGATTACTTCTGCTTTACATAAAATCAAAGAGCATTTTGGGAAATTCCATAGATTTTTTTATTTGACAAATACATGAGTGATCAAAGAGTTGTTTGCTTGAATCACTAAATTAATGATGCATACAGGCCTTGGTGTTCATTTCACTTTTCAAAACACCCACTGTAACAATAAAGTGCTTGTAAACATGAATCATATATACTCTTACTGATAGGCCACGGGTTTTGATTTGAGGTTAAAATGGCTGTGACATCTCTAACTCCATTTGGGTACAAGGGTGCTTCTTTATGGAGTTAATCTTTTATCTCCCAAAGATGGGAACCTTGCATTATGTTAGAAAAGTGTGGGTTGACAGGGGAAGCCGGGGCTGTGCACGTGACTAGTCCCCATTGTACAGACATCATTAGAGAATTATATGTATAGGGTACGCAAAAACAATCATAACATCGAGCTAAAACAATCTTAATAACATATTTAAGAACTAGCTGCATGCTACTTCTAAAATGTAATTCAAGCAGTCCTCCGATATAGTAAAGAGTCCTGATACACCTTTCTTGCATACACATACATGGACCAAATGCAAAACAGTTGTGGTGCTGCCTACATCACCAGCGTTCCCCAATAATATCAGCTCACCTCTGAAGATGTAGCCAAAACAGGTAAGGATTCTTCAGCCCTATGGTTTGCTGCACATTTTTTCAGCATTAGCCAATTAAAAACTGTTGTTTGTGTAACATCCCCCCATCTGAATATGTTCACAAAGGCACAATTTTCATTCATACAGAATTTGCATAAACCTAATATGGGCAGTGGGAATTGCTTTCTAATCTTTATGTACGAAATTCAAGATGTCATAACATGTTCTATGGTCTCTGTATTGCAGATCACATCCACGCTTGGGAAGTGCCACAAATTCAGCCTCCCACCTAAAGGACAGATACTATAGTGTAACTGTCTTAGTCATACCTCCACTTGTAGAAAAGTGTAAAAATGAGTGGCAAATATGCTTGTACTGTACTCATATCCTTCTCTTCCCGTTGCTCATAATGCCCACTTTCTCGCGTGTTCTTCTCCATTTTGCATGTTCCGCCCCATGTTCTGGCCCCTATGCAGGCCACGCCTTTCCCTGCCACGAGCCTACGCGAACTTCACTAAAATCCCAGAGAAGACCCACGTAGTCGGTTCCGAGAGTGGTCGAGCATTGTTTTGCACGTAGTTTGATGTGCAAGTTCACGATTTTACGCTCAAATAATTCCATGATCCAGGCAAATAAGCAATTCAACGTTCAGGATTGCCTCGAGCCGCTCACCCATCTGTCTAGTTGGACCCAACAGGGTCCTACCAAATATAACCCACATGAAATCCCTCTCCGTAACATGCAATAAAGAGGAGGCGGACACAGGAGGAGGAATATGATGTACTTCTTTATTCCTTCAACTTCCCTCACCCGCCCCTCCCCTTAAACATGAGCCCTGTGTCCTCTTCCATGTGAAAAGGATGCTGGCTTCGACAACATCACCCCCAACTCCCATTTACTTAACACAATGTCGTACTTCCGTTAATTTCTTCAATGAGTCTCTGGGGTCGATTTCTGGCCCTCTGTGGCCTCTTTGTCAAGTGAGGAGTTGGATTGTCCTCTCTCAGGCAAGATGTCTGCTCTTCAATGGAGTCTTCGCCGTCACCCTTGCAGGAAGGGTCCCAACCTTCGGGTTCTGCTTCTGCAGCCGACAGAATGGATGTGATGATTCCTGGCATCCTTTTTAAATGTGAAGAATTTCGAGTTATGCCTCTTCTTTCTCCTTCAGCTTAGACAAGAGATCCTTTCACGTGAGTTACAGTAATTGGTTCTTTGTCAAATGCAGTCACATGTTTCCTTGTTTGTGGCTGATGATCACAATGTCCCCTACTTTGTATTTTGCATCATGTTCCCTCTTCTCGGCTGTCCCTTATATCTCTCGTCCATGCTTGTAACATGCAATATTCTTGTGCATATATTTCTTCCAAACAGCACCTCAGACAGTTCTTCCCAGTTATGCTGTAGAGTAGCCCCGTAGTAGTTGATATAGAGCCTTCTCTATGTGTTCCCTGTTTGTCATGCGATCTGTACATTTATTGTGATGTTGCTCATAAAGTGTTCTACCATGCCATTGGCTTGTGGCCAGAGTGGTGTAATTCTTCTGTGCGCAAAGTCCATGTATTCTGCAAAGAACTTGAAATCTTGTCCTGTAAAGGGAGGACCATTGTCTGATTTCACTATATGAGGTATTCCGTAGGCGGCAAACATCCTGCCTAGTTGCGGTATGATGTGGTAGGCTGACATGGATGGTACCAGCTGTTATCAGGAAACCGGGAATATTCATCTATAACCACAGATATATTTTCCCCCTTCTAGAGATCCGGAGAAGTCTATGGCAATCTCATCTCAGGCCTTTTCGGTGAGGTCCGTCATGTGCAGTGGCTCGGGGCGGGTGATGGAATTGATGACTGCACATGTGGGACATTGTTTGAGCAGTTCTTCTACATCGGAGTCAAGCTGAGGGAACCATACCTTCTGTCGTAGCATCCTTTTAGTGAACATGATGCCCCGATGTCCTTCATGTGCTAGTTCTAACACTTTTCTTTGCAGAGTCTGTGGGATCACGATCTTGGTACCTTTCAATAGTAGTCCTTCCTCGGTTCGGGCCAACTCTTCCCTTACAGCCACCAGGTTGCTGATGCCCTGCTGAGTTTCGTGACTTGTGATTTCTACTGTCTGCTTGGCTTGTTTCCATCGTCCCATCTCCAGGCACCTGAAGATGACTTGTAGGCCCTGGTCTTTTTGAGTCTCTTGCGCAATGTGATTGGGACTTAAACCTCTCTGTGTGTTCTCGTACACTATGTAGTGTATGTATTGGTCCGCAATGGAGGGTTGTGAGCTGGGACTCCTTGCAAGGGTATTGTGATAGAAAGTCTGCTGGATTGCTGTACTTCCCTGTGCGATGGATGATACAAAAGCTGTAATCTTGGAGCCTTAGTGCCCACCTGGCTATCCTGGGGGGCATTTTTGATTGGGGGTTTCCATATATGAAGAGGAAAGCTTGGTGGTCGGCGACCACAGTGAATGGTTTCCCGTACAGGAAAAGATGAACGTGCTCATAAACCCATACTACAGCGAGGCCCTCTTTTCTGCTTGTAAGGAGGCTTGCTCTGTCCTTGATCGGCTCCTGCTTGCATAGGAGACAATGTGGCGCATGCTGTTGTCTTTTGGGTCAATCTGTGTTAAGATGGCGCCCAAGCCCACAGGGCTAACTTCGACGATCAGTTCTGTTTCCGGTGTAGTGTTGAAGTATGCCATGTTTTTGGCGTCCGCTATTCTCTGTTTGATTTTCTCAAATGCCTGTTGGCACTCTCCTGTCCACACAAAAATTGTTTGCTGCTTCGGAGGGGTACACTTACAGACGCAAAGTCTTGAATATATCAGGTGCAGTAGCTAGCAAACCTTAGGAAGGATTGTAAGTCCCAAATGTTTGTAGGTGGTTCCACCTCAGTGAGCGCAATTACTTTCTCGGGATCTGTGGTCATGCCCTGTGCTGAGAAAAAGAATCGAAGGATGTGTTTTCTGAACTCATATTTTTCTTCGTTTAGTGTGAGGTGGGCTTCTTCCAATGCCATGTATATGCGGTTGAGAGTGTTGTCATGCTGTTCTTGATCCGGTCCAAAAATTAGGATATAGTCACTGTAATTCAGGCAGTTGGGGATATGTTTTATGATGTTATGTACTTCTGGCTGGAAAATTCCGGCAGCTGAGGACATGCCAAAACTGAGGCATTTGTACCTGTAAAGGCCTAAGTGGGTGACAAATGTGGTTATGTATCGTAATTCCTTGCTTAGTTCAAGTTGGTGGTATACCTTGTTAAGGTCCATTTTTTTAGGTGATATCAACCTTGGGTTCAATGACAATAAGGACAAGCCAGCCAAATTCCTTTCTCTAGCACTAAAAGAACTAGGCTTCGACCAAAAAATAAGCTTGCCCACACATGACAAAGGCTGCATCCTTGATTGGATAGCCGACCACAACTGTCAGATCGACGTTAGCTCCATTACCCCCATTCCTTGGTCAGACCACCACCTCATTCACTTCCTCATCCACAACGCGTCTAAGACCAAAAAGCCTAACCCTATCCCCCAGCCCCGCCAGATGCACCAAAAATCTCACTAAAGATAACATCATACCACACCTCAGCACTCTCACAACAGACCTCAAGTCCTCTGACCCATCAGTGCTAGCAGATATTTATAAACACACCCTAAGCACTGCCATAGACATCATTGCCCCTCTACAGAACAAGAAAGCCAAAGCAGTGAAACACTCTAACCCCTGGTTCTCAGCAGAACTAAAAGAGCTACGCTCTCAGAAGAGGAAAGCCCTAAATACCTGGCAGAAACTACCCTCCTCAGCCACCTTATCCACTTACAAAAAAATCACCTCGCAATACAAGAAAGCAATATTTTCAGCTAAGTCAGCCTCCTACAATGAAAGAATCACTAATGCAAGCTTTGAATCCAAAGAACTCTTCGCCATCTTCAAAGAACTTACTATACCAGTTACCAAATCCCAAGACATTACTAAAGACCAAATGTGGTGTAACTCTATACAATCTGCCCTAATGAACAAATTCGAACTCCTACAAGAAAAAAATAAGAATCACCACAAAAACCTATCTCAGTACACTAAATCCACCTCTACCACTGACCACTTACTCACCTCCAGCTCGGTGTACCCATCCGTCAAAGCCCCCATAACCCCGTTCAAATTCAGGGAAGTAACTGAACAGGAAGTTATTGAGATTATGAACAGGATGAAACCATCCAACTGCAAAGGAGACCCTTGCCCAGCCAGCCTCATCAAAGACTGCACTGAAACACTCGCCCCCTTACTCAAATACTTCATCAACGCCTCCTTCATTGCAAACACAGTTCCAGACAGTCTAAAAGAAGCTTGGGTATGCCCCCTTTTAACAAAGCCCACTCTTGACCCAGAAATTGCTAATAACTATAGGCCCATTACCACAGTGCCTTTCTTGCTCAAGATCATGGATAAAGTTGCCTACACACAAATCCAGGAATACCTAGAAACAAACCATATCTTAGGCAAAAGACAGTCAGGCTTCCGTCCAGGTCAAGGGACAGAGTCAGCCCTACTCGATTTAAAAATACAATTCGGTGACATCATGGACAAAGGCAAACCTGCACTCATTCTTTTCCTAGATCTGTCCACCGCATTTGACCTTTTAAAACACGATAGTTTAGGCATGCATCTAAAAAATGAAGCCCACTTCTCCCCAGAAGCCATCGCCTGGGTTGCCTCCTTTCTAAATGGAAGACTCATGAAGGTCTTCTCTGACACAGCCTCTGCACCCCCTACCATCATCCACTGTGGAGTCCCTCAAGGCTCCTGCACAGCCCCTACACTCTACAACATATTTACCCTTCCACTCTTCAATGATCTTGACTGTCGCAACATAGCGTACACCAACTACGCAGACGACACGCAGGTCCTACTCCCTCTAACTGGGACCTATGAAGAAGATGCGACAGCCATAACCAAAATCTACACAGCCATCCAAACCTGGATGGCCGCCAACGGCCTCTGCTTAAATGGGGACAAAACCGAAATCCTTGTAGTAGGTACCACCGAGACACTCAATAAACTCCCCCTGCAATAAAAAACCTTCAACATCGACAATTCCATAATTACAGTCTCCAAGACTGTAAAAACCCTATGTGTCCACCTACATGCCTCACTATCCATGTCCCGCCATGTCAACGCCATAGCCTCCTCATCTGCGCTCACCACCAAGATGATCAACGCAGTCAAGCCCTATCTCTCCACCAAAAACTGCCTATCCATAGCCAGAGCCACAATAGGTACTAAATTTGATTACTGCAATGCCCTATTCCTAGGCACCTTGGTCAACAACCTAAAAAAACTCCAAATCACGCAAAAGAACATGCTCCGGGCAGCACTGTCCATTCCCAAAAGGGAACACATCTCTCAAGCAAGGAAAGAGACCCACTGGCTACCGGTTAAGGAACGTATACTCTTTAAAACCATGGCCATCACACACAGATGCCTTACATCTGATGTCCCACCTACCTCGCGGGAAGAATCACCCTCATCTCCTCCAACAGACCTACCAGAGCCTAGCGCACCAACCAGATCTATGTCCCAACATTCAAAAGATCCAAAGCCGGACGGTCTAGCTTCCAACACCTTGCACCGAAAAAACTGGAATGCCTTACCAACCTCACTAAGGAATTAAAAATCATATACTACCTTCCGTAAAAACCTAAAAACCTTCCCGTTCCGATAATGTTCTACTACCTGTATGTATAATTATGCTATTGCACTGTAACCATAGCAAAGCATAATATTTGACCCGTACTGTCCTCTGCTACTTGTCACTCTCAATGCTGCACTATGAGTTTTCATTTTCTGTATTACCACTGCAACCAACTAAGTTTAAGTCTTACCTGTATTAAGTTCAAGCTTGCTGTAACATTGCCACAATGCCTCAGGGCAGTTTACGTGCGCTTTATAAATGCAAATAAATAAATAAATAAATGTGAGAATACTGTAGCACCGTTCAGTAGGTGCACCATGTGAGTGATGCCGGGGGCTTGATGACGTTCCCTTAGTATTGCTTGTTTTGGCTGTCACATGTCCACGCATATTCGGATGTCAGAGGAGTCCTTCTTGGGTAATGGACAATGGGTGTAGGGCCTTTTGCTGGCTTTATGATGTGTGTGACTAGTAACTTGAATAGCTCTTTCTCCACCTGTCTTTGTATGTTTACTGGAATTCCATGGTAGTGTTGAGCTACTGGTGGTACTAATGGGTCAATATCTAGGTCAATCTGTTGGTCTCTGAGCTTGCCTAAACCTTTGAACAATGACGGGAAGATTAGTTCTATTTTCACGGATGGGTCCAGATATTTGTGTGCCATAAGTCTGTAGAGCACATGTATGAGGCCCATGTTAATTGCGGCTTTAAAGCTCTGGATGCAAACACTGTCCGTTGCTGCTTCAAGAACATGCATGTGTATTCTCTTTGTTTGTGCCGTGTATCTGCATAGTGCCATGGCAGTGGTGTTTTTGATCCATATGGGTAGATGTGTACCTTTGCTGGTTGGAGGCGCGGAGCAAGGGAAAACGCTGTTGTAGACCTCTTCACTTATGATGTTTATGGTCGCTCCAGTGTCCACTAGGAATTCAGCGGCCATTTCGTTTATCTGGAGGAGTAAAACTGGGCTCTGTTCTTCTGCTGTCGGGTTGCCTAGTGCATACATATATCCCCTCTTCTTTGGCTCTTCTCAGGGTGTTTCCTTTCTCCTAGAGTCTTCTTCTGATGATGCACTGGACCTACTGTCTGTTTGTGACTGCTCAATGAGGTACCACATATAACATTTGGGTCTTCCTCTGTATCTGGATGTTGTTAATTTGCTCAATCTCCATTCTCCCAATGTTCTATCTTGTGGCTTCCTCTCAATGTTCTATCTTGTGGCTTCCTCTCTTCTCTGGCCTCCGTGTCTTCGATGAAGTGTATTGTAAGGTTGGCTTGACGTCCTTGGGGGACTTTGTGTTTGTCTCTCTCTGCCTTGTGGAAGTCTTCCTCTGTTGCTCTCACCTCTCACTTGCCTCTGGTAAATGCGGCATACCACTTTAAAATGGTTGTCTCTGACACATGCCGAGCACTGTTGACCAATGGTGCGGCAGGCACCCTCGTGGGGGAAATTAATATCCGCACCTCTAGCAGAAGGGTTCACTGTTTTCTTTGCTTGCTTTTGTCATATCTATTCAGTGTATGTTCTCAAATTTCCCATGAGAGATCTTGATGTCACTTAGCCCTTCCACTTGAGGTGCCAGTGCTGTATCTGACCGTGCAAGGTGCAGTATTTCTTCCAGAGAATGAGGCTTCTGTAACAATCACTTTCTGAAGTTGGCGCACTCACATCTGGCTATAATTTGTGACCTTGGTGCTTCGTTATTTGAGCAGTTCTATAGTCACAATGTTTTAATATAAGCTGTAGTCGCATGACAAATGTGTCCATTGATTCTCCTTTTATTTGTTTGGTGGTGTAAAAGATGTATCTTTCGTAATCTACATTTGAGTTTAGCGTAAAATACTCTGTGAGGGCTGTCTTGAGGTTGGTGTAGGTATCCGTTGTTCCTGTTGGGAATTAATCCACGTCTCTTACGTTGGGCCCTATGGATAATATGAGGACATGGTTTTTTGTCTTCCTCCAGAGCCCTGATGGCCTTTATGCACACCTCGAAATCCTTGACCCATCTCTTCCATCGGGGGCCCAAACTGCTGGTTTCTGACAGATCAAAATGTGTGGGTAATTGTGTGATAAGACTGGCTTGTAGTCTTGAGGGCAGGGCCGCTGCTGGAGTGAGGGGTACTGTTAGGTTGTCTTCGACATCTTGGGTGGTGGTTGTTTGCTGTGTCCTTTGAGGACTGGAGCACTGGCTGTGGGGTGGGCATGTGGTGCCTCCCTTTCTCTCTCGATTAGTTTTGCAGCATGGGCCTGCTGGGCTTGTGTTGTGATCAGTATATATGGCCCCAATGATTTGACTGACCTTGCTTCGGCATGTGTGCCCTCAGCTTCATGTTGGGCCTTGTGGCTTTCCCTGGGCCTCACTGCAGGCTCCTGTGGGCGGTTTGACTCGGCGCACACGTGTGCATCTGAATACTGGCTCCTTGGCGGGACCATCTTTCTTTCTTCTAGTGCCTTCCCCGGCCACCCAGAATGTGATCACTTTGGTGCATCTCACCCGCTGCGGTTGTAGCAGTTGCGCCTTGTGAGGGACGGAGGCAGGCCCAGGGGGACTTCCGCACCCACAATCCCTCCTTCCCATGAATTTTCTGCTTGGCCTCACTTCTGCAGAGCAGGGACCCAACACACGTCGGTCGACCTGCCTCATCGCCAATTTCAAGGTGGGCCCAACAGGGTCCTACCAAATATACCCCACACGGCCTCCCTCTCCGTAACATGCAATCAAGAGCAGGAGGAATATGACGTACTTCTTTATTCCTTCAACTCTAACTGAAACTTCCCTACTCCACCCCTCCCTTTTCCCATGAGCCCCGTGTCCTCTTCCACATGTCAAGGATTTTGGCTTCGACAACGTCACACCATCCAACATTAAATTGTGTGCTCAATTACAATTCTCGAAATCTGGCTTGAAAACACTACCCAATTATCAAAACACTTTATGACATATACGCCTCCACTTTTTTGAAGAACCATGCTCCATCTGCCAGGACTGACATGCGCCCAATGCGATCAAAAAGCATTCTTTTCCTGCTGCATCCCTCCCTCTGTTTGTAGCATTCATGTCCTGCTTTCCCACTCGCTTATCCTCGTCTTGATCATTTTCTTTCCTCCAGCAGACTACGTTCTGTATACCCCTGCAGCGGCACAGTATGCCACTCCACGGGCAAGCCTAGTCACTCTGATACTACTGCCGTTGTGATTTGGCACAGCATAAAAGTATATTAATCTAACATAATGTAACATCCATACTGAAGGTCTTTTCAAAAGTACAAACCCCGAATCTCTGTAGAAACATAACAGCTCTGTATTTTGCTTTGTAAGATATTCGTGACTTCCAGGCAGCTGGGCTGCCTAGCCTTTTATCAAATGAAAGATTGGCTCCATTTACACACTGTACCAATGATTGGAGGCTATCAAAATGTTTATTCCATCCTAAATCATTGATACATCTTACACATGGGCAGTTGTTATGTTAATATTTCAAGAGGACCAGTCGGGGTAGAATGTGCGGCTTAGTGACTGTAAGGGCCAGATTCATGGAGATTTTAGCACAGTGCAACGTGATTTTGGTCTGGGGCAAACTGACTTTGCACAACCAAAAAACACCCTGATTCATAGAGCAGTGCAAAGTGACTTTGCACTGGAGGAAAAGTGGTGCAAAGTCTCTTTGCACTGCAGAAATACTATTTGCACCGCTATGTGAATCAGGGCGTTTGTTGGCAGTGCAAAGTCACTTTGCACTGCACTAAAAATTCCATGAATTAGGCCCTTAGTTTTCCCAACAAGCATAACCTTTTACTTTGCCACACCAAGCTTCAATGCATAATGTGTCCAAAGTGTGCAATAGGCATTGGTTTACAGTTGCAGACAATACCCCGCTTTGACTATTAAGGCCTCATAATCTCCAAACAGTAGAATTTGGGACTTTCAAGTTATCCGTTTTTGGAAAATTATGTGTAACGTGCGGGAGGTTATTGTACATAGCATTAAAATATAAGGGGTCTGCAACATTTGGCTCTCCAAGCGTTCTGGCCTACAACTCCCATCAGACCTACCTAGCATAGACAAGGGTGAGGGATCATCCAAGTCATAGCTTGCAGATCCCAAAAAGAGATGCCTGCACACACCCCTGGCCAACTCTCTTCAAAATGAGAACGCGTCTGTCAGGGAACTCTATTTGGCAACTCTTATTGGCACTGTAATGCCTTTAGTAAGGGCAGTTACGCAATTAGGTATCCCCTCATCAACTCCCATTGGCACCGGGACCTCCCACAGCCTTTTTTGATCAACCATATCTCATGCTATTTGAAGATCCCCAAATTCATGTTCGATTGGGACACTGCCAATATCAGATGTTTAGCTTGCACCCATTCTACCAGACACTGTTGTAATATTTTAGAGAACATTTTAGAATTTTCTTCCAGCAGTTAAATGTGCTTATTACATGTTGGAGATGAAATTAAACCTCTTAACATTGTCTGCCTTTTGCCACTCGATTCATAAGCAGCGTGTGTGTCTCTCGTTGAAATCCTGTTAAAAACAAGCATTGGCAAAGCCAACAGTTTTTACATTTGTATAGTAGGCATTTGTCAAGCACTGCTATTAGATGCCCAGGTCCTTGCACCATTTTCTCACGTGCTACCATCAATGTGCAGTTAATAGCACTACATCAGTGCCTGGCAAGTGCCTTTCCCATTCCTACGCAGAAGCCCAAACTGTTGGCGTTGCCAATGCGTGTTGCCCTGCTAGATACTGCAGATTGTACTGGCTCTTTATGCATGGATCACAACGGTTTTCTCAAGCATCTTGTATGATTATTGTATCCGGTAATTGGCTTTTATAACTAATGCTCTTCACCACGATTTGGCAACCTCCCACTGTTCCATTACTGGAAACCACACACTGCTCTGCTGATGCACCACCACCCTGTGCGACATCCCTTCTCTGAGCATGCTCTTTGTCTCGAGGAAGGGTGGGGGAACCCTGTCATGTATCCACACTTCGTACGCTAAATCTCGAGCCACAAGATGTGTTTTTTTTCCATCTTGCAACAATCCAGTTGCCTTGGCAACCAGAGTCCGGGAAACAGAAGCCCCTGTTCATTGTGTCATTTCTTTTTGAAGGATTAGTTACTGCACCGCGCGGTTTCGCCTCCCATCTGAGGCCACCCAGAGTGTGCATGAGAGGGTGGAGAAAAAAAAGGAAGGCACAAGAAGCTGGCGCATTTAGGGGAATCCCAGTGTAAATGAGGCCTTGGTGCTTAGGGGAGGAGCCCTCGCTTTGCTGGGTGCTAGGAGATGCAGGCTGTGAATCCTGTGTCTGGATAACAGTGCCAGTCAACGCGCCAACATGTCCACCGCAGTGCATACCGCGTCATTTGTTGCACTAGTCAATCGGTTCGAATATAAATCGGTGTAGTGGCCAATCAGTACAAATGTTTTCATAGCATTTTGGTGATTTATAGAGCACTTCATGCAGATGTACTGTTCCCGCCGGCTATTACGATACATGTTATTGTCACCCACTTCTGGAGCTCAATTTGTCACCCTGCAAGAATGAAGAGTAGCCTCGACACGTGTCTGTGTTTCTGTTTGTCACAGGGCAAAACCCTATTCCATAGGCAAGCACGTTGTTCTTGAGCTCTCCAATTGGCATTTACATTGGTCGGTCATTGCAAAAGTGTGTGCAAAATTGCCCATCATCCAAGAACTTTATGTAATCTAGGACCAATGGGTAGGGGAAGGTGTGGTATGACTTTACTGTCCAGGGGGTAAAGAAGATTTTTCTGGTTTCTTATTTATGCAAAGAAAATGCAGCTGGCCAGCCATGTCATGTTGCCCTCCATCACCCATACTCTTCCTGGGGCACCACTCACACTGCTCAGTGGATGGTGGGGGGTAGATCCATAATGCCCCCCTTAGCACACATTGCACGTCTCCTATTCCCTATGCACCCAGTATACAAACCTTGCAAGGTACCGTACGCTCCTTCCAGCACATTTATATAGTCAGATCATACCAACATGTTTAAGTTTACCTGGTATTAAAAAACTGATACAACTTGATCGTTCCATTGAAATGTATTAGACTGGGTGATAGATTTGGTTGGTGACGACAGGAACATTGTCATTTATTTTACTAAAAAGGATTGCTGGGGAAAAATGAGGAATGGAGATGTGTTCAAGTAGTATGAACAGCTTTACATGTAAGGCCACACATCTTTGGAGCATTCCATGAAGGTCCACTTGCCCACATTGCAATTTTGAAAAGCCCCTATGTGCACAGTTTGCACATTCTAGATCATAATACTTAGTGATTCTATGCTCCCGTCTCAGGTGCTTTACTCGAAACCCAAATGATGGTTCCAAGCTAAGGGCATGTATACTGATAATATGGGTATCATAGTCTCCCGTTGCCTAACATACTGGAAGCAGTGGTAGAACAACCAAGTAGAAGCTCTCAGAAATGCCAGATGATCCATTCATTACTTGAACAAAGTAGGTAGCTCCCAGGAACTGCATTATGGTCACATGGTGGTAACCAGGTTAATAAAAGAGACGAGCCGCTTCCGGCTCGTCAGTCGATCTGAAGCTGACTCCGGTGTCGTTCCTTCAGGCACCATGCTGGTGCCACACCGCGTGCAGGAGGCCCAAGGGCGGGACCCTGCATGAGGATGGTGCCCCTGCAGGGCAACACCGACCCTTGAATGCACAGCCCATGTTACAATGGCTGAATGTGCAACCCCGGCCTGGGTGCTCCCAGAGCTTGGGCTGTGGTGAGCTGGGTGCCCCCAGCACACATGTGTGACTGTGGTGATCCTGAGCTCACAGGGGGATCCCTGTGATCCATCTGCTGCATGAACGCAGCCCCCCAAGGATAATGGTCGGGTGATCCTGACATCTGTGTGGCCCGCTCCGGTGACCCATGAGCGGGCCACAACAATGGCGACGAGGACTGTCTGGACCCGTGTGTATGTGCGGGCTGCTGGAGGCCCGTCTGTGTTTGGAGGCTGTGGGTGGCCCAGGGGACTGTGTTCTATTGACACGGGCCCCCTGGTGCCCGCAAGAAAGAACGCAGCATCGGCCGCATGGATGATGAGGACGAGGTGTGGTGGTCCGGAACTGTGCACACTGGTGTGCGGGTCGCAGGATGCCAGTGATTCTTTGTTTTTTGGGTGGCCTGGTGTGTAAGGAAGCGGCAGCCGCCCAACAAAGAACTTAATGGCTGAACCGGCCTCGGCCTCGATAGAGAGGGGGCATGGCCGCAGTGCTGTGAGGCCGGCCCCACGTGAAGAAGAGCTCGCTCCGAGGAGTGACCAATGGAGGTGAGATGCGGAGCACGGGGGACTGCTGGTCATCGCTGCAAGCCTGCAGGGGTTGGTGCGGCGAGGAGCCCTGAGGCAGGCTGGCGCCTCCCTGTGGGTATCAGCAGCAGGGAGAAGCAGCCGGCAGGTCCTGCTGTGCCCGTCCCGAGTCATGTAATTCTGCGGCGGCCCTTTAAGAGCCCGGGTCAGCAGCGGTGAAAAAAATATATTTTTGGGGGAAAAAAAGGGAGGAAATAAAGGGTTGCAGTGGCCTCGGAAGGTAAAAGGGGGCACAGCCATCCAACACCCAGGCTGCATGTTGATGAAAGCTCCAGGCCCTACGGGAGGTGGGTGCAACTAACCCTCCCAGTGTCTCAGGCAGTGGCGGTACCTGCAGATAAAACAGTGGAGCGGCAATAAAAGAAGGGGTGCATGATTGCAGGGCCCGCAGCAGTGAAAAGAAAAGAAAACAGAATAAATGGCCCGGTGGGACAAGGAAGCTCCACCACGGCGCAGTGCTGGCCAGGGCCTCAGACCCCACAGGGAGGCGCATGCAATGCGGCGGATGCAAGTGGCCCTCTCAACAACCTGGGCTGCATCGTTGGATGCGCGGGAAGCAGGTGCTCCCTGTTGGAGTACTCACACGCAAGGAGAGAAAAAGGAAAATGCAGACGAATAGCCCAAACATTCTGGGCTGTTTGAAAAGGGCTCCAACATCCAGGCCTGGGTGCACGTGGCGCTACTACCATCCTGGGCCCAATGGAAGGTGAGGAACTCGGGTGTGAAGGAGTGCCAGCTAGGAACAAAGGCCCTGCAAGACACTGGGCCCAACAGAATGTGTACTGGCTGCCGGCTACAGGAAGGAATGAGGAAGGGTTGCAGCTCTCACCAGTACTTGTGCTCCCTCTGCCATCAATAGTGTCCAGCAGCTCCCCAGGACGAAAGTCGAAGTGAAGGTAGTGGCTCAATGTCCTGACATCGAGCCAGCATCCTCCTAGAGTTCTCTCCCCCATCATTTATAGACTAGGCCGAGGTGGCCCCTGGTACTCCCATGTGCAGCTTTGCCGGTCCTGACCTTTCATCTGCCACCAGCATCCGGACACATGTTTGTCCTGTCTAAAGCATACTTTAAAGATTGCCCACATTGCAATTTTGAAAAGCCCCTATGTGTACAGTTTGCATATTCTAGATCATAATACTTAGTGATTCTATGCTCCCGTCTCAGGTGCTTTACTCGAAACCCAAATGATGGTTCCAAGCTATGGCCATGTATACGGATAATATGGGTATCATAGTCTCCCTTTGCCTAACATACTGGAAGCAGTGGAAGAACAACCAAGGAGAAGCTCTCAGAAATGCCAGATGATCCATTCATTATTTGAACAAAGTATTTTTCACTCCAGATGTATGCTTACTATTCTTTAGATCTCACTGCAGGTAGGTAAACCTTTAAGTACTTTCAAAGTTAAGTACATTTGAGGAAAGTCACAAATTCTTAGTTGAAAACATCTGTACGTTTTTTGTTTTGGGGAGCAAAGTCTGTTCTTAAGTTTACTGTGGCTTGGAAGAATCACTGTCAAATTGTGGTGCCCGGGAGTGCCTGCGGTCCAATTCTTCCTCAACCATACTCCAAGTCTCTGTTATAAAAATCATGCGCGACTGACAGATTTCTGGATGATTAAGTGGGATAGGGCCAAGGTTCTACATGGTTAGAATAGGGAAATGTGGCTTATGTTCCAACCTGATTGATCCCCTCCGGGCCTCCAGAATAACCATTAACAATTCAGGAACTCACAATCAGGAAGCACCTTTCGAGCTTCTCTGCAAGGACTGTCAGTTGGTCAGATATGCCACTGGTTACTTCCGTTCAGGGGTGTCAAATGCTATCTCAAGGAGAGGTCGGAGGAGAGAGAAAGGTGGGGAGAGGAGTGTAACAAACAAGCTGCATGGTTGACTGAGGTGGCGAACTGAGTGTGGTATGATGGAAAGAACATAGAAAGCTCTTGAGATGGGAGAAATTGATAGAAGCAAGAAGAGGCAGAAAGGGTGATTGAGAGGTGGAGAGACTGGACCCCTGACCAAGTTATGACTTCCCCTGCATAGAAAGTGAATGCAAGAGTCCAGACCTTTTTAGTGGAACAGCTGTGCAGGCCACTATACAAATACTCGGTAGAGGAAGAGCCAGATCCCCCTACCAGAAGCTCCTTCCCCATGTTGCCCATATGTTGGGAACCAGAAATTTCAACATGCGCAGCACCAGTGAGGAGGCCTATACCGCAAAGAATTCTTGAGATAAGGTATCCACTTAGAAAATCCTATATTCATTCACAAAGAAGTAACAGTCTTCTGGAAAGAGTCCCAGAAGTATGAAAATGAATGAGAAAAGAGACTGGTGACATCATATGGAGCATAACTGATGCACCCAGAAAAGACACAAATGAAGAAAGAATATAGACATTCTATAGAATCTGAAGATGAGGTATCAAAGAAAAAGCAACATTTCGGGATTGAAATGAAGTTTGCTCGTGCAAAGAAGCGCTGAAGAAATGCAAAAGTCATTTTAAAATTGTACAGATGCTGTAACGCAAGCAGACAAAATAATCCTGAGGCTGGCTTCGTAGTGAATAGATTACGGCGATGCGCCAATGTATATACATAGGAATATATAGACTCTGGATGTTCCATAATGCACTTTAGCAAACTTGAACCCTGTGAATGAAAAGGGCATGGAGTGTGGCACAGTTGAAAATAGCTGATGGGAAATGAGAATTCAAGAGAGGCTGGCTGGCCCAGCACCAAGAGTCGGGCCACCGTGAGCCTGGTTGTCGGTCAAGAAGCTACATGAACATGAGAAAGAATCATCAAACTTCTGTTTGTGGTGAAATGGAAAAGCACTGAAGGTACCAAGAGTCCATCATTTAATAGTATTTTATGCAACAAAGAGCTCAGAAACGTGGTCTCCAATCACATGGTCAGATAGAAATAGAGTGTGGGTCGAGCTACACCGAAACCAGAAGAGCATGACACACTCCCTTTTATTCTCAGGCACAGTGAGCCTCTACAAGGCCAAGTTGAAAGCCTAATTGAATGACAGACCGCAGGAGTGAAGATAGATGTTGGGCTAATTGCGTGGGGAGGCATGGCCAGGCCATCAGTCATGCTGCCACTGAAATGCTTCTAAACTGCACCCTCATCAATGCCCGATCCATTCCTGCATATGCAGCAGACCTTCACGATTTGATCACTACTCACAACCTCGACCTATGTGCTGTGACTGAGACCTGGCATCAGGAAGCATCTGGCCCAGCTCTAGCAATATCACTCCCCATGGGATATACCATATTCCGCCAGGACCGCCCTCTCAATAAAGGAGGCAGAGTTGCACTCAGAGCCAAACACTGCATTGCTATTTGAAAAATTTACCACAAAAACTCCTGCAACTACGATCTCCTATCCCTTAAAATTGCCACTTCACAAAACTGCACCATCACGTTTCACATTCTCTATTGCCCTCCCGGCCCCTTCGCTAACTTCAACTCATCCATCACGCATCTTGTTTCAGACAACCTTAAATCATCCTCCAAGGTCATCCTAGCAGGCAATCTAAACCTAGGGCCTCACGACCCTAGACACAGCCCAGCAAAGAACTTGGCAAAAGTATTAGAAACACTAGGCTTCGCACACTCCATCACCAACCTCACCCACAGCAAGGGCCGTACCATTGATTTGATAACCCACCACAACTGTGTTCCTGTTGTCACAGCCAACCTCCCTCTCCCATGGACAGACCACCACCTCATCCTCTTTAGAGCCTCCACACCTACGGTCCAAAAAGCCCCCACCACACCTATCTCCTCGGCCTCCACTAGAAGTGCATGCCTCCTCACTAGAGAAAGGTTAGCACCCTATTTTTAGGTCCCAGCCCTTGAGGCACTGTTTTCCAAAGATCCTGAGACTTTGGTTCTTTCCCTCAACAACATTGTATCTGAAGCTATTGATGCCATTGCCCCCCAACGCTCCTCAAAGCCAAACGTACTAAACACGCTAACACCTGGTTCACTCCTGAACTCTCAGCTCTATGCACCAAAAAGCATGCAGCCCTATCAAAATGGCAAATGAGCCAACTTGCCCTAGACAAACTTGAGTTAAACAGACTGTCTAACGAATACAAAAAAAGCTATTGTCCTTGCCAAAGCTAACTCCTTCAGCACTAAAATAAATCGTGCCAAGTCCAACTATAAAGAAATCATCTCCATCTTTAGTGAGTTAGAAACTCCTGCCCTCCCCCAAGCCATCCTAAACAATGAAGCACGGTGCACCAACATACAAGCAGCCATGTTCCACGAGCAAAATCAGAGTAAATCAACTTAATCCACTCCTCTACAATATGACCCAATTACCCACTCCCAACCAACAGACAGCCAACACAAATCTCTTCTCGTTCAGAGATGTCAATGAGACAGAAGTCACTGCTATCATGAAGAACATCAAACTATCCATGTGCAAAGGGGACATCTGCCCGCATCCATTATCAAGAATTGCGCAGACCCACTACACCCTTCATCACAGCGTTCATCAATGCCGCTTTTGCCTCAGGATCAGTTCCGCCTAGCCTAAAAGAAGCCTGGGTTCATCCCCTTCTAAAAAAAAACTCACTTGACCCTCTATCCCCAATAACTACAGACCCATAACCACCATACCCTTCCTTCTCAAGATACTGGACAAAGCAGCATATCTGCAAGTCCAAAAATTCTTAGAATCAAAGAACATTCTTGGCACCCGGCAATCCGGCTTCCGTCCCGGTCACGGCACCGAAACGGCCCTACTGGTACTTAAAAATTGAATTGATGATATCAGAGACTCGGCAAACCTGCCCTCCTCCTTCTCTTAGTTCTGTCGGCAGCATATGACCTTGTGGATCACAATTTACTTTGTCAACATCTCTAATCCTCAGCTTTCGTCTCTCCAAACACAATCACATGGATTGCCTCCTTCCTTGAAGGAAGAGCCATGCATGCCTTCTCAGACCTAGCGGCTGCCAATGCAGACACCAGCTCCTGCCTATCAACCACATTGTATAACATTTTTACTATCTCCCTTTTCAACTTACTGGACTCGCTTGTCATCATGTACACCAGCTATGCTGACGATACTAAAGTCCACATTCCTCTCTCCGGCAACTATGAAACTGACTCCAACACCCTCAACTCCATCTACACCACCATCCACACATGGATGGCTGAGAATTAGCTATGCCTGAATGGGGACAAGACTGAATTACTACTGCTAGCCCCCACTGACTCACGCATCATCCTTGATGGTAAATACCAATCATTCTCCATCGACAACATCTCCATCACAGTCTCCCACTCTGTCAAAACACTTGGAGTCAGTCTACTTAGATACAAACTTAACCATGGGCAGACAAGTAAGCACAATCGCTACCTCTGCTGCCTACTATTCCAAACTCCTCAATGACACCAGACCGTTCTTATCCACCACCAACTGTCTGACAATGGCACGAGCCATCATAGGCTCAAGGCTAGACTACTGTAATGTACTCTGCACAGGAACCTCAGCAAACAACCTTGACAAACTATAAACCTTTCACAATAATGCTCTCGGCACAGCACTGGGCATCTCCGAAAGGGAACATATCTCGGCAGCCAGACAATGAGCGCACTGTCTGCCTGTCCACCAGTGCATCCTGTTCAAAACACTTGCAATCATGCATACATGCATCTACCACACCAGAGCTACTTACCTATCTCACTGAGTCATCCTGCCTCCGCCTGCAAGACCCATTAGAACACCATATGCTAACCTACTGCCGGTCCCAAGAATAAAACGCGCAAGAGGCGATGGTGCTAACTACCCATTCATTGCTGTTAGACACTGGAACTCACTGCCTCACTCTGTGGGATGTATTGACCCACTCTGCTATACTATGCAGCCTCACTCTGCTATCTATGGTGTGAGAAACAGCAAAATGGAGGCAAAACCCTTGTGAGTGCCAAAACCTCCAAAACCATGTTTTCAACGCACAAAAAGATGGCTGCACAACCTGCCACCCATGGTGCATGTGTGGTGGGACAGAGCATACAATACAGAAAAAGTGCCAGTGGGCTCCATGACAAGTGAACATAGATGGCAGAGGGAGAAGCTGTGCTTTGCAAGTGAAACTCCAAAATTCACCTGTAAATGACATTTACTTTGTTGCTGAAACTTCAAAATACCTCTAAATAACACTATCCAACACTCAAAATCTTGCTTGGCGCTAAAATCCATTTAATCTAATGAAGCACTGTTTATGTACAAGGTCCTGAAATGTTAAAAGCAAAATATTTTCTCAGCGAAACCCGATATCCTGTGAATGGCAGTTCCTGTCAAAAATCTGTGTGCAGTCACACTGGGCTACCTGTGAGTGACAGCGCCTGTTAAATGGGCTCTCCTGATTGAACTTAAAATTGTCTAAAACTAAAGATCTGCCAGATTAGCAAATATAAAAGGACTGTTGCTGAAAGGAACACTAATCTCAGTTGTTTTGATCCCACAGGTTTAAAGCTAAGAATGTAATTTACCTATGTCATCTGATGCAACAAGTTTGTTTTGTGCTGATTTTTAAGTCAAAGAATTAAGAATTTAACTTCGGCTGGCAGGGCCTGCAAGAAGTTGAAAAACAGGTCTCCACCCAAGGGGAGGGCATTCCTCTCAGCAGATGTACACTGACATATTGTAATTGTGGGTTAGGACAGACTTGTGCCTGCTCCCAAGGACTGAACAATGGCAGATTCTCCAGGCCAGGAAATGGACATGTGAAAAGGTGGTAAACTAGGCTTGCAGAGGGAAATTCCAAAGGTGGAGGCTCGTCCTTGCCTCCAGAGACTGACAAAAGGCGGACCATTTGCTGCTAGGAATATGTAAAGAACATTTTTTAGAGACTTATAACTCGCTATCAGAAGTGGTGAAAAATATAAAAAGGGCAGAGTTGTTCATCTAATTTTTGGCCCTACATTTCAAAACATGGTGGAGCTGTGGTGCATGTTCTGAACAGGAATGGCAATGTATGTGGTTTAATGGGAACTGTATTCATGCTAGAATTGTTAAACTTTGCGCACACATTCCTATGGTAAACACGCATATTTGTGTAAATTTGGAGAAAGTTTTTCCAAAATGTTTTCATGGAGAAACGGACAAAATGCTGGAGAAAGGCGAAACAAGGTCTCACAGTTGTGAGATTTTGATGAGCAGATACTCCATAAATTATGTAATCCTTGTATGTGATTTTCAAGATTGTAAAAACCAAACCATAAAACTTGACATCAACTGTCCTTGATCCAATCACTCAGATGCAAGGTGGAGATGAGGCTCTGATCCAATGCCAGTTCACAGGGGCAAGCTTAGTTAAGTCGGCCCATATACCCATTTTTGTGATGTCATTTGAAAGGATAAATAGAGACTTCCGACAACACATACAGACACTCTCTGTTCTGATTCCAGCGAAGCACTCTGATCCAGCATTTAACATCCAGCCTTTAACATCCTTCCAGATCTAGATGCCAATCACCAGGTCAAGCAGTAGCTGAACCATTGTCAGCTAGGCCACAATCCTCAACTAATCCTTACAACCCAGTAGAGCGCTGTGGTGTGGGGAAGCATCCTGAAATTATCGGCTTGCTGCCATAATGCTGGCCTGCTGAACTCGCAATCCCGCTGATCTGAAATATCCAGAAACAAGGAGGGCAGATCCTGTGCAGTTCCGGTGACCGGCTTAGCTGATCCAGTACCGTGCCTGATGTGCTGTCCTTCCCTGATAGGCCCGCTCCATTGACCAAAATATTGACGGGCCTAAAATCTTTAATCCCAGTGGATTGTGATTATTAACAGGACGTTAGAGAACTATTGCATACCTTGCATTATCTTGTCCCACCCTAAATCTCTGAACTATCCTTACTTTCATAACCAGTAACAGTGTCAAAATAGTTAGTGCTATCTTATACTGTCTATTTGCTAAAGTATCATTTTCATAGTCATTTTTATTTGTGCCAATCTCATCTAAGAATCCCACTTCGAGTGTTTGGACTGGTTCCACTGGCGAAGGTGATGGGGATCTGTTACTGAAGTCATGAATCAGTCTCAGAGCTTACTTCGGCCCAACCTGGTTGTCTAGCCTGCATGCTCTAGTCTTGAGTAAAAGCATAACCCATATTTTCTGGTTTTGAACTGAAGTTTTTGTCCAAATTCATGTCTTTATTTCCGAAAAACATCTCTCACTAAAACCTCCCTAATCTCTCAGTTTTAAAGATAGAAATGAATTCCCAGTGATGCCTAACATCCTCTACTGCAACCGCAAACCAAAACTGCAATGCGAAACAGTGCGATTGACCCGTTTTTATCAATAATCACATAGTAAAATGTTGCCGCAAATTTGCATTTGCAATAGTTTTGCACATGTGAATTGCTTTTAAATTATTTCCCACTTTGCCATTGAGTTTCAAATTGTTTTCTTTTGATTAAATCATTGCTTATGATTGTTTACATCTGTTCAAAGTGGCTCCCATAGCAATGTATAATAATTTAAGTATTTTTGAACATATTTAATGTTTTTGCTTAAGCCAGTTTCAAAGCCATCCTGACAGTTGAAAAGTCAAATCCGTTTTTCTCTTGTTTTTAAGGGGGAAAGGTGGGAGTGATATTTTCACTGTTTGTTCTGTATTATTCCAGAGTACCTGCTCTCTCCTCAGATCTATTTAAATTGCCTATTGGTGGGTAGAGGGGTCTTGCAGGGGGAACCTCTAACCACAGTGCCATCTATTCCAAACCAACCCAAAAGTATTATTTCTGTGCTGCATCCTTTTTGTGTTCATTGCCTGATTCCCAGTGCATTAAAGATATTATTCATTGTTCTTATCACCCATTGGTGATTGTTGTTACCTATTAAAAATACATTGTGATTTGAAATTCTAAATAAATAAACAAATAATTACCATTCCAAACTAGCCTGATTGGTGGTTCAGTGTAACCTGGGGGTATTTTGAGAAGGGTGTGATATGGGTGGTATATCATTCAGAATATTGAACTTATAGATAAAAATACATAAGAGTTTCATTTGTGCACTACATACTAGGTGAGACTTGGGTGTGTGTGCCTGATTGAAATCCCTTACAGCTTGGGGGCTTGTGGCTGGGATCCTGAATTTGACGTACCACTCGTAACAGTCTAACACAGCATACTAGCCAGCGGGGTACATACACCTTGTAGGGTTGGCATACTGTGCTACACTGTACAAGCACCCCTCAAAAGAAATACTCAAAAGAAGTGGGTCTGTTTGCAAAAGTAAATTAACCCAGAGATAAGTCAGAAGGAAATTAATTATTCTGGAATGGCAACCCCAGTGGAACTTAATATTGCTAGGGAACACTCCCTGCACAAACTGTTTGTCAGGGGTGAGTGGCCAGACAGGATGAACAGGTATGGCTGCAGGAGATAAAAAACAAGTCACTGCAATCAACCTTGATAAATGGCAGGACAAGGGTCCATTACATCAAGCACTTAGCGAGCTGTACATGGCCCCAAAAATAAAGGAGGAGCAGGGTAAAATTTCCAAAATAGCAGCCTACCTGTACCTCCACATAGGAACCATACAGGAAAAGAATGCAGACAATATAGATTTGATAAAGAGCCAAGGGGAAGCACTGCAGAAAATCCAGACCAATCTGGACTCTGCAGAGCAAAGGCTCCCAGATAGCCAAGAATCTGAAACAGAGGCTAGGCAGTATATCACCAAACTCCAAGAAGATCTGGCTCTCTTGCAGTAAAAGAATGTATAACAAGATCTCAAATTACAGATACTGCAAGAGGAGTATTAGGAAACAGTTGACTCTCTACAACAGAGTCAACAGAAACTGGAGCATCAATTGAATTACAATAGAGTCTGTTCAGAACAGATAGTCACCTTACAAAACCACCTAGAATCATTGAAAGAGGAAAACAATAAATTAATTATTAAAGACATCTACTCTCAAGAGGAGTTTGATGAGGAGCGCCAGAAATATAGTGCATTTAAAAAACAGAGGGATGACCTGGCTGAGCAGAGGGGCACTCTAACTTAGGAGAGGGACGCCTTAGGCCAGGAAGTCATCCAATTAAAAACTATGTTAGAGGAAAGAAAGCTGGCCCTTCGGGAGTTTAGTGAAATTAAAACTGATCATGAAAAACTACTACCAGGCGGGTGGAGGATGCTCTGGCAAAGAACACTCAGGCCAATAAGGACCAAACTCAGGAGGTGAGTCTGCTGCAGCAACAATTGGCCCAGTATTTCCAATCCAGTCAGGAAGCACAGATAGACAATGAGGCTCTCTGTGAAAAGAACGACAGGCTCCACAAACAGATAGCCGTACAGGAGCAAATTATTGAGACCAGTAAGGCCTTAATAGAGGATCAAAACGGTCAGATTATAGCATGTCACCAGGGAATAGGGGCTGAAAGAGATGAGGTAAGAATGGACAGAGAAACCCCTGAGCATAAGCTCAGGACCCATGTCATCAGGGACTTTAATCTCTTCAGTTCCATGGACTCTGCCACCCTCATGTCCACTGGCTCATATGAACCAAGGGCCACAGGAATGGTAGACTTCATCACAATGGGAAATATGGGACTGACGGATCAGCGCCTCCCAGAAATGGATGGATGGGCGGGCATCTCTGTACAGATTCCCAAATGTGAGGGCTAGCCTCTCTGATCAGGAAGACTCCAGTGAGGGGAGCAGAGAATTGGATCCTCAAAAATATCACCTACCAAAGGATCAGTCTGTCAAATTTGGTGGGGAACTCCATGAAACTAGACCCACCAAGAGTATCTTAAAAACCTCTTCCCAGCTAGTGCAGTGGGGTGGGGGGGTACTCAGCCAATCCTGGGAGCAAGGGAGAGTCAGAAGACTCTTTTGAGCACCACAGGTTCAAGAGACTAGGCCACCACATTCTGCAAGCCATTCCCAAGCCTGCAGAATTAGGGAGAGCCTAGAGGATCAGATAGCCACCTCTTGTAGCAGTGCCACTGAGTCAGAGGATGAGTGACCAAAACTAAAAGGGCCAACAAAATTAAGAAGGCCCTACTGAAGGATCCCCTGAAACAATGCCATTAGGAGTGTCATAACTCCCTTTCATAAAAATGCCAAATATTCAGTTTGTTAGCACCTCAAGTTATTTGAGCAAATGATGGATACTTTCCACCTGAAGGATATCCAAAGTTGCATTCAATATGTCAAGTGGACATTTTCCCCTGAATACTCCAGCTTCTTTGTGGGGCTGGAGGATCAGAATCACTCAAGATGGTCCACCTATAGGCGGCCATCTTAAAGCATTTTTCCATACTTAGAAACCCTCAAGAGGCTCGCAAGGCGGCCTACGACCTACAATGTGGTGAAGACCAGGCCCCACAAGAATTTGTACAAGAGTTAAAACGTGCTTTTGCGCAGACTACCAGGAGGGTGCATACAGACAGTAAGGAGTTCATCAATACCTTCTTTCATGCACTCCCTAAATACATCATTACCCAGCTGGTGAGGGGCTTTCATGAGAAGAGATCACTAGACTGGGTCATTAAACAAGCAACTCGCATTTATGAAGTGCAGAAACCGGTTGAAAATAAAAGTATCATTAAAAGCCCCAACCCAACCAACACCCCTGCTGCTACTAAGGTGGTGGAGGTGAAGGTTGCCCCCATTTAAGATCTGGAGATGGGGGGCCTACAAATATTCCTGTGCAAAATCCTCCTAACCAAAGACTCAGAAGGCCCTCGGGTCAATCCCAAACAGGTAGTCAGGAGGTAACCCCACAAATGAGACCCTAACTCCCCTGACTATATCAGCCCCGTTACAAGGGTAGCAGACCCATCCTGGGCTATGTGTGGACTCCCCCCAGCCCAAGGGGGGGTGTCCAACCAGGCAGCGGCCAAACCCAGGAAACTTCCCTCAGGAGGGCAGTAATTCCCCCAAATGCCGAGTTGAGTTTCTTTCCTCAACCCCCAAAACAACCCTTCTTTCTTTCCCCACTTTCCTGAGCCCAGACAGCCAATCCGGGAGAGGGGAGGCCAAGGGTCGAGGGGTACCAGAACTATCCCAACCAAGGTTATTATGGGAGAAGGGACAGTTACCCTTCCCGTGATCAACCTAGAATGGACCAGAGACCCCCGTACCAGCCAGAGTGGGTGTCCCAACTGGAGCGCCAGGTCCAGAACTTGTCTCAGGATCTGGGTCACATGTCGAGGGCTCAGCAGAACCCTCAGATGAACATGGCAACTCAGAACCCCTCAAATCAAGGCTCTGGTCCTCCAGAGCAATGACGGGGAGAGGACCTCAACAACACACCGGTTTCCAGGGAGGAGGCACAGGGGGAAGGGGGGTGTAAAGCCTTAGAGGAAGCTTCCTTCCCCACTGGTGAAAAGCCCCTGGGAACCAAAATCGCCTGCCCCCGGAAAGTCTGCAACCTAAGGAACAGAGGGCAGGTAGGAGAAATAAAGGGCCTAAAAAGACCCATTTTGTGGAGGGGGTTAGGATCTTCAATTTTGAAGGAGAGGGGTCCTCAGAGGAGTCTGGGAAAAGGATTTTCTCCTTCAGGGATGGGGGAACTCCTCCCAAAGAAAAATGGGTCCCGAGAGATCCTCATCCGGACAGGGTAAATGTGGGGTCTGAGTTAAAGCCGCCCAGCATTGAACCCCAGAAGAACCAGCCAGAAAATCACCTGGCCCAAACTAATTCTGGTCACTGTCTCCAAAAGGGGGGGGGCAGCCCAGAATCAGAACCAGGGGAGTCCAAAACTTCCCCAATATCCAACTGTCACCTTTTTCTTACAGGTTCCCAAGCGCCCAAATAGAATCCTGCCCAAACTACCCCTCTGTCAGAATCCAGAGCAAAGAAATTAACCCACCAATAGCCCCAAAATGCACATTATCTTTGCTCCCTTGAGGAAAAAGAGGGAGGATTTTATGCCCCTGTCCAAATACAGGGGCAATGTACATTTTTGGCACTGGTGGATACTGTATCCCAAGCCACCCTTCTGTCAAAAATGGCCTTTGATCAGCTGAACTCAGGAAGGGGGGAGAGATACCACATCCCTCTCACCCCTCTTCCTGGACAACTTCAGAAATTCGATGGGAAGGAAATTCCTGCTGAGGGGATTGCAGATTTAGACATTAAAATTGGGCGACACAAGGTGAAGCACCCGGTCATAGTTGTGACTCCAGAGCATGCACCATGTTTACTAGGGAATGACATCCTGCATAGATTGTCTCCCCTAATAGATTGTGTAAACAAGGTCCTCTGGACCCAGACTAACCGACCAATAACATTAAAACTTAGTGTCAACCATGTTATTTTAAATGGCACATGCCACATGGTTGAACAAAAACCTGAATTCCATTTCCAAAAGCATCAAATCCCTGACGTGACAGTAATTGCAGTAGGACAACAAACTGGTGATGGGAAGTCCTCTCTATTTCTGAAAATCAACCTTCCTTTCAGTCTCAAGTGGCATTCCACACTGGAAGGGAATACTCTGAAATTCTATACAAATTCACAATCAGAAAATCCCACTGCTATAGTCCAAAATTATGAGAAACCAGCTCAAATCTTGGCTGACCTTCAGAAACTTGGAGAACAGTTGTTCATCCCCTTTCAGTTAAATGGGAGGAAGGACTCTGTTCTCGCCCGAGTGTGCGTGAACAACGGTAAGAGCTTCATCAGCTAGGCCATGTTCCGAAAACTCCCAAAAGATCCAGCCATTCCCACATTTAAATTGATAGACAAATGGGGAAATGGACCTCGAAACACCCAATTCCAAACATCTCCAGCCTAGCAGGTGTATGCTCAAAATTTCCATCGCCAACAAGAGCATAGTCCATAATTGTTGGGTGGTACGAGATGTCCCTGCTGCATTTTATTTAGGCAGTGACATTCTCAATCGCTTTGCCATCAGTTTAGACCTAATAAACTTCAAAGCCTGGTCCCAATTAGCGGGTAATCCCATGGACTTTGATGACCCAGAGGAAGCATTTCGGTCAGCTCAATTTGCGCCATATGCAGTTGAAATTCAGAGTGGAGAGGAAGTCACCATCCCAGAACGGACCTGACAATTCGCACTTAAAGTAAAAATTAAAAGAGGACAGAAAGTGAAAAATCCTGATGCATATGTTCACCTCAATGCCCATTTCCAACAGCAAGGGTTGGGTTAAACCCAACACCACTAATCAATACAGAACACAACACCATTCCAATAGTGGTGGATAACAGCGACCTTAGGAGTATCACTCTGGGCGCAGGCAATATTATTGGAATGGCGGTTGATGACTGACATTTTTCCATAGACTTAGGTAATGAACACGGCATGGGGGGAATTTCCTGGTGTACTCTTCTTGCCCTAATGGTAAGGAAGATGTGGCCTGTGACAGGAGGGATAAGGTGATCTTTCAAGTCCACCAGGACTGCCTTCCCCACCTGAAGCCATCAGTCCAAGTCAGTACTTTAACCAGGGACTTCTCCATCCAGCTGGAGGAGGCCGCTGAGATAGCCAAACCAGAAGGTTTTCTGGGCTTCGGGCAGATGGTTGAAGAGAGAGTCAACCTAGCTGATGCCTGTGAGACTCTGGAGCAGAAGCAAAAATGGAAACAAGTTTTCTTAGATTTTCAAGATCTCTTTGCGGTGGACTCATATGACTGTGGTCGCACCGACATCCACACAACAACCATTCCCATGGACCCTGGCATGACTCCAATGTTTGTGAAGCAATATTGCTTGCCTCTCGCATCATTGGAATCCCTTATAGAAATAATTAGGACCTTGTGTCCCGTAGGATAATTCGTCCAGTCCACAGCACCTTCAATAATCTGGTGCTGGGGATTTTGAAACCAAACGGCCAGTGGAGACTCTGTGCTGACCTAAGGGAGCTCAACAAATGGGTCCACACTTCCTGATGGCCTATTCCCTACATTGACCAAGGGCTGGCACAGATCCACGGGTCAAAGGTATACACTGCCATTGACCTCACCAATGGGTACTGGACTGTACCTGTCAGTAGAGAGGACCAATACAAGCTGTCCTTTACCTTCAGGGGGCAGCAGTACACTTGGACCCAGACTCCCTTCGAATACATCAACTCCAGCAATTAATTTAATAACTTTCTGCATAAGGTCATGCCCGACTTGGGTGAAAGGGGTAACCAGACCTATGTATATGATGTTCTAATCAAAAACTCAACTGTGGAGGAACACATAGCTGAGATCCACTATGTTCTGACATAGTTGAAGGCTGCCGGAGCAAAACTCTCTTTCCAAAAGGCACAGTGGTGCAGGACCTGTGTCAACTTCTTGGGGCATGAGATAACTCCTGAGGGTCTCTGTCCCCAGGAAAAGAGAGTATAAGCACTCCAGAAACTAAACGACCCCACAACTCTGTGGGAGCTAAGGAGCCTCCTTGGACTGAATAATTACAGCAGAAAGTTAATTGAGGATTACGCAGAGATCACAAGACCCCTGATACATCTGTTGAAGTGGGGGGTGTCAAGTGGGAGTGGGGTCCAAAACAAGCCGAAGCAGTAAGACAACTCAAAAGAAGCCTCTCACAAGTGCCTTGCCCAGCTTACCCTGTCAAAAACAAGGAGTTCTTCTTGGAGACACGGTTCTCAAATACATGCTTGACAGCAGTGTTATATGAAAAGCATGACAAGGTCAATAAAGTAATCTCCTATGCGAGTAATACTTTATCCTCCGTGGTGGAAAAATGCAACGATTCTGAGAAGGCACTCCTGGCAACGTGTGGGAATTGAAGAATTACCGCCCGTTTATCCAGGGGGAACACATCATAGTGGAGCCTCCACACCAGCCTCTGCAATATCTTCAAAGTGACAGAATCCGGGGTGGAAATGTGAGTAATTCCGGAATTTCTTCCTGTATTCTGTCAATGCAAGGCTTTCCTGTGGAGGTCAGATATGGCCAAAACAAGAAGAGTCCCGTTGTGCAAGGTCTGGCTGACTTGCATGATTGTGCCAGAGAAAACTGTCTTGAGGACGAAAGTCTTGAAATCAAGGACAACATAGAGGCGTACCATAATTCCCCACACAGAGTCTATGAAGAAGACAAGTGTGAGGAAATGGCCACTGTCTATGTGGATGGGTGCTCCTATCATGTTGACAACAGAGGGGAAAAGGAACTTGTGGCCGGCATAGGGAATGCATGGGTGAATGATGCCCCAGAACCCTACGCTGGGTACAAAATCAGTCCCCGTAGTAGTCAAGTGGCAGAGCTGATGGCTGTGCATCAAGCCATCCTCACTGCTGTCCAACACCAACTCCACGAACTGGTCATGATCACTGATTTAGATTATGTACGAAATAGGTTCGTGGAGCACCTAGTTATTTGGAAAACCAGAGGCATGCTATTTGCTAATAATAAACCACTACAACATGGAAAACTAATACACAATATTGATTATCTTGTCACCTCGAATGGGATGACCATCTACTGGAAAAAGATTAAAGGTCATTCTAAAGTAGAGGGACCAGACAAAACTCAAAATGACCTAGCTGATCAGTTGGCCAAAACCGGAGCCATCCAAGGGAATCCAACTGATCTAGTCCTTTGCTATCACTACGTCCCAGACAAATGCTCACAATGAACTCTCAACTGCCCAATGGAGTAAGGAGACCCCAGATGCTGATTTGATTATGGCTTAAAAAAGGTATCCGATAATTGGTAAGTTTTATCAACACATTAAGGACCCAGAGAACTTTCCCCTGACGGATACCGATTGTATTGGGAAAGAGGACCCCAGAGTGTTGATGAAATGTCCAAACATGTTCTGAATCCAAGACGGTTTGTTGGTGAGGTGATCCATATCTGGACATGACCAGTGGGTGGTCCCTACCTCATTCCGAAGCCTGATGCTAAGTCACGCCCATGATGAGGCCACAGTCGGTCATCGGGGGTTTCATACAAAATTAGAATTCTTGCGAGATGTTGCATACTGGCCACACATGGGGCAGGACCTCGACCAATACTTGAAGGGGTGTCTTGTGTGTGCACAATTTCAGGCAACATCACTCACACACTGTGCTCCCCTCCAAAAGAGGGGGATGACACTGCCTTGGTCAGATTTGCAAGTCGATATTATCCGGCCCATGATACGTTCCTCTAGGGGGAACAAATACATGTTGACCGTAACATGCTTGTTTACTAAATGGGTGGGGTGTCTCCAGGCCCCAAATTGCAAGGCAGAAACAGCAGCTGCCCTGATGATCAATCACATCTTCTCGCGTTTTGGAATACCCCAAAGGATTGAGTGAGCCCAAGGTAGCCACTACACTAGTGAAGTGATGACAAAGATGTGGGAGATACTTGGGGTAAAAAGGAAACTACACATTGCTGGCAGTCTTCTAGTGGTGGGGTTGAGAGGTACAATAAAACTATTGTGAGCATAGTAAAAAAGTTTGTGGCAGATTCTGGGCAAAGTTGGGACATTCGATTACCCCTTGTCCTGATGGCCATCAGATCTACCCCTTCTTCTGCAACAAAAATGTCTCCATTTGAGCTGATGACTGGACGAAGGATGGTGCTACCCCAGCATTTGCTCTACAGAACCCAAGAGCAGACCTTGATAAATGCCTCCACAACTCATGAGTAGGTTGAGAACTGAGAAAACACCTTCAACAAGTTTTTGCATATGCTCAGCGGAATCTAGAATGATCTGCAGACAGTATGAAGACCCACTATGACCTTAAGACAACTAAAAAGGAATATCAAGTAGGAGACCAGGTCTACTTGTACAATTTCCAAAGGAATCAAGCCAAAGAGCACAAATTCCTCCCAACTTGGCAGGGTCCCTTTGAAATTGTGGACAGAATCTCACCAGTCGACTACAGAATCTGCTTCCCCAATGGCAGTTTGACAGAAGGGGAAGACAAGTGGGTCCACATAAACCAGCTAAAGCGTTGCCACTGCAGGCATACTTTGCGGCAGATGGAAGAGCGTACCAGAAACCCAGAGGGGGAAAATCCGGACACTTAGAAAAATTATTAAACATGTATTGATTACACCTGAGAAAATGAGGAATGATCATTGAATAATAGATGGGGAATATTGCCAATTGTTAGGGAATGCAAGTGTCTTTCCCACTGCTGAGATCCCCCAAAGATGTGTGGGCACAGGAGTGGGAACATTTTCAGAACCGTGGTATGTTCTGTTTTCTAGTGTTGGCACTAAAATCCCTAGCATCACCAAGGAGGACCACTCGGGTACTGGGAGGAAAAAGCCAAGGAATCCAGAGTATCGTCCCATCCCAACGCGAACCACTGAGGAGAGTGTGCCGCCTCCATCGCTGACGGGAGAAGCAACTGAATTTCTCCACATGGACAGAAAAGAACATCCCAATCGCCCAACTCCCTCTTGACTGGAAGGCAAAATAAAGTTGTGAGGGGGATTTGTGGGATGTATTGACCCACTCTGCTATACTATGCGGCCTCACTCTGCTATATATGGTGCGAGAAACAGCAAAATGGCAGCAAAACCCTTGTGTACGCCAAAACCTCCAAAACCGCATTTTTCAACACAAAAAAAAGATGGCTGCACAACCTGCCACACATGGTGCATGTGTGTTGGGACAGAGCATACAATGCAGAAAAAGTGCCAGTGGGCTCCATGACAAGTAAACATAGAGGACATAGGGAGAAGCAGCGCTTTGCAAGTGAAACTCGCTTATAAATGACATTTACTTTGTTGCTGAAACTTCAAAATACCTGGAAATAGCACTGTCTAACACTCAAAATCTTACTTGGCGCTAAAATCCCTTTAATCTAATGAAGCACTGTGAATGTACACGGTCCTGAAATGTTAAAAGCAAAACATTTTCTCAGCAAAACCGGATGGCCTGTTAATAGCAGTTCCTGTCAAAAATGTGTGTGCAGCCACACTGGGCTACCTGTGAGTGACAGCACCTGTCAAATGGGCTCTCCTGATTAAACTTTTAAGTAGTCTAAAACTAAAGATCTGCAGGATTAGCAAATATAAAAGGACTGTTGCGGAAAGGAACACTGATCTCAGTTATTTTGATCCCACAGGTTTAAAGCTAAGAATGTAATTTATCTATTTCATCTGATGCAACAAGTTTGTTTTGTGCTGATTTTTAAGTCAAGGAATTAAGAATTTTACTTAGGCTGGAGGGGCCTGCAAGAAGTTCAAAAACAGGTTTCCACACAAGGGGAGGGCATTCCTCTCAGCAGATGCTCACTGACATATGATAATTGTGGGGTAGGACAGACTTGTGTCTGCTCCCAAGGACTGAACAATGGCAGATACTCCAGGCCAGGAAATGGATGTGTGAAAAGGTCGTAAACTAGGCTTGCAGAAGGAAATACCAAAGGTGGGGGCTGCTCCTTTCCTCCAGAGACTCACAAAAGGCAGACCATTTGCTGCTAAGAATATGTAATGAACATTGTTTAGAGACTTATAACTCGCTAACCGAAGTGGTGAAAAATATAAAAAGGGCAGAGTTGTTAATCTAATTTTTGGCCCTACATTTCAAAACTTGGTGGAACTGAGTAGCATGTTCTGAACAGGAATGGCAATATATGTGGTTTTATGGGAATTGTATGTATGCTAGAATTATGTATTTAGGACAACATTTGATTTTGATACTAGTGGCTAGGGGAGGTTTCCAAGGATTGTAAAAACCATAAAACTTGACATCATCTGTCCTTGATCCAATCACTCAGATGCAAGGCGGAGATGAGGCTCTGATCCAATACCAGTTCACAGAGGCGAGCTTAGTTAAGCCAGCCCATACACCCATTTTTGTGATGCCATTTGAAAGGCTAAATAGAGACATCTGACAACACATACAGACACTCTCTCTTATGATTCCAGCAAAGAACTCTGATCAAGCATTCAACATCCAGCCTTTAACATCCTTCCAGATCCAGATGCCAATCACCAGGCCAAGCAGTAGCTGAACCATTGTCAGCTAGGACACAATCCTCAACTAATCTTTACAACCCAATGGAGCGCTGTGGTGTGGGGAAGCATCCTGAAACTATCTGGCTTGCTACCATAATGCTGGCCTGCTGAACTCGCAATCCCGCTGATCTGAAATATCCAGAAACAAGAAGGGCAGATTCCGTGCAGTTCTGGTGACCGGCCTGGCTGATCCAGTCCCGGGCCTGATGTGCTGTCCTTCCCTGATAGACCCGCTCCATTGACCAGAATCTTTGCGGGCTAAAATCTTAAATCCCAGTGGATTGTGAGTATTAACAGGACGCTATAGACTATTGTATACCTTGCATTATTTTGTCCCACGCAAAATTTCTGAACTATCCTTACTTTCATAACCAGTAACAGTGTCAAAATCTTTAGTGTTATCTTATTCTGTCTATTTGCTAAAGCGTCATTTTAAGTCATTTTTATTTTTGTCAATCTCATCCAAAAATTCCACTTCGAGTGTTTAGACTGGTTTCACCGAAGGTGATGGGGACCTGTTAATGAAGTCTTGAATCAGTCTGAGAGCTTACTTCGACCCAACCTGGTCATCTAGGCTGCATGTTCTAGTCTTGAGTAAAAGCATAACCGATATTTTCTGGTTTTGAACTGAAATATTTGTCCAAATTCGTGTCTTTATTTCCGAAAAACATCTCTCACTAAAACCTCCATAATTCCCTCAGTTTTAAAGATACTGATACCTAACATCCTTAGCTACATCCACAACCCAAAGCAGTGCAACACAGTGTGAAACAGTGCAATTGACCCGTTTTTAACAAAAATCGCATAGTAAAAGTTTGCCACGAATTTGCATTTGCAAATGTTTTACACGTGTGAATTGCCTTTAAATTATTTCCCACTTTGCCATTGAGATTCCAAATGTTTTCTTTTGATTAAATCATTGCTTATGATTGTTTACATCTGTTCACAGCGGCACCCTAGAAATTTATAATAATTTAAGCATTTGTGAACATAATTAGTGTTTTTGCTTAAGCTAGTTTCAAAGCCAATCTGACAATTGAAAAGTCAAATCCGTTTTTCTCTTGTGTTTAAGGGGGAAAGGTGGGAGTGATATTCTGTTTGTTCTGTATTATTCCAGAGTACTTGCTCTCTCCTCACATCTATTTAAATTGCCTATTGGTGGGTTGAGGGGTCTTGCAGGGGGAACCTCTAACCACAGTGCCATCTGTTCCAAACCAACCCAAAAGTATTATTTTCTGGGCTGCATTCTTTTTGTGTTTATTACCTGATTCCCAGTGCATTAAAGATATTATTCATTGTTCGTATCACCCATTGGTGATTGTTGTTACCTATACAAAATATATTGTGATTTTAAATTCTAAATAAATAAACAAATAGTTACCATTCCAAACTAGCCTGATTCCTGGTTGAGTGGTATATCTTTCAGAATATTGAACTTGTAGATACAAATAAATAAGGGTTTCACTTGCGCACTACATACTAGGCGAGACTTGGGTGTGTGCCTGATTGAAATCCCTTACAGCTCCATTAGAAGTGAACCCTCACCACTCAACTTCCGCAAGGCCATCAAAACCAGACTGTGTGTCTAATACTTTTAGACACAACTGATAGGCCTCACGCTTACCATTCTGTCTCTGGTCTTCATATGACTGCAGCTCTAATGTAACCATTCTGACTTTCGTACGTGCTTAAACAATGTAACTAAGCATGTGTACAGTAATGAGACAACTTCTCACGCTTTTTTTAAATAATGAAGGGTAACTGTAACCAAGCCACTCACCTAAAAAACTATAAACAAGACATGTTTTGCAGGCTAATGTAACCTAACTGCCCACTTATATGATGCAACTAAGAAATATTCATGTAACTGTGCCTCGATGCCCCTGGGCTGTGTGAGCGCTTTATAAATGCAAATAAATAAACCCTCCCAGCACATGGAGTAACCAGCTTGCGTGCTGCTAGCAAGTGGAATATTTCAGAAGGGTACAAGCATGCCGACCAATTGTAGAGTGCCACATACCAAAGAGCCCTATAGCTTGTTTAACCAATAGGGTGTCGAGTATTAGTATGACACGGAAGATGACTTACACTTGGGATGGGCTGACTTGTCCACCTGATCTTATAGAACCATCACAACCCCTGTCAGTATGGAACGTATACCTAGATGTTCCCTTTAAGCCTATCACATCCCCTAGTAGGTTTTCTTAGTTTGCCACGTAGGATGACGTCAGTAGTGACAAATATTTAGTATAAGAATGTTTATTTTTCATATGATTTTTCGAGAGAAATCGCCCATTGATGTCTGCTGTAACTCCTTGTTTTAAATATTTTTTCTTAAAACAGTCTAGGTTTTACCAACTTCCTGAGTCGGTTTGATTATTGAAGTAGGAGTAAGTTCTCCATCCCCATCCATCTCTTAGTATTGCTACCTCATCTTAAAGGGCCCCAGGTCCCAGGATTCACGTGGTAGCAGAGGATGGTTAAAGATCCATCGGCCCAGAAGGCTTTTAAGGGTCTCGGAATATCGGACGTCCTCCGCCATTTAGCTGGAGGGCTGCAAGGCTTCCGGTGGATAGTGGCCGAACAAGTTCTTGCAAGACATTAGAGATAGGTGGGATGGATCCCTCTTTCACAAAATCCCCTCCTGGTTTCTACAAGGAGCCGAGCAGACCGAAAGCAACGGTGGCCGGTTGAGGAGGAGACGATCCAGAGGGTCAGGAGATGAATGGTGAGTAGATTGAGAAAGGTGGAAAAAACATGAATGAATATTAATTTTTGGAAAGTGATAATGAGAAGAATGTAATGGAGGGTTGGTGGGGTATTTAGTTAATGACGAAGAGCATCACATAGAGGTATATGGCGAGGAGCGTCACAGATAGGTCCAGAGTCCTACGTTCAAGGAATGTCTAGAAGAAATGATTTCAAAATTCAAGGAGTGTAAAATTTGGGAGTGTAAATTATTTCCTTTAGTAGACCTTATCTGCTTATTGCCTATTTAACCATAGGAAACAAGCAGATAAGGTCTACTAAAGGAAATAATTTAAACTCCCATCAGAGTAAATTTAGGGGCAGGATTAGCAGCAAGGGGCGCTGAGAAGAGATATATGTTGGGGCTGGCCAGTCTGTCTGTTTCCGTATTGTATGTATTTTATGTATAGAGGAAAAAGAGTGAGATGTCGAAGAGTGAAATGATAGGCTGTGTTAAAAGGTTGAGAGTAAATTATTTATTTATTTAATCATTGATGGTATTGACTGAATAGGTAGATTGAAGTAAAGTGAGACATAGAGGTTTGGAGCAGCAATGATTTGTGCACGCTCATATTTATTGTTTTTCAGAAAAGTATTTTTGTGCAAAATAACAGTAATTATCGAAAGTCGATTGAGACTTATCGCAATGGTGGATGTTACTCCACTTATGCATCTATGCAAGCCACTGCCAAAACATGCACCTAAGCTTAAGCAATACAGTGCAGAAGGGGTTAAGAGCACAGCAGATAAAATTTTCATGTCAAGGGGGATCATTGTCAAAAGCGATTTTGCAACCCATGACCACATACTTGCACGATGTGTATACGGGAACAAAATTGGAGAAAGAGTTAGCCAGCTTAGAGCTTTGGAAGATGTATCAGGAGGATCGGGAAGACCCACCGACTGAAGACTGGATGCTTAATCAGTGCAAAGAGGGGGGTGTTGAGACTTCTGCTCCCCCTACCGTACCGGAAGTAAATGGCGGTAGTGCAAAAGATGATGGATTGTACCCATTAAGGGAACTTAAAGCAGCAACAGAATATACTAATCCGATACATGAACCGCCTGCATATAGAAGTGACAAGGGCCCAGAAAGAACTTCAGAAAGGGAAGTGGCACCTTTACAGAGGCCATAATGATGTTAACAAACTTGCACGTCAAGATGGAAGACGAAGTGGAAGACATTGCTGAAGACAGCTGGTTTGCGTCATCTTCTCATGGGTTCCACAATGGATGGCGAACATTTTCAAGTTCCTTGAAACCCTATTGGTGATGATCATGTTTGGATTCTGTGTGATTAGGATAATAATCACACAATGCAAGAAGACTGCAAAGAAAGCAATAGGAATGAAGACAGTGATTGATGTTGAATCAGGATTCAAACCTAAAGAGCCGAGAGATGAAGAAATCAGAGACTATGTAAAGGCAGTATTCATGCACCTGAGGGAACAAAGTTCCTTTATCCGAAGAACCACAAGAAGTATGTGGGAAGATGGATCTACTGCAGTCTGAATTTACAATGTAGCTTTATGACCTGGAGTGTTGATGAACATGTGAAATCATCAGGATGCCTGAAAGGAGTCATAAAGACATGGGCTATCATTACGACCCTGGCGGTAAGGGGTTAGCGCCATCGTTAGCTGCGCCGACCCCTTACCGCCAATCACGAGTTCCCTTTCCGCCATGGCGGATTTTACACCTGCTTCTAGCGGGTGTAAAAAACCATGGCGGTAAGGGACCTTGATGTTAATTACGCCACCGTAATTTACGGTGGCGTAATTAACGCCTTCCCCACTCCCATTATGCCCTATGGGGCAAAAATGGGAATGGGGAAGGGTAAATGGGGATTGGGGACTTACCGCCCCGCCGACCTCGGAATGGGGCGGTAAGTCCGCCAACCACCATGGCGTAAACGTAGTTTACGCCATGGTGGTAAAGTCACGGCCCAGGCGGTAACTTACCGCCTGGGTCGTAATGAGGCCCATGGACTCCAAAGAAGCACTTATTCAGATGAGGATGTCTTGATGTAAAGAGTGATGAGAGAGTGGTTGATGAATCTCCCAGAGAGGGGAGTGTAGAGGAAGAGCCAAATACCCCTACCAGAAGCTCCTCCGCCATGTTGCCTTTATGTTGGGAACCAGAAATTGCGACACATGCAGCACCAGTGAGGATGTCTATACCGCAGAGAATTCTTGAGACAGGGTATCCACTGAGAAAACCCTATATGCATTCACAAAGAAGTAACGGTTTTCTGGAAAGAGTCCCAGAATAAGTATAAAAATGAATGAGAAAGACTGATGATGTCATATGGAGCAGAACTGATGCACCCAGAAAAGACACAAATGAAGAAAGAATATAGACATTCTATAGGATCTGAAGATGAGGTATCGAAGAAAAAGCAGCATTTAGGTATCGAAATGAAGGTTGCTCATGCCAAGGAGCACTGAAGAAAATGTAAGTCATTTTACAATTGTACAGATGCGGTAATGCAAGTAGAAAAAATAATCGTGAGGCTGGCTACGTAGTGAATAGATTGGGTCAATGCGCCAATGTATATACATATGAATATATAGACTCTGGATGTTTCACAATGCACTTTAGCAAACTTGAGCCCCGTAAATGAAAAGGGTTTGAAGTGTGGCAGAGTTGAAAAATAGCTGATGGTGAAGGAGAATTCAAGAGAGGCTGGCTGGCCCAGCAAGCACCAAGAGTCGGGGCCACCATGAGCCTGGTTGTCTGTCAAGAAGCTACATGAACATGAGAAAGAAGCACAAAACTGTTTGAGGTGAAATGGGAAAACACTGAAGGTGCCAAGAGTTCATCATTTAATAGTATTTTATGAACAAAGAGCTCGAAAACATGGTCTCCAATCACATGGTAAGATAGAAATAGACTGTGGGCCGAGCTAAACCAGAAGATAAGACCATGACACACTCCTGTTTATTCTCAGGCACAGTGAGCCTCTACAAGGCCAAGTTCAAAGCCTAATTGAATCCCAGACTGCAGGAGTGACCTTAGATGTTGGGCTAATTGGGTGGGGAGGCTTGACCAGGCCAACCCTCCCATCACCTTGGGTAACCAGCTCACATGCTGCTAGCAAGTGGAATATTCCAGAAGGGTACAAGCGTGCCAACCAATTGATTGATTGATTGATATTTTATTTCTATCACTCTTGTACACAAGTGTTTCAGAGGGCCATGTACCAAAGAGACCTATAGCTTGTGTAACCAATAGGGTGTTGAGTATTAGTATGACACAGAAGATGACTTGCACTTGGGATGGGCTTAGTTGTCCACCTGATCTTAGAGACCCAATCACAACCCCACATAGGATGACATCAGTAGTGATTAATTTTTAATATAAGAATGTTGTTTTTTCAGATGATGTTTTGCGAAAAATCGAGTGAACGTCTGTTGATGTCTGTTGTAACTCCTTGTTTTAGATAATTGTTAATAAAACAGTTCTAAGTTTTGCCAACTTCCTGAGGCAGTTTGATTATTGATGTATGAGTAAGTTCTGCATCCCCTTCCTCTTTGCTTCTGCCTTCTCCTCCCCTCTCCCCTGTTGATTCTGCTCTCCCTCGGCACCATGCACCTGGCAACCCTCTGTCCTCTGGGCCCAGGTACCTGCTCATTTTGCCACCCTCACGCACTGCCTCCGAGCCACCCCCTGCACTGGGGTCTGTATCTGTACCCACAAAGCCCTCCCTTTTCTTCCTGCACTTTCAGACCTACACGGCCTGCTGCCATAAACCCAGCACTTGCCACTTGCTGGCTGCACTCCCATTGTTTGTTGCCTTTTTATTTATTATTTTATTATTATTTTTGTTTTTTTTCCTTCTCGCTCCGCACTCTCCTTTTGTTCCCCCTTCCATGCACTTCTCCCCCTTCTCCCTCTACCCTGCACTTGCACGTTCTCAATGTCACTGGGCCTAGTAAGATCGTTGTTTTTGTTCTCCCCTGTTCCCTTTCCCTGCCTGGTCGTGCTCTGAAACACTTGTTTTATGAGCGCGATAGAAATAAAATATCAATCAATCAATCATCTCTAAGTATTGCTACCTCGTCTTAAAGGGCCCCAGGTCCCGGGGTTCAACTCACACCTGCTGCTTCTGATGTTCATAAATGTTTTTGCTAATCACACACATTCCCACCCTACAAACACACCTAAATGAATCTGTATATATATTTAAGGACCCATGTACTAAACCAAATCAGCATTAAAAGGGGATTGCGGATAACTTGTACCATGGAATCAACAGTGAGGGGTAGTTTTGAGTGTGTCGAGGTGGCAAGGCAGGAAGGTATAGAGTATGAAGCAAAGGTGGAAGAGCAATAGATGAGAGCAGGAGTGGAGGAGAGATGTGCACAGTTGGGAAAGAAACAAGCAGAGGGAAAGGAGGAGACAGGACTGCAGGTGGAAGAGAGGACAGTGGAGGTGAGAGAAAGTAGTGCAGAGTGCGAAAGGAGAAGAGCATAGGTGGAGGTGAAAGAGTGTAGAAGAGTGCCATACCTAAGACGAGCGTTTCTCACGGGTGCAGCCAACTACATGCCTGGTTTCACCCTTATTAGGGATCAACCGTATGCCTGTCTTGGGTTGATAAAGCTATGTATAAAATAGCACTCTTCTACCTACCCTCTTCTCCTTCGCACCTCTGTTCTACTCTGACAAAGACTATTTTCTGGAGCAAAAGCCTTGCATTTTGGGTTAATTTGCATACCCACAATGCCTTGCTGATGTGGTGAACTTCCAGAGATGTGGCATGTGTGACTTGGCTCAAATGGTGTAGTCTGCTAAATAAAGTCAGGAAAAATGTGTTTGACTTCCCTTGCTTCATAGTTGACTCTCAACATTGCAGGCTGTCTTTGATTGTCCATCAGCAAAACCCAACTCCCTCCCGTTTATTTCACTTTCAGGGTTTGCAAAGTAGCGCAGTGGTTTACTGTGCGTGCTGCAGAGGCCTCATTGTAACCTGCAGGGCTGTCTACATCTTTCATCATTTCAAGGTTGGTAAATGTTTATCATTTGTTTGGTTAACTATATGCACTGATGCTTGTGTTGCAATGTTTGTAGTGTGTGATATATAAATGGATATTTGTAATATTTATCTTATGTCTGACTGCATTTATTTAGCACTACGTTAAATCTGTTTAAAACAAAGTCACTACCCATGAAACATTCGCTTGTAATAATCTCGATGCAAATATGATGTACAATGTCAAATATCCACAAGTACAAATGTATATGTATGCATTCTAACACACGCACATACATTCATATATAAATGCTGAATGCCTTGGGCGTACATTTGATTCACTTTGTGCTAACCGAGCCGCTTCTCTCAAGAGGTTATACCCCTACATCCCAGTATGTTATGTTCCATGTTCCATGACCTTGCAAATGATTTACAGGCTCCCATGTGCTGTAACATTGCAGCCCTATGCCCACAATTCCCTCCATTCTGCCTGCTTTGCTGTAGTCTTTGGTGTTATCATGCAACCAAAACAAGAGCAAATAATGTCACTTTATGTTGGTGGGTGTCCATATTGCAGGTATCCTCTCTTGAAATATACTGCAAACGATAACAAAACAATGCTTTTCATTTTTTATGCTTATTGTTTTAGAAAATGTAAGCATGGCATTGTATTATATAAAGCACACCTCCAGGTTCTGTGTGTGTGATTATCTCCTGCATTGCCACTGTAACCTGAGAAGCTGAGCATTTGCTACATCCCACATTACTCCCACTGAGTGGGTCGTGCATTAATACAACTTTCTTTTAAACATAGAGTTTACTCTCAGTTGCTGTCATGCTTTGTACTGTAGTGTACCCACATGTCAGATGTACTTAGTTTCTCTCTCCCCAATATCAAAGGAGTGCCCCACAAAAGGCATGTCCGAGGGGAGTATAAGGACAAACATTAAAGAGGAAAAATAGGCTGATGAGGAGATCGAAAATTAGGGAGGCCAGAGATGGCGAGGGACTTTGTAAATGTTGTAGATCAAGATAATTAGAGAAAGCCTTTTGTGGAAGAACAATGCTCTTGCAAAAACACTGGGTGCAAATAGACTGATATGCAGAGGCAGACTGGTAGAGAGAAGGACCTAGAGGCAGGGAAAGTAAGGGAATAAAACACAGGATAAAATATTTTTTTAAGTTTAAACAATTAACACTGACATTTTGGGGCAAATGGTGTTTTGGGTGGATTCTGATACTTATCCTCCTGCATCCCATCCCCCTTACTTGATATTTATGGGATGTCATCACTAGGCAGGGGATGGAACTAAAGAGTGGAACAAAGGATCATTTTGACAAAGGAGTAGGACTGTGACGAAGGAGAAGGACTGTGATGAAGGAGACGGACTGTGATAAAAGTGAAAGACTGTGATGAAGTAGAAAGCCTATAATGAAGGAGAAGGCTGCGATGAAAGAGATACTATAACAAATGAAACACTATGACAAAGGAGAAGGACTGTCTTGAAGAAGGACTATAGAGAAGAAAACGTATGATGAAGAAGGATGGTGAGGAGCAGCAAAGAACTCTGATAAAGGAGAAGGACTGTGATGGTTGTAAAGGACTGTGACGAAGGAAGAGTGTGATGAAGGAGGACTGTGAACAATGAGAAGGCTTTTGGAAAAGGAGAGCGACTATGATGAAAGACAGATGAAGGAGAAGGACTGTGATGAGAAACTGTGTCAAAAGAGATAGAATGTGATGAAGGACTATGACAAAGGAAAAGGACTATGAAGAAGGACTGTGACTAAAAAGGAATGGCAATGTGGAAGAATTGTGATGAAAGCAAATGATTGTGATGAAGTAGGGTGACCTTGACGAAGTAATCAGACTGTGATGAAGGAGAAGTACTCTGATGAAGGACTGTGATGAAGGAGAAGTGTTGTGATGAAGGAGAAGGACTGTGATGAAGGAGGAGGACTGAAATGAAGGAATGATGAAGGAGAAGGACTGTGATGAAGGAGTGACAAAAGAGAAAGAATGTGAAAAAGGACTGAAGTGAAATAAGGCATGACAAAGGACAAATGCTGTTATAAAGGAGACCAATGCTGATAGAGGATTGTGATGAAAGAAATGGAATGTGACTAAGAACTATGACAAAGGAGAAGCACTATGGTGAATAAATGTTATAAAAGGACTGTAACAAAAGAAAAAGACTGACGATTAAGACAACTGTGATAAAACTGAATAGCTCTAATGAAGAAAAAAGACTAACAAAATGGACACACTGTGATGAAGGAGAAGGGGTGCGATGAAGAATGAAGACTGTGATGTAAGAGGACTGTGATGAAGGAAGACTGTGAGAAAGAAGAAGCATTGTGATGAAGGAGAAGGACTATAGTCAATTAGGAGGTCTATAATGAAGAAGACAACCTTTGAGATAAGAGGAAGAATATTCTGATGGAGGAAGAATATAATGAAGCAGAGAGATTGGGTTGAAGATCTGTGATGAAGGAAAATGACTAATGGTCTATGAGGAAAGAGAAGGGCTGATGAAGGCTGATGAAGGAAATGGACAGTGGCAAAGGAGGACTGCAACAAATGACTGTGATGAAGGAGAAGCACTGTGATGATGGAAAAGGACTATGATAAAGGAGAAGGACTGCGCTGTAGAAGAGGGACATTGCTGGAGGAGACAGATTGTAGCAAAAAACTAATAATGGATCATGGAGGACAAGGACTGTGAAGACGAAGAAATTCTATGATGAAGTGGACCGTTGACAATGGAGAAAGAAGGATTGTGATGAAGGACTATAGCAAAGGAGAAGGAGTGTGATGATGGACTGTTATGAACGTCAACGATTGTGAGAAAGGACTTAAACCATGGAGACCATCTCTGTCAGAAAAGTGTTGCGAGAAGGGAGAAGGACTGTGATGAATTACTCTTGCGAAGGAGGAGGACTGTGGGGAAGGAAAAAGACCATGACGAAGGAGTACTGTGCCGAAAGAGAAGGACAGACTTTGATAAAAGAGATTTAGGTATAAAAGCCAGGAACAAAAGAAAGACTTTGCAGGTTCCAGGTTGAGAAAGAAGCACCAGCAAGGTTGGTCTTTTGTTCCCGGCCCGCCTCACGGTCCCTTTGAGGGGGTCAACCCCCATGATCTCTCCTCTGCTGTGCAGTCTCCTGTGTCCCTTCCCCCACAATTCCTCCACTTACCAGCTGCCAGCTTGCCATTCATCACTCTGCAAATCACTTAGATGGAAGCCTGATGCACAGTACTTTGCACTTCTGTATGTGAATGTTTGTGCATCAGGCGTATGTCCCCACACCGTAAAGACAGCGATAAAAGAGAAGTACTGTGAGGAAATACATGGACTGTGCAGAAAAACTGTAATGAAGGGAATGGACTGTACTGTAGGGGAAGGACTGTGATGAAGAATAAGGTTTGCATTTGCATTTGTAGTTATTTGAAGAACAGTTATTGGAAGCACCAGGGTATTCATTTTAATCAGAAATGACTTACAATAACACCTTTACAGATAGCGGAAATATTGTCACAAAGAGTGTCTGTCTAATAGCATAAAGTTGAGAACAAGGAGTAAGCAAGTTTGTGAGGGTGTAAAAACTTAGGCCATATACTAGAGTCAAAATAAAACAAACAGAAACAAAATGTATATCAGAAAGTAGGTGATTTACAAAGGTTTACAAAGGTAACATGAAACTAAGCAGCAAATGATTCAAACTAAAGAGGAATATTAAATATATATACAAAATGACATTGCTAGGCATCACTGGAGATGGGGTGGGGTCAGTTAGGGTGGATGGGACAGAGGGCAGGGGGAGCTCCCTCTTTCGCTAGAAAGTGAAGGTTAAGCCGAGCTTTCAAGTGATCCACAGTTGTGCTTGCTTTGATTGTTCTGGGCAGCGGGAGCCAGTGGAGCGGGGCAGGTAAGGCCAAAGAGTGGAAGCGAGAGGAGGCACATGAAGTGCATGGAAAAGTGATGTTGATTGCAGAGGATGATTGGAGGGAATGAGATGGTGAGTAAACTGAGATACAATTAGACAGGTACTGAGGAGCAAGAGAGCAAGAACATTGATAGATTGTTAGACTCAGAGGAGTAGGAACTTAAAAAGAGAGTGGTTGTGCATGGAGTGCCAACCAGCATGTTTTCTGTAGGTAGAAGTGGGGTAGGATCTGGGTAGGCTGCATAGATTGCGGGTAACAAAGTTGAGGACTTTGTCTGGAAGGAGGAAGATGTAGAGAAGAATGTCACGGAGTAGGCTTTAGAGGTAGTCCAGTTTGATAAGCACAAGATTGGAAATTAGAGTTTTTTAAAGAAAAGGATGCATTTTCTGACTGTTGAGGAGATTAATACGAGCAGCAGAGGCAGTGATACTAATGAATAATTGCAGTCGTAGGTCGCTATCAAAGTGGCCGTTAAGAGAGCAAGAAGGTCAGGCTGAAATGAGTTAGAAGAAAGTAAAGGAGGGATGGCATTGGAAGCTAGGAGAAAGATGACTACTGTTTTTGAAGAGTTCAGCATGAGACAGCAGAGAGACACCCAGTGACGAATTGCAGTGAGGCTGTTCGTAATATGTTTTGAGGTGGGGGAGAGAGGAAGGAAATGCAAAACATATTTGAGTGTCATGAGTAAGAAGGTCATAGTGAAAGCCACACAATGAGATAAGTCTTCCCAGGGCAGAGGCATAAAGGATGAAGAGCAGAGGTCCATGTACTGATCCTTGGGGGACAGCGACAAAGAGAGGGATGGAGTCAGCAGTTTGTGAGTTTCAAGAGATTTTAAAGGATCGATCTTGCAGGTAGGAGGCAATCAAGTCAAGAACAGATGTGCGAAACCCAAGGTCCTGGAAATTGAGGAGGCGAAAAGCATGATTGACAGTCTCAAATGTGGCATAGAAGAGAGTTTGGAGTGGCCAGCATTAGAACGAAAGTTGGAGATATGCATAAATGCAGGAGTGTTTACCACGGTAGCCAGATTGAAGTTGATCTCCAATGCCATTACACTCAAGGTGCCTAGTGATCCAATTTAAGAAAACCTGTTAAAGGACTTTTGAAGAATGGGGAAGGAGGCAACATGTGCAATAGTTTGCTGGGACATTTGGGTCAGCAGAGGTTTTGTTCAAAGGGGTAAGAAAATTGAGGATTTCAAGGAGGCAAGCATGAGTTTAGCACAGAAAGAGTAGTTAAAGAGTTTGGAGAAATAAGGGCAAGTGATTAAGAATACATCTTTGATCATTTGGGGAGCAAAAGGCTCGATAAGTGCTGAGAGTGGGTTGAGAAGGATGGGTGCTAATTCAATTGCAGAGGTAGCAGAGAAATAGGTGTGTGTAGAAGATGTAGGAGGAGAGGTGGTACTGAGATGGAGGGTTAGGCAGGGAAATTGAGAAGGGCTGTGAGAGTGTCATTAATGTTAGAGATTATAGAGGAAAAGTAGTGATCATAGCCATTAGCAGAAATTGAGGAGGCAATGGATTTAGGCTTGAGAGGTGCCAGCAAAGATTCAAGGGTATGTGAAAGTTTGTGGGGTGATTGCGATGGTTTGTGAAGTAGGAGGACTTGGAAGAGTCCACAGCAGCAGTTAGGGCAGCAGGGGAATCTTTTTAGGCTAGGAGTAGGGAAGGTATCCGTTATTTGCACCAATGTGGTAGGTCACAGTGCATGTTTGTTTTGAGGTTCTGAATTTCAGAGATTATCCAAGGCTGAGGATGGGGACGGGAAGGTGAGAGTGTGCAAGCAGGATAGTGTTGGTCAAATTAAGTCATAAGTGCATAATGAAAGCCAAAGAAAGCATGGTCAAAAGAAGAGGCATGAATAGTTGTAAGAGACACGGGATAGAGCCTCACATGATCTAGGTAAGGGGCATGAGAGTCCAGTCTGAATTTCTTCTAGTCACTGAAGAGGGAAGGTGAGGAGGGACCACCAAAATGTTAAAGTGAACAATTGATTGATCAGAGGGGTAGGGTCCAATGGAAAGGTCAGAGGAGGAAAGTAAAGTAGAGAGAAAGGCATGTCAAGAGAGTTCCTACAGAGTGTGCTGGCTGGTTGGGGAGGGAGCAGAGGGAGTGTTCACATAGGAGGGATTTAAGTCCAAGGAAGGTGGCTGCAGAAGGCTTGAGAATGTTAAAGCCACAAAGCAGGACAATGGGGATGTCAGCAGAAATGGACTCAAGGAGAAGGGTCAGATCAGGGAAGAATGAGTTGAGAGAACCTTGAGTTTGATAGAGAGCCAGAACAGAGAGAGGAGTAGGAGGGAGAAGTGGCATATTCAAAAGAAGAAGAGTTGATTTCAAAAGGGTGTAGAGGGGTCATGTTGATGGCCTTATTAATAAGTAACACCACATCAAAAACCATCCCAACAGGTCTGTGAGATCGGGAGAAGATAGCAGAGTCAGTGTGGAGAGTGGCTTGTGTAGCAGAGACATTACGGGAGATCCAGTTTTCTGTTATTGCAATAAGTGAAAGTTGAGGGTGGCAAGAGCTGAAATGGTCAGTGATGTAAAAAGACTTTTTGCAGAGGAATTGTGCATTCCAGAGGCCAAGTAAAAGAGTGGCAGGAGATGGGAGGGAGGAGCAGGGGTTTTGCATTAGGCGAGGGTGATAGATGAGGATGGAGATCCTGAGAGCACAGGAGTTTCTTATTTGAGTGGTGCTGGTGCAGGGGGAGGGGGAAAAGATGAGGCCAGAGACTTATGCAGAAATTACACCAAGTTGAGACTGAAGGCTATGAGAGATGGGAAGGAGAAAAGTGGGTAGAAGGAGGAATGAAACGAAATCAAGATGCATGATGTAGGGTTGAAAAAATTGGCAAGTGAAGACAATGAAAAAGGTGTGCAGGCCAAGAGAGATTGGGGAAGGTGGGTAAGATGAAATGGAATGGATTGAAGCCTGGTTGGGAAGAAGCGGGTGTACATTCGGAGTTGGGCCAGAATGGGGCTACTGATAACCAAATGAAGTTGCCAGATGCATAAAGGCAATGTTCCTTGGTCCCGTGAGTTAACAGAAGCTCTGCATTGAATGAATAGTCAACGGGTGGAAGGATCCCTAAGCATGAAATCAGAAGTCAGGTAAAGGTTGAGCTTGGTGAAGTCCTGGCTTGAGAGGAGGTTATGGCCACAGGCCCTTTTTGGCCCCAACATTCCCAAACAGGGAGCTGCACGTTGCTGCTTTTGCCTCTTGGCTGCAGACGCCAGGGCTGGACACCCAGAAGAGACTGAATAAGGGAGGCAGTGGGCCTCATTACGACCCTGGTGGAAGACCATGGTGCTATTAGCACCACAGTCCATGCCGGTAAGTTACTGACTCCGCCATGGAGAAAGGGGGAATTACCACCCCATTACAAGGTTGGCGGGGCGGTAATTCCCCCTTCCTCCATGGCCCTTCCCCATTCCCATTTTTGCCTCATAGGACTCAATGGGAATGGGGAAGGCGCTAAGTACGGTGCCGCAAATTGTGGCACCGTAATTAGCACCAAGGTCTCTTTGCGGATCCTTACTTTAACGGCTGGTCTACACCAGCCGTTAAGGTTGGGTCCCGCAAAGGGACCTTGTAATTAGGTGCTAATAGGTTAACGGCGCCGCAGCCTTTTACGGCGCCGTTAACCCATTAGCACCTGGGTCGTAATGAGGCCCAGTGTGTCACATGTCCTTCTGGGAGACAGTCTGAGTGTTCCAGATGGCTTCAAATCTTGTAGGAAGGATCATGGGTGTTGTAGGCATAAGAAGCTTTGTTTTGTTGGCAGGAATCTCAGATGGTGCACAGGGTCCTCTGGCATAGAAGGGTGTGGCCAAGGAAAAAAGCTTTATTGAAAAACAAACCTCTAGAATGTCACATGTCCAAGTCACAATCGTAGTGTTTCAGGTGGCTTCCAAACTTGTAGGCAGAGTCTTGGGTATTGTAGACCCAGGGAGCTTCGTTTTGCAGGCAAGATCCTCAGATGGTGCACAGGGTCCGCTGGCAAAGCAGGATTTGGCCAAGGGAAAAGAAATACTGTGACAATGGACTGTGATAACGGAGAGACCCTCCGAGAAAAGAAAACGACTATCGATGACTATCTACTCTCTCATCTCTGTAGAATTGTTTTGCTGACAAGGTGGCTCTTATTTGGGCAAAAAACAAAAACAGCCATATAGAATTGAAGCACAAAGCTTCATTGAAAACCGAATTACAAAGTATCCGTACACCAGTCCAGCAGATCATATACACAGGATTATTTGGCAAAGTTGGCCATGTTAACTTTCAGCCAAAACTAAAAGCAAGATTAACTAGAAACAGATAGGTACAGGTAGTGGCAAAAGGGACATGTAGAAAACTGCACTGCCCTGATGGCACAGTACAGGCAACAGACAGAAACAGCAGTGCATGCTCTCCAAGAACACAGGAAGACGAATTGAAAAAGGCAGTGTCCAGATGGTACAGAGGAAGCACATACATAGAGCACCTTGGTAGCAAAATGAGGAAGCCACGACTATTTTCCTTTCTATTTATTTTTGTTTTTCAAGCACTAACATTCATCTGACTGTATGTTAGTATCAAGAATCATAAGCCATAGCGGTTTCTGCTTTAGAATCAGTATTGAATAAGAAGGAAAGGTTTTAAGAAGATAGTGAAATCTGAGCACTTTGGTGTGGACCCTAATATGAAAAGGAAGGGTATTGAAATGTCTGAAAACTCAGCAAGAGGATCTCCTACCCCTGGTTCAGAACTAAATAGCATCCTGATGGGAAAGGGAGAAGGCAGAAACAGGGAGGGTGAAGCAGCGGACACAGGGAAGGAAAGCAGGTAAGTCGGTTTATAAGTAGAAACCCAGCAGTAGCCATCTTATCCAACACAATGACCCTGTCACCAACTCCCAACTGCTTCCCACTACACGTTCCATGTTCCCCATTCCACCCTAGAATGGCACAGGCCCAGGCCCGAGTCAGCCACCACACACCTCCCCCCTAAACCCAAAAGAAAGATAAAATTAAGAACAAAGGAAAACAGAAAACAAAGGTGCACAGACCATAACAATCAATGAAGAGTGACAATGTAAATATTGTGAACAATATGCTGAGAACATGAACAAATAAACATCTGTTATCTGACATAATCCTTGAACCACACCGGCTCCCTCCTCCTCCTCACCATGCCGCCCATACTCCGACAAGAGCCTCTCTCCTCTCTTGTACCTGCAGAACTCACATTAACCACATAACGTACAGAGCTGCTGCCCTGCCACCCCACTTCCACCAGCCCGGGACATTCCATCTCCGACCCAGTATTCTTCCCACCCTCCACTGCAACCACTTTATCCAAGTTCCAAGTGTACCCATCCTCCAGTCTCACTGCATTAGCCAGCAATTCAACGACCATCTTGGGTTCTGAAAACGTCAAACTTGATTTGGACTCATGCATTCACTTCCTGATCCTCACCAGCAAACCTTTCACCACCTTGGAACCTGGTTTGGTCCTCTTTCCCAACCTGGTATCATAATACACTTTACTTTTCCACTGAGCTTCACTCGTCTTCCTCCTCACACTCCCGTCCCAATCCTCCATGTCACTATGACCCTTAGCCACTCTGTTGACGCAGGCGGGGTTGAGACCAGTGTTGCCCTCCCTTCCCCATATAATCTTTTAAGGCAACACATGCGTGACCCCATTTGGGGACACTCCGACATTCCACGCCTGGTAATAATGCAGACTTTAATGTTGTTGTTACCTTAAGTTCCAATGGCAACCAAGATGGCCACCATGTTTTCTCACGGTCGCGTGTGCTTTACTCTAACCCGCAAGCTCTTCTGCTGCTGATTGCGCAAGACTCCAGCTGGCTCCTGCTCCTGGGCCCCAAATTCAGCACCCACAGCCGCCACAGAAGTACCACAGGGTTTCTGCAGCCACTTCTCCACTTCACTCATGACCCACTAGCAGCATGGGTCGCTCACCGGTTGCTCCCCTACTGGGAAGGCAGCAACATCCCCACTCTAGCTTTCTACTGGGTGATCTCAGGAGATCCCGTCCTTGTCTGCAAAATGAAGCAGGGGACATGGAGAAGGAACACGGGTAAGTAGTTTTATTGTAGAAACCCTGCAGCAATCATCTAAGCCAACACAACAACCCTTTCACCAACTCCCAAACGCCTCCCCCAGCACGTTCCACATTCCCCATTCCACCCTAGAATGGCACGGGCACAGGCCCGAGCCAGCCACCACAGAGGGCTGCGAGGTTACAGGCAACAGGCAGAGCCAGACTGGCACAGAAACACAGGCATTGCAAACTACAAAACAACTCATTCTGACTGAGCTTCTCTCAGGAAACTCATTGTACTTTCATGAACAGAGACTTGTGATTATGTCTGGGCTTAAGTAGTGCTTGCAGGGAAACAAGTTAAGGCTGTAGTGAATGCACCGGCAGCAATGACAACAGTCCTTCCCTGCTGCATTCATCACGCCAAGTATGTCCCTCATGAAGTAGCTGAAGAACGAAATTGTGCGGTGCCACACGATAACCCCATATGCACTCTAAGTGGGACAGAGTCCCGGATTACACTTTAGAAATCTATCGTCCTGATATCACCACAAATGGGATATACATAGGAGTATAGATTGTACCTCAGTTTTAGTTAAAGTCAATAAAATACAAAAACAATCGTAACTCTCAGGGGTAGAGTGGATATTTTTCAGTAGAACATAAAGATACAGCCACAAACCGGTGACTTGACTGTAAATACTTTCAAATAAAAAGTACCAATGTGTATCACAAGTGTTTTTAATACAAAAAGGGCTAAAACTAAACATAGGGCCTCATTACGACCCAGGCGGAAAACCATGGTGCTAATAGCACCATGGTCCATGCCAGTAATTTACCGACTCCGCCATGGAGAAAGGGGGAATTACCACCCCATTACAAGGTTGGCGGGGCGGTAATTCCCCCTTCCTTCATGGCCCTTCCCCATTCCCATTTTTGCCCCATAGGGCTCAATGGGAATGGGGAAGGCGCTAAGTATGGTACCGCAAATTGCGGTACCGTACTTAGCACCAAGGTCCTTTTGCGGGTCCCTACTTTAACGGCTGATATAGACCAGCCGTTAAGGTTGGGTCCCACAAAGGGACCTCGTAATCAGGCACTAATGGGTTAACGGCGCCGCAGCCTTTTACGGCGCTGTTAACCGATTAGCGCCAGGGTCGTAATGAGGCCCATAGATTAGTGTGTCAAGTTGACTCTTTCCTCTTATCACAAAGGTCACTGTACATAACTTTCAAATGAGGGTCAAATAAAGTCCCATTCGATATAGAATTTCAAAATCTAAATACATTCAATGGCTAGTGTTTACGACATTAACACTAGAGCATATCACATAGACTAACTAGGTCCATTCAATAGCTAGTGTTTACAACATTAACACTAGAGCATATCACATAGACCATCTAGGTCCATTAAAACAGTCCCAAACAGCACCAATGGGTCTATTCTGTTTCCAACGCGTTTCGGATTAAGAGTAATCCATCTTCAGGGCAATGGTTGCTATTGGTTCCAAATAGTCAGAATTTGTTACAATGTAGGTGCCTAAGGAATAACGAAGGAGATAATCACTCAGGGCTCAGAGTGTCGACTCAACTAAATCACTTAGACATCAAAGAAACCACCAACCTTGTGGTCCATAGACAATAGTTGTCAGATAGGTCAATCACGCTGGACTGCAGTTGCTCGCTGAGTCCGGGTGCAGATGTAGAACAGACAGTAGAGATACCGGGATCCCTAAAGAGAGGAGAGGATTCAATTTTAAGTACAACCAAGCTGTTTGTTAAGAAATGGCACAAAAGGTCACTACATTAATCTGTAAGGAGGGAAAGTAGGAACAAACAACAACATTTGCTTACAGGAATAATAAGGCACTACGCAGCAGTCTTATTAAAGCTTAGATACTGACCCTCAGTACAGAAACTAACATTTTCAGAGGTACCACTCCTTGGGCCTCATTACGACCCAGACGGAGGACCATGGTGCCGGTGTCCGCCATGGCGGAATGGGGAATTACCACCCCATTCCGAGGTTGGTGGGGCGGTAATTCCCCATGCCACCATGGCCCTTTCCCATTCCCATTTTTGCCCCATAGGGCTCAATGGGAATGGGGAAGGCGCTAATAACGGTACTGCAAATTGCGGTACCGTTATTAGCACCAAAGTACCTTTGCGTGTCCCTACTTTAACGGCTGGAAAAAACAGCCGTTAAGGTCGCGTCCCGCAAAGGGACCTCGTAATTAGCCGCTAAGTGTTTAACGGCGCCGCAGCCTTTTACGGCACCGTTAAACACTTAGCGCCTGGATCGTAATCCGGCCCCTTGTCTGAATTGTCAGCACTGTGCAAATGTAATAAAGGGTAACACTATTAGACATCCCCACTCGGGCAAACCAATATATATATATTTTCTTTTTTTTAAATGTTTTGTTTGATTTTACAAACTTTTCATTTCTACATAACAGATCAATGAAGTATTACATTAAAAATAGAAGAATAGGAAGGAGAGAAAGAAAAAAGGGAGAAAAAGGAGAGTGAGAGTATCAAGAAAATCAATATTTATATTTCATTCATTCCTTTTGACTTTCACTTAGCAATTGCCAACCAAAATTTGATTATTGTCAGAATTAGGTTTTATCTTGTCCTCTTAACAAATTGTCCCATCTTTCTTCGGTTGACAGTTGCTTCCTCGATAACCCGAAATAGTCTCTGTGCAAGGATCTTTGGTCCTTCAGTGCCGGGCAAATCATAATCAAATGGAATAGAGTTTCCTTGCAGTTTGTGTCTTTACAAAAGCGACAGTGAGGACTTGTTTTATTTCTTTTGTCCATCATAGAATGGTAATCCCGAGTTGGTAAGATGTTAAACCTAAATCGGAGAAATAAATCACGAATGTTGCAATCTGTAAAGAGTTTAAATAAGCAGGCAACTCATGGAAACCTCTAGCTTCTGTTTGGCATTTTAGATATCTCTTGTATTTATTTTGGTCAGCTATGGTTTGAATCCAATTATTGGTCTGTATTCTTCTCTTTGCGTGCTGAGGTCTATTGATCAGCATTTCTTCAGAGATATCTTCGGTTTGCATCTTCATTTGGATTTCAGAAACCCATTTTGAGAGTGCTGTGATGTGGATAGGTGTTTTTTTTTCTTTCAATATTTCCAGTGATGGGATCTTGTCTTTGGAGATTATTTTCCTGAGAAGGTCCATTTGTTTCCACAAAACTATTGATTTGATGGACTGAATAGCTAGTTCGTAACGGATTCTTGCCATTGGAAACATTTTTGGGAGAGATAGAGTTTTCCTCCAGAACAGTGCTTCATACCTGGTCCAGTTTATGGTTTCTTGGTTGACCAAGGACTCAGTTTCATATGTCAGAATCGGGATTACTTTTTGTTTATACAAGGCTATTATGGGTTTTATAGAGTATGTTCCATACTTTCTATGAAAGAAACAGCCTTGTCTGGCCAGGGATCTGGCTTTTTCCTCGATATAATTCTTCCATTCTTGTTCATTAGCAGAAGAGTTGATCATCACACCCAGATATTTCATTGACGTTGTTACAGCGATCACGTTACTTTCTAGATATATTTTCAGAGTTGATTTATTATTTTTACGTGAGGCAAGTTTCATTGTCTTTGTTTTATTGCCGTTAATCACCAGGTCGTTCTCATGCATGTATTCTTGAGTTTTATCTAAAGATTTTTGTAGACCCGATATGGTTTTGTCCAAAATGATAATATCATCAGTGTATATTAATGTATGGATAGATTCATTGTTGATTTTTGGCAGGTTTGCAGCTGAGTTTTGGATTTTCTCACTAAAGTCGTAGGTATACAAATTGTAGAGGCAGGCTGCCAATGCGCTTCCTTGTTTCAAACCATTGGAGGTGTGAATGGGAGATGTTACCATTCCGTCATTGGTTAGCTGGACTCTAACCGAGGTATTTGAATATAGCTGCTTGATGGGATTCAAAATAGAGGCTGGACAACCCCAGGTCGTAAGTTTGGACCAAAGCTTTGACCTGTTCACTGAATCAAAAGCCATCTTTAAATCTGTAAAGATGGCATATACTTGATGTTTCTTGATTATCGCTTCATGTTTAATCAGATTCAGTAGCAGTAGATTGATGTTTGTTCCAACTTTCTTGACAAAGCCAGTTTGCCTTTGTTCTTGTTTTGCATTCTCCTCAACCCAGGTGTCAAGTTTTTTAACAAGAAATCCTGTGAATAATTTACCCAGGGGATCCAGCAGGGCAATGAGTTGGTAGTTAGTCGGGCTTTTGCGATCACCAGCTTTGAAGATAGGAATCAAAACGGCCAAAGTCCAACTATGAGGGATTTGTTTCGTTTTTCGATAAGTTGAAGAAGCAGAATAAAGAATGCTACCCATTCGTTGGGATTTGCTTTGAGCATAGCATTTGAAAACCCATCGGGTCCCGGAGCTCTGGAGGGATTCAGATTCATGATTGTATTTCCTATATCATTAACATCCCAATTGAGATTCCAAGAATCCTCGTTCTGTGTTGTAGCGGTTAATGAGACATTTGGATAGGGATTATAGAGTGTTGTAAAGTGCTTAATCCATTCTTGAGCTTCCACTTCTTGGATCATAGATGTTGCTTTGGGACTGGCGTTCAATAGAGACCATAAATGCTTTGTGTTTTTCTCTTTGAGTGCAGCTAGAATTGCTTCAGCATCATTCTGTTTTATTTGGGCCTTAATTGCTTTAATTGCATTTGAGTATTTTTGTTTTTCTTTTTTTATTTTAATTTCAAAATCGGATTCTTTAATTTTTTTTAGTTGCCTAATTTGCCTGTGGAGAATCTTTTTCTTCAGTACAATTTCTGAATTGAATTGATGTTTATGTACGTTAGTAGATTTATTTATCTTATGGCACGGTTGTTGATATTTCTCAAGAATCCAACCGTAGTTAAGTTTTGCTTGGTCCTGAAGCAGGGACTCTTTAAAGATTGATAATAAGCCAGGTATTTGATGGTTTTTGATACGAAGTTTACTAAGACCGTTATTGATCTCCAAAGCTGGAAAATGTATTTGTGGGTATTTTGTTCTTACCGTGTCCCATGTGATTCTTATTTGATGGTGGTCGCTGGTGGATTGGGGAGTGTGGTTAGTAGAAATGATTAGGTTTATTACTCCTTCTGATGTAAAGATATAGTCAATGATGGATGTTGAATTTTCACGTGACCATGTCGGGAGAGGTACTCCTTTATTGTTCACAGTGGGATCAATTAGTAGGATATTACGGATGGATAGTTCTTTGACCCATTTTTTAGCTCTAGCTGATAATGCATTTGACTCCAATTTAAGGCCTTCTTTATCAAATAAATGGATGTTAAGATTCCCTGTAATTATGAATTCTGCTCCATGATTGACTGAGGCAATATTATCAATTTCGTCATATATGGAATCGAGGAAATTGTTGTCATTCATCGCAGTTGGATTCCAAAATATATTGAAAATGGTAATGTAGATGATTTCCATACGTTGATCTCGATCTTTGTTAGGAGTTGGTATGAGAATGGACATGTACTGGGCCCAAGGGTGAATGTTCTTTCTTGATACAATTGTCCATGTAGGGTTCATTTTTATAAGGATCAGCATGCCTGATGCCGGTCGGCCTTGTTGAGAAGAGATCACAGGATTTGTTAGGGTTATAAAGCCTTCACATACTACCTCTTCTTTTAACCAATATGGCTTAAGCACTCATGTACCTGTGATGCGATGAACGTTATCTATGGCCTGAAATGCCCTTGTGGTTTTCACTATGTGGGTATGACCACAAGAAAGGCAAAAACATGCTGGACAGAACACAAATAAAATATCCGTACTAACAGCCAGAAATCGCCGGTAGCAGCACACTTTTCAGAAGCCCATCATGCAGTAACACAATTAAAATGTGTCATATTAGAACATGTCAAATTGGGTGCCCAGGGAGACGACTTGGTAAGGAAGCTCCAACAAAGAGAAATTCTATGGATTGAGTTACTTGATGGTTAAAGCCCAAGGGGTATGAACTCTGAGTTCGACTTGATGTGCTTTGTATAAAAAGACATATGAGTATGGCCAGAAGTGTTCTGTGTTAAAAGGTTATGGTTGGAGTAGGTTTTTGCTTGTAAACAGATTAGACTTCTGCGAGTACATTTGATAAGCTAAGTGACAAACAGCTAACCCCTATAGATTTTGGACAACTTGGAATCGCTGTTCGGGGAGTTCCAATTACGGCAGAGTGAATAGGTAACTAACTGCTTTACTGTTTGATACATTTGATAAGCTAAGTGACAAACAGCTAACCCCTATAGAGTGTGAACGACTTGGAATCTCTGTTTGGGCAGTTCCAATTACGGCAGAGTGAATAGGTAACTAACTACTTTACTGTTTTAGCCAACATCAGATATATGGTTCTTTAGATTACCTAATGAAGTGGGTCTGTATAAGGCTACACCTCGTCATTGTTTAATATCCATATGCTATCCTAAATTTCCCTACGGTTTTACCCTTGCAAAAGATATACGAAGCACCAGATTTCTTGATGTGTGTGTTTGTATAATGCTAAATTCTGGTCAATTCGTACGGTATTTTAAGGCGATTTAGCAAGCAATATTTGAGATTGTCTGCTTACTCCATCGAGGTGATATGGGTATTTAACATCTGATTTCACTTGAGTAGCTCCCAGTAACTTACCGCGGCCATGTTCCTTCAACTACTGTTGCATCAATTGGGTGGCCGTTGGGGCTCAAGCAGACAAGGATCTGCACTCCCCCTATGCCCACCACCACAAAGCCTTTAGTGTCAGCTCAGTGGACGTGTGAGTTATAGCAGTGTCTGATCTGCTCTCAACCCGTTCTGTGTCACGACCCACATCCAAAAACCCCTCTTGCAAGCCCATTGGCCAGGAGAGGTCTTGGCTCGGGTCTTCAACAAACCTTGGCATCCACTGCCTAGGCCCTCTTGGAGCCAGTCCTGGCGCCTATGGCGCCAGACTCATACATAGTGAAGACATGTGTTTGGGCAACTACTTTATTTTGAAGCTGCCAGCCAACATGGAGGTATCCACAAAGCTTGGCTCCTAGGAACCAAGCTATGCGATATAGTGTTTTGGTTGTGGTAGCCTAGGAACTACTTTACCTGGACTACTTTCTTGAAACTATTTAAACCACACCCGACTTTGATAACACGCTTCGCGTTACTTTGCAATCTTGGAACGTGACGCTCACCGTGTCCAGCTATACCCGTGAACCTCGGAGAAGCAGCACCTGTAAGGAGACAAAAGGAACATTGTCAGCAGCAGCCTCTTACCTGCAATTTTCATCTTTAGCTGCCCACATCTGCTGCAAACAGCATCCTAGGATCAGCGTGTCTCCCGCACCGACAGATCTGAAAAAGGAAAGAAACAAGGTATTAGAGAAATTACGATATTACGAACTACGCCGAAAGGCTTACCTGGGTGATCGCCACTCTACCAGCATCACCTCGGAATCCCACACCCTGGGTGAACACCGCAATCTGTGGGAAAAGAAAAGAAGACAGGTTAGCGAAGGCAAGACATCACTGCTCTGCGCATAGCGCCTACTTACCGCTTCATAGCGTTCATTACGCACCATCATTTACCGGCGAGACCCAATTCAGCCAATGCACCCCACTGAACTTCCGCATATCTAAGGAGGATAAAGAGACATTATTAAACCAAGAAAGGCATGCAGGAATAACAGCACTATACAACAGCAATAAGACCTACCTGAAAGACATCAAACGGGCCGGAATCAGTGAAGTAACTAGATTGCATCCGCCCACAAAGGACAACGCGCTCCTGTCAAGAAGGCAGGACGGAGAGCACACCTGAATCAACAATAAGGTGAGGAGAGGTTCTGAGAGGCTGAAAGCATACAGGGTGGTGGGAGGCTAATTACCCCGTTGGCCAGTCTTGAACATAGCCCTCCTGGATTACAGGCAGAACCTTCCCCACTGGCCACATCTGGGAACCGCTGAGAAGGATACCAGGGTCCATACGGCTGGGTGGCGTCCCGGTGGATATCAGGTGAGCATAACAGAACGCGAAGCCACCAAGACAAATCCACCTGGGTGCCATGGAGACATCAGAATTAGACCAATTGGCCCAATTGTTAGGGGAACTTTGTGCCGAGGTTCATTCTGCCCGACAAGAGACTAATGTCCTTCGGAGAGACCTAATAGTGACCAAAGAACACACTGAAGAGATTAGCAGGCAACATTTGAAATCACAGGCAGGACAGACGCCTCTACCTGGAAGCAATCCAACGATACAAAACCCCACCATACCCTCCACTACCTCCTCTCCGGTACAGATCATGCTACCGGGAACAGTTCCTCTGGCACGACCGGAGAGGTTTCCAGGCGACCCTCGGAAGTATGCAACCTTCATGAATCAGTGTCGCCTTCACTTTCTTTGCAGGCCTGGAACATTCCCAAATGACCAAGCTCGGGTAGCCTTTGTTTTATCATACCTGAGTGGTAGTGCAGCAGATTGGTCGGTGCCGTTGGTGACCCATGATGATCCTTTATTACAGGACTTTGGGGGGTTTCAGAGAGAAATGGAAAAGCTTTTTGCTCACCATACCCATGAACAAGCAGTAGACAATGAACTCCTTTCCCTCCGTCAGGGGAATCAGGACTTGTTAACATACATTGCCAATTTCAACAGATTGGTTGCGGAAGCCAGGTGGCCTGAAAACAAAAGAACCACGTTGTTTCATCGGGGCTTACGAGGCGAATTGAAAGAGGTACTAGCCCAGGTGGTTGTTCCTCCCAGAGATGTTTCTGAATTCATAAATTTGGTCGTGCAACTAGACCACCGGTTGCAAGACCGAACAGTAGACTGCTCCAAAATGGACCCTCGGGCTGTGTATGTTCGACCAAGAGACAACGCAACTCGAGTGCAAGAAAACACTGTGGAGCCCATGCAAATCGGAGGAGTACGACCTCCACTAACAAAACAAGAGCGAGATAAAAGAAGACAACAACAACTATGTCTGTATTGTGGAAAACCAGGACATTTCCTGAAGGACTGCCCAGTAAAACCCCCAAGGAAGATCGTCGGGGCCACAGAAAAAGATGAAGAGAAGGAATCAAAATCGGAAAACTACCCAGCTCAGCAAACGTAGAGGTCAGTTTGTCGAGTGAGAGGAAAGAGTTACTGACCTCACACTTTGCAATACCAGTGATCTTAATTAACAACCAACGGTCGTCAAGAATGCATGCCGTTGAAGCATACATCGACAGCGGAGCAGTTGGAAATTATATAGATCAAGACCTGGCAGCAGAGATGGGGCTTCCCCTATGTTCCAAGCCAACTACGGACAAGGTAACCACGGCGGATGGGACAGAAATCGCTTCCGGACCCGTAACCCAATGCACAGCCGAGGTAATCTTGCTGTGCCAGGACTGACATCGGGAACTTATTTCGTTCGATCTCATCAAGGCACCTTAATTCCGGCTAATACTAGGGATGCCATGGTTAGTTGCTCACAACCTTTTGATTGACTGGCGGGCACGGAAATTAACCTTCCCCAGCAACTGCTCCCCAGCCTGTTATTATCAAGAACAGAAACCTGCCTTCAGTATCTCTATGACTCCCGGAGCGACGGCATCAACCCTGGGAGTAACTAATACCTTGCCTAAGGAATACCACGATTTCCAGGATGTATTCCAGAAGGACCAAGCAAACACGCTGCCGCCGCACAGGACCATTGACTGTCAGATTGACCTTGTTCCAGGTGCACAAGTCCCTTGCGGCAGAATCTATGCTCTTACAGAACCTGAAAACCTTCATCTGAAGTCTTATTTAGACCAGTACCTTGCAAACGGATTCATCCCTCCTTAGAAGTACCCTGCAGCCAGTCCTTTGTTCTTCGTACCGAAAAAAGAAGGGGACTTGAGAACCTATATTGACGACCGCGCATTAAACCAGATCACTGTGAAGAACCGTTACCCCTTGCCACTTATCCCTGAAAGGCTGGCCCAGGTCAAAGATTCCCAGATTTACACCAAATTGGATCTTCGAGGAGCGTACCACCTGGTCCGAGTCAGAAGCAGAGACGAATGGAAAACTGCTTTCCGTACCAAATACGGTTTGTACGAATATCAAGTCATGCCCTTTGGGTTATGCAACGCTCCTGCAGCATTTCAATATTTAATAAACGACGTCTTGAGAGAATTAATTGATGTCTGCGCCCTAGTGTACATAGATGATATCTTAGTGTACTCAACCTCGAAACAAGATCATATCAAGCAGGTTCGTTCAGTCCTCGCGAAGCTCTGTGAACATCGTTTATATGCAAAGCTTGAAAAGTGTTTTTTTCACGTTACTGAAGTTGAGTTTCTTGGTTTTATCCTTACTCCAGGAGGCATCAGGATGGACGTGCATAAAGTAGACGCCATTTTGAAATGGCCATCACCAACGTCATTGAAAGGGGTACAAAGCATGTTGGGCTTTGCGAACTTCTATCGCCAGTTCATATCAGACTTCTCTCAGGTTGTACACCCAATCACTGTATTGTTACGAAAAAACTATAAAAAATATGCCTGGACCGAAGAAGCAGAACAAGCTTTTCAGAAACTCGAGAAAAGGTTCACCTCCGCACCAATCCTGCGACATCCTCACCCAGATCTCCCTTATATCATGGAAACTGATGCTTCCAGTATGGCAATGGGAGCTGTCCTCTCACAGAGAGATCCAGAAACCGGACAGTTACACCCAGTGGCCTTCTGGTCAAAATAATTCTCACCTCCGGAGATTAATTACGCCATCACTGACAAAGAACTCTTGGCTATCAAGTCCACCTTTAAGGCCTGGCGGCACTACCTTCTGGGGGCCAGACACACCAGTACAGTTATCACGGACCACCAAAACCTGCAATATCTTAAAACAGCTAAAGCCCAGTCCTCAAGTCAATTGCGGTGGGCCCTTTTCTTCGCCAAATATGATTATGTCATCACGTTGTGACCAGGGGTCAAGAATGGAAAAGCTGATGCACTATCTCGTTTGGGCACTGATGACATAGTATATACGACTCTAGACCCAGTATCCATTATACCTGAAGACAAACTCTTGGGCCTCACGACAGCCTTAACTCAAGTAGAACTGAGAAACGAGATTCAACAGACCATGAATCCTGATGCTTTCCTTACATGGCAAGCGCAAGAGGAACAATATTCCATCAAAGACCACTTACCCTTTTTTAAGGATCGTCTGTATGTACCCACCAAGGAGTTACAACAACATATCATTTCAGGTTATCAAGATTCGCTGATCGAAGGGCACCCTGGGATCACCAAGACTCTAGCTAAGGTAAAACAGAACTTCTGGTGGCCTGCCTGGAATAAATACATCATCCAATATATTCAGTCCTGCAGAGTCTGCGCATAAGATAAGTCGCAAAAACAAAAACCATCTGGTCTTCTACAACCTTTAGACATTCCACCCACTCCATGGCACACTCTTTCCCTTGACTTCATCACTGACCTACCTCCCAGTCAAGGGTTTAACACCATTCTTGTAATCGTGGACTTATTCTCAAAGATGGCACACTTTATTCCGCTCAAAGGCCTCCCAGATGCATCCACTCTAGCCAAAGTATTCCTGGAAGGTATTGTTAAACTACAGGGCTTCCCATCAGTCCTGATCTCTGATCGAGGTAGCCAGTTTGTCTCCAACTTCTGGAGAAAGTAATGTGCAATGGCGCAGATTGACGTCTGGCTCTCTACCAGTCATCACCCCCAAACGGACGGTCAAACAGAGAGGACCAATCAGACTCTCGAGCAATATTTACAGTGCATGTTGCACCATGAACAAAGAAACTGGAAAGACTTACTATGGATAGTCGAGTATGCATATAACAATTCCTTGCATTCAAGTACAGGACAAACACCCTTTTATACCCTTTATGGTCGACACCCACGTACCCCTGAACGGGATCTCCCAGCCAGTTTCGAAGTGCCAGCAGTGAAAACTCTTCACACCACTATCACTCAGGCTTTCAAAAAGGCCAAAGAACATCTTATTCTTGCCAAGGAAAAGCAAAATAAATTTTCTGACCAACACCGGAAGAAAGCCCCTGACTATCAAGTAGGAGACAAGGTTTGGTTGGCCGCCAGATTTGTACCCATCAAGGGAACCCAGACCTTTCAACCCAGGTACTTAGGACCTTATACCATTAAGGCAATTATCAATCCAGCGGCCGTCAAACTAGATTTACCACCTAACCTACAAATCCATCCGGTATTTCATATGTCCCTGCACCACGTCTGATCAAAAAATATAATCGAAACTTCCCAACTAAACCTGGGCCGGACAGAAGAAACACCATGAGAAGGGCCTTGGAGGGGAGGCTGTCACGACCCACATCTAAAAACCCCTCTGGCAAGCCCATGGGCCAGGAGAGGTCTTGGCTCGGGTCTCCAATAAACCTTGGCATCCACTGCCTAGGCCCTCTTGGAGCCAGTCCTGGCGCTTATGGCGCCAGGCTCATACATAGTGAAGACATGTGTTTGGAGAACTACTTTATTTTGAAGCTGCCAGCCAACATGGAGGCATCCACATATCTTGGCTCCTAGGAACCAAGCTATGCGGTATAGTGTTTCGGGAGTGGTAGCCTAGGAACTACTTTACCTGGACTACTTTCTTGAAACTATTTAAACCACACCCGACTTGGATAACACGCTTCGCGTTACTTTGCAATCTTGCAACGTGACGCTCACCGTGTCCAGCTATACCCGCGAACCTCGGAGAAGCAGCACCTGTAAGGAGACAAAAGGAACATTGTCAGCAGCAGCCTCTTACCTGCAATTTTCATCTTTAGCTGCCCAGAGCTCCTGCGAACAGCGTCCTAGGATCAACGCATCTCCCGGACCGACAGATCTGAAAAAGGGAAAGAAACAAGTTATTGGAGACATTACAATATTACGAACTGCGACGAAAGGCTTATCTGGCAGGTCGCCCCTCGACCAGCATCGTCTCGGAATCCCACACCCTGGGTGAGCACCGCGATCTGTGGGAAAAGAAAAGAAGACAGGTTAGCAAAGGCAAGACATCACTGCGCTGCGCATAGCGCCTACTTACCGCTTTATAGGGCTCATTACGCGTCATCATTTCCCAGCGAGACCCAATTCAGCCAATGCACCCCACTGAACTTCCGCATATCTAAGGAGGATAAAGAGACATTATTAAACCAAGAAAGGCATGCAGGAATAACAGCACTATACAACAGCAATAAGACCTACCTGAAAGACATCAAACGAGCCGGCATCAGTGAAGTAACTAGATCGCATCCGCCCACAAAGGACAACGCGCTCCTGTCAAGAAGGCAGGACGGAGAGCACACCTGAATCAACAATAAGGTGAGGAGAGGTTCTGAGAGGCTGAAAGCATACAGGGTGGTGGGAGGCTAATTACCCCGTTGGCCAGTCTTGAACATAGCCCTCCTGGATTACAGGCAGAACCTTCCCCACTGGCCACATCTGGGAACCGCTGAGAAGGATACCAGGGTCCATACGGCTGGGTGGCGTCCCGGTGGATATCAGGTGAGCATAACAGAACGCGAAGCCACCAGGACAAATCCACCTGGGTGCCATGGAGACATCAGAATTAGACCAATTGGCCCAATTGTTAGGGGAACTTTGTGCCGAGGTTCATTCTGCCCGACAAGAGACTAATGTCCTTCGGAGAGACCTAATAGTGACCAAAGAACACACTGAAGAGATTAGCAGGCAACATTTGAAATCACAGGCAGGACAGACGCCTCTACCTGGAAGCAATCAAATGATACAAAACCCCACCATACCCTCCACTACCTCCTCTCCGGTACAGATCATGCTACCGGGAACAGTCCTCTGGCACAACCGGAGAGGTTTCCAGGCGACCCTCGGAAGTATGCAACCTTCATGAATCAGTGTCGCCTTCACTTTCTTTGCAGGCCTGGAACATTCCCAAATGACCAAGCTCGGGTAGCCTTTGTTTTATCATACCTGAGTGGTAGTGCAGCAGATTGGTCGGTGCCGTTGGTGACCCATGATGATCCTTTATTACAGGACTTTGGGGGGTTTCAGAGAGAAATGGAAAAGCTTTTTGCTCACCATACCCATGAACAAGCAGTAGACAATGAACTCCTTTCCCTCCGTCAGGGGAATCAGGACTTGTTAACATACATTGCCAATTTCAACAGATTGGGTGCGGAAGCCAGGTGGCCTGAAAACAAAAGAACCACGTTGTTTCATCGGGGCTTACGAGGCGAATTGAAAGAGGTACTAGCCCAGGTGGTTGTTCCTCCCAGAGATGTTTCTGAATTCATAAATTTGGTCGTGCAACTAGACCACCGGTTGCAAGACCGAAAAGTAGACTGCTCCAAAATGGACCCTCGGGCTGTGTATGTTCGACCAAGAGACAACGCAACTCGAGTGCAAGAAAACACTGTGGAGCCCATGCAAATCGGAGGAGTACGACCTCCACTAACAAAACAAGAGCGAGATAAAAGAAGACAACAACAACTATGTCTGTATTGTGGAAAACCAGGACATTTCCTGAAGGACTGCCCAGTAAAACCCCCAAGGAAGATCGTCGGGGCCACAGAAAAAGATGAAGAGAAGGAATCAAAATCGGAAAACTACCCAGCTCAGCAATCGTAGAGGTCAGTTTGTCGAGTGAGAGGAAAGAGTTACTGACCTCACACTTTGCAATACCAGTGATCTTAATTAACAACCAACGGTCGTCAAGAATGCATGCCGTTGAAGCATACATCGACAGCGGAGCAGTTGGAAATTATATAGATCAAGACCTGGCAGCAGAGATGGGGCTTCCCCTATGTTCCAAGCCAACTACGGACAAGGTAACCACGGCGGATGGGACAGAAATCGCTTCCGGACCCGTAACCCAATGCACAGCCGAGGTAATCTTGCTGTGCCAGGACTGACATCGGGAACTTATTTTGTTCGATCTCATCAAGGCACCTTAATTCCGGCTAATACTAGGGATGCCATGGTTAGTTGCTCACAACCCTTTGATTGACTGGCGGGCACGGAAATTAACCTTCCCCAGCAACTGCTCCCCAGCCTGTTATTATCAGGAACAGAAACCTGCCTTCAGTATCTCTATGACTCCCGGAGCGACAGCATCAACCCTGGGAGTAACTAATACCTTGCCTAAGGAATACCACGATTTCCAGGATGTATTCCAGAAGGACCAAGCAAACACGCTGCCGCCGCACAGGACCATTGACTGTCAGATTGACCTTGTTCCAGGTGCACAAGTCCCTTGCGGCAGAATCTATGCTCTTACAGAACCTGAAAACCTTCATCTGAAGTCTTATTTAGACCAGTACCTTGCAAACGGATTCATCCCTCCTTAGAAGTGCCCTGCAGCCAGTCCTTTGTTCTTCGTACCGAAAAAAGAAGGGGACTTGAGAACCTATATTGACTACCGCGCATTAAACCAGATCACTGTGAAGAACCGTTACCCCTTGCCACTTATCCCTGAAAGGCTGGACCAGGTCAAAGATTCCCAGATTTACACCAAATTGGATCTTCGAGGAGCGTACCACCTGGTCCGAGTCAGAAGCAGAGACGAATGGAAAACTGTTTTCCGTACCAAATACGGTTTGTACGAATATCAAGTCATGCCCTTTGGGTTATGCAACGCTCCTGCAGCATTTCAATATTTAATAAACGACGTCTTGAGAGAATTAATTGATGTCTGCGCCCTAGTGTACATAGATGATATCTTAGTGTACTCAACCTCGAAACAAGATCATATCAAGCAGGTTCGTTCAGTCCTCGCGAAGCTCTGTGAACATCGTTTATATGCAAAGCTTGAAAAGTGTTTTTTTCACGTTACTGAAGTTGAGTTTCTTGGTTTTATCCTTACTCCAGGAGGCATCAGGATGGACGTGCATAAAGTAGACGCCATTTTGAAATGGCCATCACCAACGTCATTGAAAGGGGTACAAAGCATGTTGGGCTTTGCGAACTTCTATCGCCGGTTCATATCAGACTTCTCTCAGGTTGTACACCCAATCACTGTATTGTTACGAAAAAACTATAAAAAATATGCCTGGACCGAAGAAGCAGAACAAGCTTTTCAGAAACTCGAGAAAAGGTTCACCTCCGCACCAATCCTGCGACATCCTCGCCCAGATCTCCCTTATATCATGGAAACTGATGCTTCCAGTATGGCAATGGGAGCTGTCCTCTCACAGAGAGATCCAGAAACTGGACAGTTACACCCAGTGGCCTTCTGGTCAAAATAATTCTCACCTCCGGAGATTAATTACGCCATCACTGACAAAGAACTCTTGGCTATCAAGTCCACCTTTAAGGCCTGGCGGCACTACCTTCTGGGGGCCAGACACACCAGTACAGTTATCACGGACCACCAAAACCTGCAATATCTTAAAACAGCTAAAGCCCAGTCCTCAAGTCAATTGCGGTGGGCCCTTTTCTTCGCCAAATATGATTATGTCATCACGTTGTGACCAGGGGTCAAGAATGGAAAAGCTGATGCACTATCTCGTTTGGGCACTGATGACATAGTATATACGACTCTAGACCCAGTATCCATTATACCTGAAGACAAACTCTTGGGCCTCACGACAGCCTTAACTCAAGTAGAACTGAGAAACGAGATTCAACAGACCATGAATCCTGATGCTTTCCTTACATGGCAAGCGCAAGAGGAACAATATTCCATCAAAGACCACTTACCCTTTTTTAAGGATCGTCTGTATGTACCCACCAAGGAGTTACAACAACATATCATTTCAGGTTATCAAGATTCGCTGATCGAAGGGCACCCTGGGATCACCAAGACTCTAGCTAAGGTAAAACAGAACTTCTGGTGGCCTGCCTGGAATAAATACATCATCCAATATATTCAGTCCTGCAGAGTCTGCGCACAAGATAAGTCGCAAAAACAAAAACCATCTGGTCTTCTACAACCTTTAGACATTCCACCCACTCCATGGCACACTCTTTCCCTTGACTTCATCACTGACCTACCTCCCAGTCAAGGGTTTAACACCATTCTTGTAGTCGTGGACTTATTCTCAAAGATGGCACACTTTATTCCGCTCAAAGGCCTCCCAGATGCATCCACTCTAGCCAAAGTATTCCTGGAAGGTATTGTTAAACTACAGGGCTTCCCATCAGTCCTGATCTCTGATCGAGGTAGCCAGTTTGTCTCCAACTTCTGGAGAAAGTAATGTGCAATGGCGCAGATTGACGTCTGGCTCTCTACCAGTCATCACCCCCAAACGGACGGTCAAACAGAGAGGACCAATCAGACTCTCGAGCAATATTTACAGTGCATGTTGCACCATGAACAAAGAAACTGGAAAGACTTACTATGGATAGTCGAGTATGCATATAACAATTCCTTGCATTCAAGTACAGGACAAACACCCTTTTATACCCTTTATGGTCGACACCCACGTACCCCTGAACGGGATCTCCCAGCCAGTTTCGAAATGCCAGCAGTGAAAACTCTTCACACCACTATCACTCAGGCTTTCAAAAAGGCCAAAGAACATCTTATTCTTGCCAAGGAAAAGCAAAATAAATTTTCTGACCAACACCGGAAGAAAGCCCCTGACTATCAAGTAGGAGACAAGGTTTGGTTGGCCGCCAGATTTGTACCCATCAAGGGAACCCAGACCTTTCAACCCAGGTACTTAGGACCTTATACCATTAAGGCAATTATCAATCCAGCGGCCGTCAAACTAGATTTACCACCTAACCTACAAATCCATCCGGTATTTCATATGTCCCTGCACCACGTTTGATCAAAAAATATAATCGAAACTTCCCAACTAAACCTGGGCCGGACAGAAGAAACACCATGAGAAGGGCCTTGGGGGGGAGGCTGTCACGACCCACATCTAAAAACCCCTCTGGCAAGCCCATGGGCCAGGAGAGGTCTTGGCTTGGGTCTCCAATAAACCTTGGCATCCACTGCCTAGGCCCTCTTGGAGCCAGTCCTGGCGCTTATGGCGCCAGGCTCATACATAGTGAAGACATGTGTTTGGAGAACTACTTTATTTTGAAGCTGCCAGCCAACATGGAGGCATCCACATATCTTGGCTCCTAGGAACCAAGCTATGCGGTATAGTGTTTCGGGAGTGGTAGCCTAGGAACTACTTTACCTGGACTACTTTCTTGAAACTATTTAAACCACACCCGACTTGGATAACACGCTTCGCGTTACTTTGCAATCTTGCAACGTGATGCTCACCGTGTCCAGCTATACCCGCGAACCTCGGAGAAGCAGCACCTGTAAGGAGACAAAAGGAACATTGTCAGCAGCAGCCTCTTACCTGCAATTTTCATCTTTAGCTGCCCAGAGCTCCTGCGAACAGCGTCCTAGGATCAACGCATCTCCCGGACCGACAGATCTGAAAAAGGGAAAGAAACAAGTTATTGGAGACATTACAATATTACGAACTGCGCCGAAAGGCTTATCTGGCAGGTCGCCCCTCGACCAGCATCGTCTCGGAATCCCACACCCTGGGTGAGCACCGCGATCTGTGGGAAAAGAAAAGAAGACAGGTTAGCAAAGGCAAGACATCACTGCGCTGCGCATAGCGCCTACTTACCGCTTTATAGGGCTCATTACGCGTCATCATTTCCCAGCGAGACCCAATTCAGCCAATGCACCCCACTGAACTTCCGCATATCTAAGGAGGATAAAGAGACATTATTAAACCAAGAAAGGCATGCAGGAATAACAGCACTATACAACAGCAATAAGACCTACCTGAAAGACATCAAACGAGCCGGCATCAGTGAAGTAACTAGATCGCATCCGCCCACAAAGGACAATGCGCTCCTGTCAAGAAGGCAGGACGGAGAGCACACCTGAATCAACAATAAGGTGAGGAGAGGCTCTGAGAGGCTGAAGGCATAAGGGGTGGTGGGAGGCTTATTACCCCATTGGCCAGTCTTGAACATAGCCCTCCTATATTACAGGCAGAACCTTCCCCACTGGCCACATCTGTGAACCGCTGAGAAGGATACCAGGGTCCATACGGCTGGGTGGTGTCCCCGTGGATATCAGGTGAGCGTAACATTCCACTTGGCCCTTTTAGAGATGTGCCACTGTACTTTATTACATACGTCACTGTATGATAGGTTGGCACTTCAGTGCAACTAGGGGACACGCGTCTTGCATGCCGTCACCGAACTGGCATCGACCACACCAAGATGGCGACCCTCGGCACTCGCGCGCATGCGCAACATTGCCAGGGAAACCATTATATACATCAGTGAACCAGCTCCACGCTTCGGCGTTGGATGGTCATTCCCTGCTACTCTATGCTCCTTTATCCTTCCTTATTTGAGTGTACCTCTATTAGAATAGACACAACTGCTAAATACCTAGGACTAGAAAAGGAGTAAAAGCCCAACATATTTTAACACGCTTAACATGCTCGCCACTCACCACCCGACAGGTCCATTTGCTCTTTTTGGGAGCCCCAATGTACTTCAAGATGATGAGTTTATGTTACGCTTGCCATGCTCGTCACGGACTGGACATAGCTTTATGGACACACATATTGCGAGGCGCTTATCGTGCTCGCCACTCACCCATTATGTAGTTGAAACCCCTGCAGGTCCTTTCTCCTTTGGCGGGGGTGTGAATCGCCTTAGGATGCGCTTAAGTATCCACTAGGGCCATAACCATCCAAGTTAGTACTCTTGACTCAGCGTATTTCTGTGTAGCCTAGCAGCGAGGGATTACCACGGCTACTTTCCCTCATTACAGATTAATTTGGTGACCTTTTGGGCCATTTCTTATCAAAAACTTGGCTGTACTTAAAATTGAATCCTCTCCTCTCTTTAGGGATCCCGGTATCTCTACTGTCTGTTCTACATCTGCACCCAGACGCAGCAAGCAACTGCAGTCCAGCATGATTGACCTATCTGACAACTATTATCTATGGACCACAAGGTTGCTGGTTTCTTTGATATCTAAGTGATTTAGTTGAGTCGACACTCTGAGCCCTTAGTGATTATCTTCTTTGTTATTCCTTAGGCACCTACATTGTGACAAATTCCGACTATTTGGAACCAATAGCAACCATAGCCCTGAAGATGGATTACTGTTAATCCGAAACGCGTTGGCAACAGAATAGACCCATTGGTGCTGTTTGGGACTGTTTTAATGGACCTAGTTGGTCTATCTGATATGTTCTAGTGTTAATGTTCTAAACACTAGCCATTGAATGTATTTAGATTTTGAAATTCTATATCCAATGGGACTTTATTTGACCCTCATTTGAAAGTTATGTAAGTGACCTTTGTGATAAGCGGAAGGAGTCAACTTGACACACTGATCTATGTTTAGTTTTAGCCCTTTTTGTATTAAAAACACTTGTGATACACATTGTTACTTTTTATTTGAAAGTATTTACAGTCAAGTCACCGGTTTGTGGCTGTATCTTTATGTTCTACTGAGAAATATCCACTCTCCCCCTGAGAGTTACGATTGTTTTTGTATTTTATTGACTTTAACTAAAACTGAGGTACAATCTATACTCCTATGTATATCCCATTTGTGGTGATATCAGGACGATAGATTTCTAAAGTGTAATCCGGGTCTCTGTCCCACTTAGAGTGCATATGGGGTTATCGTGTGGCAACGCACAATTTCGTTCTTGAGGTCTCTAACTAGCCCTGAGCTTGTGGCTTTTGCCTTTGCACCTGAAATAAATTTGAGCTTGATTTAATGATTGACACTTCCTTTTTTCATACCTAGAATAGGAAGTGTCTCACGTGCTAGTGCCTCCCAGCATCCATTTTTTCCTCATGAAGTAGCCCCAGTAAGCTTGAACTCGGTGATCGGCTCCCTACTGTCTCATCCCCTGGTTGTGTGTAGATCCTCTGCTACCAATTGCCCATCCTCACCCTCCCCTGTTAGCCCCCGGCTTCATTTTGTCTGCTTCCTTGCAGTGTTTTCCCACTTATGATTGTAAAGAACTCTGTTGCTTCCCGAAGCTAGGTCCGCGCTCAATAAATTCCATAATAATAAAAATAATAATACAAATGGCAATGAAAGTCACAAACAACTCAGGCTGTCAACTAACCCTGAAACGCCATTCACAGGCAGTTACTGGGCAGCGAACATTGAAACACCATGACCCAGTCCAAGGGCACAACACCATTAGTAGTAGATCTAAATACATACTCCAGTATCTCATCTCCGTATAGCATTAATGAAGGAGTGCAGTAGGGGGCCCAGCCCACAATAAGTAACTTAAAGAAAATGGCTATCAGCATCCGTAACAATGTGAAGATGATGTTCCTAGCAAAACAATCTGAGATGCTAACATTTGCTCATATTCGACCATCTATTATTAGGAAAATAAAGCATCCAAATAATCCTAACGTAATTGACCACATAGCTAATAGCACAAATACTTTGCTCCCCTGCACAGTCTGCGAAATGCCAAGTTAATTCACTATCCAACCACCAACACCAATAGGACAGAGATATGAACGCAGATAACGAAGTCCTACCCCTATAAACAGAAGCATGGAGCAGGGGACATATGAATTACCCAAGCTGCATTGTCCAACCGCAAAACAATGCTTCTAGGCCTGTGAAGGAACAAATAATAAAGACTCACAAAAACAACCACTATGGAGAAAGCCCATTTTTAACCTCCTATGAGGCCCTGGCTCCGTGTAACAAAGCCTATCAAACCCATCCCACCTAACCCCATCACCTAACCACATATAGTAGTAGAAGGAGCCCAGAATTGTAGATCGGCAATACAATCCCCAGCAACACATTCCATAAATTCTGCTATTGCACGGTTGCAGAATTCTACAGCCAATTAAAAAGCCTTACAGACGGAGATCGAGTTTGCCAACGTTTTCACTACATCCCTGGACACTCCTCTGCCTAAATGGTACAATATCCACATTACAAACCTAGTTAAAAAGAAAGGGCAGGGGTCTGGAAACTCTCCCTCAATACCACACTTCCCCTCTACCAACTGCGGAAAGAAAAACATTTGGAAAATATCACATGCTGGTGTCTTTTAGGCCATAACATGTTAATCATGTGGGTGGTGTATTACTGCCCACCACCTCACAATAACACTTTCAGATGACAACGCTCAAGTTTCATGGCACGCATTTTAGCGATATCCAGTAAAGAATTGATTTGAGATAGTATCAATCGACAGCGAGGTTCCCAGGGCATAAGGCAGGGGAGTTGCTAGGTCTGGAAAAGACCCGGGGCTAAGCTGATGTCAGAACTGTTGGGACTGGGGGATAGCTAGTCTTTTGGCTGTAGCTCCTGAGATTCTATCCGGGGCTACAACCAAAAGATCAGGGGCTATACCCCCCTTAGCCCCCCCCTAGCAAGGCCCCTGGCATAAGGTATGGTCAGATATCCATCACCACAATGAGCCACTTTGGGTTTCACCACTGGCTGACAGTACCCATGCACACACATGGGCATCCCCTTGATATCATCTTCTCCCTCACCTGTCCATTTACTAACCCAACCTACACCTATGTTCCCTGGTCATCCTGTTTAGCCCCTGTAACCTAAAGAGCATCATAAAAGCATTATGAGCACTACAGCTTCGTGAATGTTGCTTTCCATGCCCTGCCACCCTCCTGATGGCGGAAATACCCATATGATCTCAACCACCTATATTGCAGCCTTCACCTTAAGCTACATCGCAACAACGGAAAAGGAAGTCGCCATTAGTAAACATGTTTCGGCCTAAGAACAGGGGGGCAGGGGAGGATTCCTCAAGGTTTCCCCCTTCTGCCCATGTCTTTTTAAAGTTCTCATAAAACAACAAGAAGCTTTCATCGCATGAGTGTAGGAACAGTCCCATCTCCACGCTGGCAATTCACAAATTGCTATCTAATTAGAACCAGACCAACATAATTACCCCTCAATCACAAAATGCTTCCCAGCTGTACAGGAGTGGATAATGGGCAATCATCTGCATCTTAACACTAGGGAACGAGAAATCATTTTATTTCAAAAACCCACCCTTTGAGCCTCCAGTTCAAATGGCCTGACACCCCAGGAAAAAGTGAAAAGCCAAGGGATCCTCCTACTGAACCCCTATGTCCTCTCATGCCGCAAATAAATGAGATATCACCAAAACTCCACGTACAGTCAGCTCTATGTGCTAAGGAAAATAATACTTTTCTTCGCGATGGCATGAACAATTGACCTGAAGAAAGAGTGTTAGTCCTCTCCAACTACAAGCCCTACAAAACGTTTGACTTGGACCTCAACAAGACAATGTTTTGTCAAGTTCAACTCATTTAGAATAGAGCATTAAGAAGGATTCTGGGCCTCAAAGCTCAGAACTCCATCTCTCCGGCTCTCAAAGCCTTAGTGGATTGTGTTTGAATCCAGCACAGTGCATAGAGCTATGTGTGTTGTGCAAGGAATCCAGCCATCGAGTGCCCTAAGAACCCTTCACCATTGTGAATACGCCCAATCAGGCCTATCACTTAGATGCATTGGTGAAAATAGACTTTCTCCCACAGGGCTAAAAAACAATGCTTTGGGGTCCTTCCTTCACCTCTGCTGCTTACAGTCTCTGGAAGAAACAAACCCAAAGACCTTCCACCAGACAATAACTCCCATATCTTTTCCAGAAACTCAACGCGGGTTACTTAACATAGCTAAAAAAAGAGAGTCTGCAGCCGCACTTTAGCTCACTGTACCATTCACAGATGGGAAATATCCACTTGCATATCAGTCTTTGTCCCGCCCACATGGGCATTCCAGCACCGAAATGCTATGGCAATTCCCTTCTGAACAAGAGTACCAACAGCAACCCCGTACACGTGTTTCAGCCTTTGACCCCTTGCTTAATGTGCTCAGAGAGGCACAGCTCCACCTCACTGAAGAGGTGGAACAAGGCTGAAACACGTGTATGGGGCTGCTGTTGGTACTCTTGTTCAGAAGGGAATTGCCATCCTATGTGGGTGGGACAAAGACAGATATGCAAATGGAAATTTCCCATATGTGAAAGGTACAGTGAGTTAAGGTGTGGCTGCGGACTCTCGAGCGGGTACCTTTCTATAGAACAGGTCAATGGGCTGTGTTCGTTCTATCAGAGGGGCGCCTATGGACTATTTTTTTTATTTTAGTTAACATAGCTTTCCCCATCCAATTGAGTCAATATAAGACTTAGGACAGTACAACGGAGAATAGTGACCTTTTTCAGAACATGATAACCCAGTAAAAGGGTCATCAGTGCAATAAACCAGGATATGCACTCAACAAGAATGTAAATCAGGAATGTATTACCTTATTTATTGGTGCATTTATGGGAGCGTGCAAAGCCCATGCGCATCTATCCGCTAGTTACAGAGAGACAGTCATGATGCAGTAATAGGGAGGAAGGGGGATTGGAGGTTAATTGAAGAGAAGGGTTTTAATCTGCTTTCTGAGGACATTGTAGGAGGGTTTGTCTCTCGAGTGTGGGGGTAGGTTGTTGCCAGGAATACCCTGGCAACTTGCACTCTTATAATTTATTTTGTATTTCAGAAATGTCCATTCTCTGATTTGGACTGTATACTGAACTGCCACCTGGCACATTCATACTGTGGCTGTATCCTGCACTCCCCTTGTCTTTTTGGTTCCCTTGCCCAGTTCTCCTCTCCGCCTGCCCCTTTATCCATTATTCCCCTTTCTCTCCACTATGACTTTCTGTGTCTCCTTTTCCTCTTGAAAGACACTTACAAATACAATTTAAAAAGCAATTCGTGCTTTAACTAAGAAAACAGTTTTCAATACGATTGTAATGATATACAAGAAAAGAGAAAACATCAAATCGTGTGTAGTAAAATGGGGCTCTGTGAATTGGTTTCGTAAAGCTAGTATTGGAGGACATCTTCGAAACCTATTCACATCAGATCGATACAGGCTGTCATGGTGCAGCTTTAGCTCCTCAAAGTTCAGTGCCCTAAATGCCAAATGAGTTTGGGCCTGGTCTTCCTTTGATGGCTACTTAAGGACGCTCTGGCCTGCAGATGCCTATTCCCATAAAAAGTGGAGGTCTTTGGCCCCCGGTTCTTTAAGGATGCGGGGTGAGAGGTGGGGATGGGTGCTGCTGGGAATCAGATGAGTTGGTATAGGGAACGTTTTCGTGATATTCTCAGTACAGTGACTTTAGTGCTCCCTAGAGTAGTGCTCTGTACAGTCAAGCCGTTGACTTTGTTCACTTCAAGGTGGGCTTTGATTGCCTGATGGTCACATCATTCACTGTTCTTTTGACCAGGTTCAGGAAAGCTTCCCAGTTGTCGACCTAGGGAGACCAAGATCTGCTAACTTGGTAATCGTAAAAGATCTTTCACCTCAGGGGCTTGAGTCGCCCACTGGCCATGGCCTTTGTTTTGGCCTCAGTTATCATAAGACCCTTCTGAGTACAGTACACTTGGAATGCCACTACTGGGGTGATTCGTGTTTTTGGGGTTTTATTTTCATAATGGGCAGGAGTAGTGAATCGTCAGCGAATAGGAGACCAAGAACTGTAACTCTACCCCTCTGCGCCAGCACATCTACCCATGTGCCCGCACGGCAAAAATTTAGAAGACATTCTGGCTCATCTGTAATTAGACTGTGCGCTGAAAAGGCCTTGACACATATGAAGAACGTCCTTTGTAGATGCTTCCACTTTGCACCTTTCTATACAATCCATGCGTTTCGGTAGCGATTGAGCAGAAAGAACCTTCTGCAGGTTGAGCTGGCGTTTCTGAAATCTTGTTCTCTTCTTGGGTTTCAGGGTTCCATATGTGGGGGAAGCCGCATAGTGCAGGTTTCGCTTGATCAACTAAGACTTTTAAAATGGTCCTTCCATTATGAATCGTAAGTATTTTGAAGGTACCAACTATTTGATGACATGAAGGAGCAGTATGTTAATTTGTATAGCTTTGTTCAGGGTCTTGGTTGGCTCAAAATCTGAAAAATGCATTGGCAAATGGTTAAAGCGAGGAAATGATGTATTATCCGAATGAGAGAGGAGGATTGGAGCAGGTATCATGGTAGAAACAGGGGCCATTTCTAAGAATGGTACTGTGGCTAGCACGGAGAGTAGCAGGGGCACTTCAACTGGCTTACAAATATTGTTTTCAATGATAGAGCCGCAGCAGACCAGGTTGGCATGATCGGTCTCTGCAGCACTGAGACAATTGTTTGTGCCTGATTGGCAAATGGAGGGTGATTTTTTATTGTCAAGGTTTGTTAACTGCTATGTGACTGCTATTTGTTTATTTATTTTTTCTTTAGTTCTTTTATTTCACCTGCACTCCTGTACTCCACTGAAGGTTCAAGGCAGGTCGCCACCAGTCTCACTCCTCAGTCCTCTGTCCTCTGATCTCGCTAGCCTTGCCTGGCTCGTGGGGGTCGTGCGGATCACAGAGGCTATCTCTGAGACAGCAAGCAGCAGGCAGGCTGGAGGGCTTGAGGAAAGGACCTGCAATGTGCAGAGACGTGTCAAGCTGTGTCAAGCAGCACTGCTTCAGGAACGCTCCACGTTCCATGCTCAATCAAGCAGCTTCTTCTGAAACAGTGGGCACTTTCGTGATTTGTCCTGCAAATGGGACTGCTGTGGAAGTGCTCTGACTGCTTCATTCAATTGTTTTTGTCAATGTTTATTAACTACTATGTCACTGCTATGTGAATGTTCCTACAGCTTCATTCAACTGCCCTATAGTCCTTAATATTCTGCAAGAATGTGTGTGTGTATTTATCTGCTGATAATCAGAACGGTATCATTCTCATGATCCTGAATTATGCAATATATGTCAATCTCCCCTGACGCTCGCTTGGTACTGGTATAACTGACTGTTAACTGCTTGGTGTGCATGTTTTCTTGGAAACCCAAATGCAAGTGTTTCACAAACTTTTGTCAGGGCTTAACTGGGATTCTGTATACTTTGCTGACTTATCTCTCTTTCCCATAGAGGTGTTCTACTTTCATGGGTCTGACAAATCAACACCTGGGCCCCAGTGGTCCAGGGATGAATATCGGTTACTAAACCATCAATCAGTCCCAAACCTCTAGTACAAGAGAAGGGATCCAAACAGATTGGAAACACAAGTAAATTATAAACCTCCTTGTCCAATATTGGTAACGTGGATGGAACCGCAGGCTTGTCTCCGCAAGGTCGTGGATCGTTGGTTAGTTGCAACACAGCTAAAATACATTCATTACCCAATGATCTCTACTTTATTATTATTACAACAGAGAGTTCTAGCACACTACAAAATAGAACCCACTGTGTAAAGGAACACAGAGGACAGACTATTTTATGACAGAGAGTCTCATGAAGGAAAGGGATGCACTCTGGATACTGACAGGAGGGTAGTCGGTAAAGCAATAAGTCTTAACTGCTCAAGGTTATTTGGTTTCAGCACCAAGGGAGCAAGGGGTTGTAAATATCACTAGGGGCCTTTGGAGAAAGACCAGGGGGACAGAACCATAATGTACCTGGTGCTTGAGATGATCTTGATGCTCAACAGCATCAACTTAGCTCCAGAAGGCTTTGCAGCTCCTGCAACAGAGTTCCGGACAGGAGACTGTTCTGGGTCTCAGGTGTCAGGCAGTTCAGCAAGCAAGACTGGACATACGGCTGCAGGCTGGCCTACACAGTGGCTCAGGGTTAAGAATTATTGTCTCTGTGCTTGTTGGCAGATCTGGGATGCTGGTCGATGCATTTCAGATGGCTTTAGTGACTTCAGCGTGACAACAGTCAGTGCTGCAGACACCTCGAAAATGTCCTTAAAAGATGGACGCTGGTTGATGCTTGTTGTGGCACTCCTCTTTAGCTTCTTCGCAGGGCTTGTGTTATCCTTTAAGACAGACAGCCTAAACCTAAGTAGAGTGTTTCCAGGCAACAGCCTTGTCCTTTGTTCAGACGCGCAGTGGCACTTCTCACCTAGGAAGTTTGCTGGCAGAACCTAGCAGGGCACATTGTGTGCTGGCTGGGTACCGGTTCTCGAGCTGCTGGATGGGTCTTCTGAATCCGGTATCTCCCTCTGTTCCCTGGGCGATGTTTAGGGGAGGGATCTTGCTTCCCTCTTGGAAATCCTGGCCTTCCTTCTCTGGCGAAAGATGTAAGGCAGACTGTACCTTCAGCCAGGGTCCAAATGAGTCCTTCCACTTACTCCTTTCAAAGCCATTGGATGATCTGCTAAGTGAGGAGCTCAGCCCTCTTTTAAAGCCAAATGGGCCCCAGTTATTGGTGTAGGCTAAGCCTACCTTAATAAACGAATCCTGAGTCACTACCAACAATATTTTGTTATGCGTGAGATCAGGACCAGAGTGTTTTACAACAAGAAAGATAAGAGATGAAAACATGTACTCCTAAGTCCCACTCATCTTCCTGTCTTTTGTAGATCAAAGTGTCTCTCTGGTTAACTGATTCCTCTGTGGCTGTTGATCAAAGCACAGGTCTCCCTTGATGTTTGTGGTGAGAACAGACTTCTGTCTCCCTCAATTCACATACTCCGTCCCTCTGAAATGGGTCTGCTCTGCAGGGGTTGCCTATGGTAAATAGTGTACCCAGACATGCCATTCACTGTCCTTCATACAGAGGGGAGTGAACTAGCTTCAAGTTGACACATTGCATATCCAAGAGGTGTGAGTCCTGCCTTCCTCTTGTCCATTCTGTGATCAAGCCTGATGCAGGCCTGTTCCAATTAACTCCTATTAGTATGCGCTGTCACCAGCAGTTTAGACAATAGGAAGCAGATCCATGGATGCTTTGATATTTTAATTTGGCTGCCCATGGCCAGAAGAAGGTGTTGCCTTCCCCCCTTCTTGAGATGCTTTGATGTACCTGTGGCTGTCACATTCCAGCTGGACATGACAGGGGAGGACAGTGCTGCTCAGTATTTTCCGGGTTCCTTCCTTTGCTCTCTCTCTCTTCCTTTCTCCTGTGTTCAGTAAAGCTTCCACTGCTATGCTGTTCTATTACTCCCTCCACGCCTTCTCAGGCTCCTGCATGATCTTCCTCCTTTGGTAGAAATCCTCTGCAGTACCACAGTGCTCTTATCCTCTGGACATCATCTTTACTTTGGAATCGATCTATGCAATCAGACCACCTATTACCTGGGATACCAACATCAGCAGTTCACTCTGGGCTGAGGACTCTCACAACATCAACTACGGGGGTTTTTGTTCCTTTCCAGGATTTTCCCCTCTCCTTGGCTACATCGGGGTAGAGGTCCCTAGTCCGCCCATTCCCCTCGGCAGACATAGTGGCTTCTCTTCGAGGTAGACCATACCTCTTCCAGAAGAAGAAGAGACAGCCCGCCAGAAAGAAGGGAAAATGTAAAGATTCATCCACCAGTCCAGAACAATCAGGTGAGGACCCCACTTTCTCGTCAGATCAAGAAGAGGAAGTTGACATGTTTGCAACACCAACAAACCCATGGCGACACCTGAACAACTACAAGAGCTGGTCGGGGCTGTACAGAGTCTCACTTTGGAGGTAGAAAACCTCAAAGCCGAGAACACTGTATTACGGAAATTGGTGACTGCCCAAGGAACGCCCCTACTGATATCCCAGGCATGGCATTTTCCGTGGGCAAATTTGAAAGGTCGTCCAAAAAACATAAAGAATTTGTGGACGCATCCGTGGTTTATTTCACTTTTCGTTCTGGGACTTATGCCACTGATCATGCCAAAGTTGGCTTCTTGATTTCAAACATAGCTGGAGATGCTCTGGCATGGGCCACACCATTAGTCACGGCTAATAACCCCATTTTGCAATATTATGGAGCATTCCTTCCTCCTAAAACAAACGTTTGAGAGACCCGAGGTGGTGTACACAGCATGTGAAGAAATTTTGGACATCTGACAGGGGTCGACGGTTCTACTCTCCTATATCACCCTATTCAAGAGACTAGCAGCAGAAGCAGGGTGGCCGGAGCGGCTCAGTATGCGATCTTCTGAAGAGGTTTGAGAGAGAAACTTAAGGATGAACTGGCCTGAATCCCACAAACCGGTTCCTTCCCGGATCTCCTTTCTGCAGTACTCCAGATAGACTATCGGATGTCAGAGAGGCGTATGGAGGGGAGAAAAAGACGAGGTTTCTTACCACTTGCTCTTGAATACCCTGTACCCACTCCAGCTATACCCAGACCACGGCAGGACAAACCTATGCAGATAGCCATCGCTAGAGCACCCCTCACCCAAGAGGATCGCAACAGACGGTGGAATAGGGTCTGCGTATGTACTGTGGATCTGACACTCACTTACTGCGAGACTGCCTGGAGTACCCCCGAGGACATTGAGAAATTAACGGCCTCGGTCCTGACGGGGGTAACTGACTGAGGGATGTTTTCCAGCCCCTTTCTTTCCTCAGCAGTGTCGTCTTATACCGAGGACTCCAAACTCATGGTTGTTTCAGCATAGATCATATTCATCCACCGAGACGAAGAAGCCTTGGCTCTTATCGACTGAGGGTAGCCGGTAACTTTATTGATATCATCTGGCCAGAGAAAGAAGGAATCCCGGTGGTGGAATGAGGCGAGGAACAGAAGGTAGAAGGAGTAGACGGCCACCCTCTTATATCACACAAGATCACCCATTCTACGGAACCACAATCTCTATGTTCCACCATTCCGGATCCCTGCTTTTTTGACATAATTAGGGCTGCTCACTTCCCCATCATTTTGGGCATCCCGTGGTTGAGGAGACACAATCCTTCTATAAACAGGGCAAAGAATCTCATTGAATTCGATTCATGTTATTGCAACCAACACTGTCTGAAGACTAAGGCTCCAGAAGAAGTAAGAGCACAAATGACAATCAAGATTCACTGCATTCCACCAGAACTCTCTGTCTTCAATGACGTCTTCCAGGATAAGATCCCACAAGAATTTGCTCCAGACTGGCCAGATGACTGCACCATAAAGCTGGTTTTGGGCGTATGTACTCTCTGTCGGTGTCAGAGAAGAAGGCATTAAGGGAAAACTTGGATGCAAACCTCCTAAACGGTCTTATACAACCCTCTAACTCCCCTGCCGGTGCGTCGATCTTCTTCGTCCCCAAGAAGGATATCAGCCGAACTCAGGGCCTGCATTGACTATAGGGGTCTGAATGGGGTTACCATATGGGACCAGTATCCTATGCCGCTGATCCAAGATATCTTAGAGGCAGTCCAAGGAGCTGTTGTATGCTCTAAATTGGACTTACGAAGAGCTTACCACTCCTTTGAATACGACCCGGGGACGAGTGGAAAACCGCATTCCATACACCCTTGGGGCACTACGAGTACTGCGTGATGCCCTTCGGCCTAGTCAATGCCCCGGCGGTATTCGAGCGGTTCATGGACCGGCTCTTCTCTGACCTTCTCTTCCATTCAGTGATAGTGTATCTTGATGGTATACTGATTTATTCATCCTCTCATCAAGAACACCGCATACACCACCATACGGTAATCGCCTGTCTGCGCAAGAACCATCTACTGGTCAAGCTAGAGAAATGCCTATTCTATGTCTTCTCTGTGCCCTATCTCGGCTTTCTCTTGTCTGGCCAAAGCATGGAAATGGACCCAAACAAGGTTACTGCCATTCTCAACTGGCCCATGCCAGGCTCTATTAAGGACATACAACGATTACTCGGCCAGGCAAACCTTTACTGTTGGTTTATCCCAGGGTTTTCCAAACTGGTGCTGACTGTCACTTCACTCCTTAAGAAGGGAGCCATCTTTCAATGGGGAAGGGAAGCTGATGCGGCCTTTGCTCAGCTCAAGTCCTTGTTCTGCTCGGCGCCAGTGTTAGGTCAACAAGATCAAGCACGTCCTTTTATGGTGGAGACAGACGCCTCCGCCTTTGCCATAGGAGCAGCCCTCCTACAGGAGACAGAAAGACTCAAACACCCAATCACTTATCTGTCAAAGATTTTACCCCCCAGCCAAGTCAATTACTCAGTAATTGAGAAAGAACTGCTGGCAATTAAGCTTGCATGTGAAGAGTGGTGCCACTTGCTGCAGGGAAGCGCCCACCAGTTTACCATTCGCACAGACCATCGCACTCTTAGAGTACTGCAACACATGGAATGCCGCAACCCCAGACAAGTACACTGGGCACATTTTTTTTGCTCAGTACGATTTTGTGATCTCGTACATACCGGGTAGCTAGAACATCCTGGCCGATGCTTTATCCCGAAGGCAGAACCCACATTCTGTCACCGAAAACCGGCAAGAAAAGGTGTTTGCCAGGAACCAGTTCAAATGTCAGGTCTCTTTCCTTCCTGCAGGAGGTTCAAGAAACCTCTATCTGAACACCTTTTGACCCGAAGACTACCCGAGGAGGCTCAGTCATGCAACAGGAAGGCATGACCTTTGTTGATCATCGTCTTTACATCCGAACAAATCCCTGCGCAAACAGATCCTGTCTTGAGGCCATGATACAAAGGTGGCAGGACATTGAGGAGTTGCTAATACTATCAAACTTCTCCTCTGGAATTTCTGGTGGCCGAATCTGCGGTTGGATGTCCAAACCTACGTACGCAGCTGCCCATGGTGTGCACAGCATAAGTATGACACTCATCAACTCATAGGACTGTTGGAACAAATACCAGTACCTACCTGGCCCTGGAGTCAGATCTCAACAGACTTTGTGGTGGATCTTCCTCCTTTGCAGGGCAAGACCGTGATAATGGTAACCGTGGACTCCTTTATCAATATGACACCCTTTACCATTACCAAAGCTACCTTCTGCCTCTGAAATGGCTGAGGTATGCCGAGGGGGATTTTCCGTCTTCACGGCCTTACAGACTGTATCAGACCGAGGACCCCAATATACCTCTAAATTCTGGAGCACTTTGTGTCACTTGTTAGGGATGCAGAGAGCCTTATCATCTGGGTACCACCCTCAAACAAACAGGATGACTGAACGCGTGAACAGCACTATGGAACAGTACTTGCATTGTTTTAGCAACCAACTGCAGGGCAACTGGGTTGAACTTCTTCCGACCGCAGAATTTTCATAGAACAACACAGTACATACCGCCACTAAACTCAGCCCTTTCTATTGTACTTATGGATTCCACCCTCGCAGTCTGCTCATTGCTTTCCCCTCAACCTCTATCATTCCTTCAATTGATGCCATACTCTCCAAGCTGGTTAAGGCCACAGGTCTGCACTCTGTTGTTTGGAAGACAGCAAGAAGAGGAACAAAAGACAAGCGGACAGACACTGTCAAGAGACACCTGATTGGAAGGCCGAATCTAAGGTTTGAGTGGCTACCAAGTACCTCCGAAGGTGGGTGCACCCATCCAAACTAACCCCTCGCTATCTAGGTCCATATCGGATCACGGCCAGGATCACTCCAGCGGCTTTCCTAATGCAACTACCAAGAAACACAAACAGCTGCATCCGTGTTCCATGCCTCTTTGTTACAGCCATACATTCCAGACCCACATCAAAGAAACGCTTCTGGCTATCGCATTCCTGACTCTCGCCAACCACAGGTGTATTAGGTAACCTGTATCTGGGATTCCTGATACCGGAAAGTATGGCTTGAGTACCTAGTCTAATGGAAAGGGTATCCCTTGTCAGAAAACTCCTGGGAGCCTCATTCCTACATCCACGCCTCTTGTCTCTTACAGAAGTTCCATCGACTCCATCCCGGTAAACCAGGAATGAGCCAGTCCAGAAGGGGGCATACTGTCACACGCCGCCCGTGGCATATATGGGACCACTGGCGGAGAAGCCATTGAACTGTTAGAACACATTCGCCCTGTACACACTGTAACAGTCTAGTCTTTTTGGACTTTGCATGTCGCGCCCCATAAGACTATGCGTCAGTAAGCATTCCACGTGTTGTAACCCATTGCATTCTCGTATGGGTTACCGTGCTAGTACTATGTCCCTCCGGTAAGCTTTATCTTTGCTACCCCCCCGTGCTCTTCTCTGTTTGCTCGGCATTCTGTTCCCCCTTTTCTTTGTTGTAGCTCCTGTGCCTCGGATCTGGACCTGCTTTGCTGCTCGGCATCTTCCGGGTCCCTTACTTCACTCTCTCTTTCTTCCTTTCTCCTGTGTTCAGGAAAGCTTCCACTGCTACGCTGTTCTATTACTCTCTCCACACCTTCTCAGGCTCCTGCATGAGCTCCCCCCTTTGGTGGAAATCCCTCTACAGTTCCACAGTGCTCTTATTGTCTGGACATCATCTTTACTTTGGAATTCAGCTATGCAATCAGACCACCTATTACCTGGGATACCAACATCAGCAGTTCTCCCTGGGCTGAGGACTCTCTCAACATCCAATACCAGGGCTTTTGTGCCTTTCCAGGCTTTTCCCCCCTCCTTGGCTACCTCGGGGTAGAGGTCCCTAGTCCGCCCGTTCCCCTCGGCAGACATAGTGGCTTCTCTTCGAGGTAGACCATACCTCTTCCAGAAGAAGAAGAGACAGCCGCCAGAAAGAAGGTGAAACGTAAAGATTCATCCACCAGTCCAGAACAATCAGGTGAGGACCCCACATTCTCATCAGATCAATAAGAGGAAGTTGACATTATATCCTGAAAGGAGGTTTGATATGCGGGGGTCCAATTTACCTTCTTCGTCATCTTATTGGAAGTTACATCATTCAGGGGCATGGCAATGGACCCATACCCACTGATGAATGACCGGTAGCACCCAGTTAGACCTAGAAAAGCTCTCACCTGCGTCTGTGTTGTGCGGATGTCCCAATCCTTCAAAGCCTGTACCTTTGCTTCGAGAGGTTGTTTCTTACCTCCACTGAACAGGTGGCTTAGGTAAGCCACTGAGCGCTGTGCTATCTGGCATTTCATGGCCTTGATAGTCAGACCTGCATTCTGCAGCACCTGAAGCACTTGTTTCAGGTGGGTTCAGAGATCCTCCCAGGAGGGGCTGAAGACAGCAATGTTGTCTAAATAGGTGACACTGAAGTTTTCAAGACGAGACAAAACCTGGTTAACCATCTGCTGAAAAGTGGCAGTGCCATTCTTCAATCCGAAGGGCATCACAGTGAACTGTTAATTTCCTTCCGGGGTTTCAAATTCTGACCTCTGTATCGCTCCATCTGTCAAGCCAACCTGCCAATGACATGCCATGAAGTCAAAGGTACTCATGTACTTGGCAGCGCTGGGTTTGACAATGAGCTCATCTGACCAAGCAATCGGGTGAGCGTCTGTCTTCGTGATAGAATTGTGCCCCCTGTAGTCCACACAAAAGCAAACTTCAGTCTTCCCACCACTGGTCTTTTTAGGGTCCAGTACAACTGGAATACTCCAGGGTCTGTGGGATGGCTCTATCACTCCTAGGGACAACCTCTTGGAAACGTCCTCCTTGATGGTGTCCCTGACCTTATCGGACATCCGGTGAGTCCTACTCTTCACTGACTTACTGTCTCCAGTGTCCACATCATGAGTGCACCAATCTGCATGACAGTGAGTCATCAAAAACAGGCGGCAAATTGTTCCAGTAAACAGCGACTGTCTGTCAGTTGCTATTCTGACAGATCCTCTACAAGGTTGACACCTTTATTTGACCCATCTGTGGCTTCAGTGTGCAAGATGTCTAGGAGGGGATTAGTCTCCTCCTCAGTCTCTCCATCAGTCACTAATGGCATGACCAAGTCATTCAAGATATAATGGGGTTTCAGCCAGTTGAAATGAAAGACCCTGCAAATCTGTGTATGTCCTTTCACGTCCATAAGGTAATTTACCTCACTGACCTTTTCCAGCACACAGTAAGGCCCAGTCCACTTGTCCTGAAGGGCACTGAGTTTGACAGACTCCATAATCCACACCCACGAGCCTAGAGAATAGACTGTCACTTTGGCCTTCTGGTCATGCCAGTGCTTTGTTAGCTCCTGACTGGCCTTTGGGTTCTTTGTACAACTGTTTCATGTACTTGGCCATTCTGTACCAAAGGCTGAGTACATAGTTCACCACATCTTGTGTGGCGATGAGAATTTGCTTTCCCATCCCTCTTTCACTAGACTGCAGGAACCTCATACAGGGTGTCCAAACAGAAGCTCAAAGGGGCTAAACCCTACTCTGTTCTGTGGCACCTTCCTGTAGGCAAACAGAAGGCATGGCAGGAGAATATCTCATTTTCTCCTCAGGTGCTCTTCCAAGCCACCTATAATGCATTTGGGGGTCTTGTTGAACCGCTCAACAAGCCCATTGGTTTGTGAGTGGAAAGATGTAGAGAACCGGTAGGTGACTCAGCACATAGACTTCATATACGCTGATATGAAGTTTGAACATCTGTCAGAAACAACTTCCTTGGGGAATCCAACAAGCAAGAATATCCCAATCAGAGCTTTCGCAACCACAGGGGCTTTGATGCTCCTCAGAAGGACAGCCTCATGGTATCTTGTGGCGTGGTCTACCACCACCAAGATGTATCTGTTCCCTGAGGTGGTTTGAGGATCCAAAGGACCCAAAATATCCATACCTATTCTCTCGAAAGGCTGCCCAACCAGGGGTAGTGTAATTAAGGAGGCCTTCGTCGTACAACCTGACTTGCCAGAAGTTTGACAAGTCGGGCAGGACCGGACAAATTCCTAAACCTTTACGTCAAAATGCGGCCAGTAAAAGTGTGCAGATAACCAGTTTGATGTCTTAGTCACACCCAAGTGACTTGCTAAAGGAATTTGGTGAGCGAAATCCAAAAGGAACTTTCTGTGGCATTGGGGAATCACCACCAACCTTCTGGTGCCCTTGCCCTCAGAGTCTTTTGGCTCACTGGACAGGAGTCCATCCTCCCAGTGCACTAAGAACAGTCCAGGTGCCTTGCCCTTAGCCTGCTCCTATGCCTGCTACTGAAGAACTACCAGAGTAGGAAACTCTTTCTGGGCTGTGAAGAAGTCAGTCTGACCTAGGCCCCAGCTAATGCAAACTCATCCAGCTTGGACAGGCCCTTCAGATCTGAGCCCACCTGGTCCACCACCTCAGGTTCCTGTGCTGCACCTGGCAACTCTGAAGTCACTGAGTCCCCTGCTACCAAAGTAGAGTCTTCAGTGGCTAGTAGCCCCTCTCCCACAGAAATAGGCGACTCAGTAATCTGTGGAACTAGACTAGGCCTACCTGCCACACCGGTCCTTGCAATAAGCCCTCTGGAAGCACTCCAGGTCCTAAGTCTCTGAGAGTGTTCAATCTGCGATCTCCTTAGCCCTCGATCGGGTAGCTGTTGCGACTATCTCGGGATCAGGAAGGCCAATACCCAGAAAACATGCGACAGGGATGGAGTCTTTCACCTCTCCACATAGGGCTGCGTCGTTTCACCTCACCAGCTGAACTCTATTATCGCCAAGGGGCACTTACTCTTTCCATCAAACCCACTTACGCTACAATCAGGCCCATCAATATACTGGCCTTGCTGTACCCACTACCCGGAGACAGCAGTGGCGCTACCCGCATTGTCTCGGACCGAAGGAGTTTTGTGTCCATTGAGATACACATGTTCTAGAAAGAGCTGAGTATTATTGGGAACTGGGGTCTCTTCTAGAGACCCGGTATTGTTCCCACTCAGTGTATCCAATCCACATCCGGCTACTCCCTGGCCTAAGGGGAAGTCCTCCCCTAAGAGGCTCACACTAATGATGGCCTCTTCGAAAAGGCCAACATTCACTATGGCTTGCTAAAATAAGCCCTTGCATGCAGGATCCCCTTTTCCTATGGCCCAGCTCCTTACACAGGAAATAACCTTTGAGTGGTGAGAATGCAGGTGTCCCAGTGTTAGGGGTGCCTGCGCTCTTCTTTTCAGTGTGCATGGCTGAACTAGAGTTCTTTTTGGGCCCTGAGTATGAATAGGATTGGGTTGGACCTTTTTCCTTCCCATCCCTGTTTACTTTTTTGTCTGGCGATTTCTCTTCCGGTCCGAGTGTGCTTGCCTGAGCCTTTTTCTGGAATCGAGTACTCACAAACCTGTTGACAGCCTTTGCAAGCTCCCTAGGGTCTGTGATATTCTTGTCCACAAGATGCTGGTGTAGGTCAACCTCACAATTTTTCAATACATGCCCACGTGCAATCAAATTGTACATCCATTTAAATGTGTCAACTTTTTTACCAGTTACCCACCTGCTCAGATATTTCAATGACAAGTGTGTGAATGCTTCAAATGTCTGCCCACTTTTCTATCCGAGCTCTCTGAAGCTCTTGAGATACTTTTCTGGGGTTTTACAGAACTTCCTGAGGAGGGCTGACTTCATGCGCTTATAAACAGGCATTTCCTTAGCAGTTAACTGAAGATTTGCATGAGTCCTTGGTGTCACTAATAATCTCATCGGTACTGCAGCCAACAGTACCTCATCCACCCCCTGTAGCTGGAATGCCAGCCAGCTCCAGCGCTTCAAACCAGTCAAACATATCCTTCCCCACTTCATAAGCCTGTACTAAGTCTTTGGGCATTTGCCATCAGAGATTATCCTGGGCACTCTGGTTTGAGCCACTACTGCTGCTTTCACTAGAGTCGGATCTGTTGACTTCCTTCTGCTCTTCAAGCGCCAGCTTGCACAGCTCTATGCTGACCTTGCCCCACTGTTTCTGTTACTCTAGCAGTAGTCTCCGCTCCTCCAGCAGGAGCTTTCTAGCCACTACCTTGTTAACAGCTGAAACAATTACTGGGCCACCTAAAGACTGTGTAGAGGCCTGGGACCTGTAGGATGCTGCTCTAGCCCCTGTCCTTACTGACACTCCCAAGTGTTGAGAAACCACGCTTTCTCCCCAGCAAGATGATTAGCGAGAAACACTGCTCATGCAGTCGTCCTCATCATTTTCCTCCTCCGGGAGGTCTTGTCCATTCGGTACACAGGGCCTAGCCGGTCCCCTGGGGTGACCTCTCCAACCACCCCCGCTTCTACCCAAGCTTGGAGGCTGGTCAGCACTCAGGTTTATTAACATTAGTACTTTGGGGAAGTCCCCTCTCTTGACATCCTGGGTCATGCCTTTTACAGTCTCCATGTGAAGCTCCATGACTATTACTAATATCTAGCAGTGACTAAACATTACCTGCAACAGAACTTTTACTGTTGAGTGACTAAGCTGTGCACAAGGCTCCAAATGATCTGGCCGCTTGCCACCAATGTGACGAATCAACTTCTGGGCATCAGTGTCCAGGGATGAATATCGGTTCCTAAACCATCAATCAGCCCCCCACCTGTATTATACCAGAAGGGATCTGAACAGATTGGAAACACAAGTAAATTATAAACCTGCTTGTCCAATTTTTGTAATGTGGACGGAACAGCTAAGCTTATCTCTGCAAGGTCGTGGATCATTGTTAGTTGCAACATAGCAAAAATACAATTATTACCCAGTGATAAAAGGGACTGTCCAGTAAAGGTTGTATACAAATATCTCCTTTATTATTATTACGACAGACAGTTCTAGCACAGTACAAAATACAACCCACCCTGTAAAGAAACACAGAGGACAGACAGTTTCAGGAAGGAAAGGGATGCATTCTGGATACGGACAGGAGGGTAGTCCGAAAAAGCAATCAGTCTAAAAGTGGAAGTTCACTCAAAAATGTTAGTGTCTCAAAAGTTGGGCCGTAATAAAAAATATACATAACAAATATTTTTGAAGAAAGTTCCCATGTAAAATTTTGAGAAAATTAGGCTCAAAGTCACAGATTTCAAGCACTACGAGGCATCCATTTTGTGAAATGAATGAGCCTCTTGTGCTTGTGTAAAGCTTTGCTCTTGTGGCAATAATGAAGCAAAAGCCCCCTACTGGAAGCTTTTGCTTATTACAGCCAGAGATCAGACACAGAAAATGATGTCATGCTCCTTCCTGTCCTGCTGGTGAGTGCTTCTTTGTTTTACTGCTTAGTGAACATCCAGGCAATTATAAATACAACATTGTTGTATTTATGATCGCTGTGCCTTTTGTTTCAAGTCTCTCGGGCTGCCAATAAAGCACAACATTGTATGAAAAACACTAACACGTATACCTCGCAATCATTATACAATTTGAGAATTTCGTGAGGACAGTTTATCTCAATGCGCATAGGCTTACATAGGAAACAAGATTCCTCTTTTCACAAACAATAGATCGTTGGGTGAATATCGGCCCCTATGGAGCCATGCAGCCACTGACCCCCAATCTTAATATGGATAAGTCAGTTACTAAACAAACACATCAACAGAAAGAAATACAAACAGACTAAACCACGGGTAGAGTGCACAAACTGATATAATTTGCCAAAATCAGAAAACAATTGTATTTAAAATTGCTGGCACTTTGGCTTTAAGTCTCCTGGGCTCCCGTGAGCCGGGGGGGGCACGGAGACCTAAAGCGGAAGTACCGGCAATTAGAAATACAACATTGTTGTATTTATGATCACTGTGCCTTTAATTTCAATTCTCCTGGGCTTCCCCAGCTCCGGGGAGCTCTAGAGACTTGAAACGAAAGTGCCTGCAATCATAAATACAAAAACGTGGTATTTATAATTGCCGGTACTTTGGCTTAAAGTCTCCCGTGCTCGAGAAACCAGAAAAGAAAGTTGCAGCAATAAAGAAAACTCCCCTGCCGGCCGGCAAAGTATTTATAATTAAAGTATTTATAATTGATGTGCTTTTCATTTTATGTTTTCTGTGCTTTCCTGGGCTTGGGGAGCACAGAAAACGTAAAATGAAAGTCGAGGCAGTTGTAAACACTGTGGTAGCCTCCTCTACATTTTAAGCTCTGCTATCTGGCAGCAGTAAGCAATAACTCCCAGTAGGGGGCTTTTGCTTGATTATTGCCGCCTGAGCAGAGCTTAAGATGACCAGAGGAGTCTGAACAAAATGAATAACACCATGACAACACTTTGAGCCTCATTTGCTCAAAAGTTTAGATAGGAACTTTCTTTAAAAAAATGTTGTATATATTTTTATTTATTATGACCTATCTTTTGAGTGAACTTCCCCTTTAACTGGTCAAGGTTATTTGATTTCAGCACCAAGGGTGCAAGGGGTTGTAAATGTCACTAGGGGCCTTTGGAGAAGGACCAGGGGGACAAAACCATAATCTACCTGGTGCTTTGGAGGATCTTGATGCTCGACAGCGTTGAGTCGGTTCCAGGACGTTTTGCAGTCCTGCAACAGAGTTCTAGATGGGAGACAGCTGCAGGTATCAGGTGGTAGGCAGTTCGGCAAGCGAGTCTGGGCAGACGGCTGCAGGCTGGCCCACACGGCAGCTCAGAGTCTCAGGGTCAAGAATCATTGTCTCTCTGCTGGTTAGTGGATCTGGAATGCTGGTCGATGCATCTTGGACGGCTTTAGTGACTTCAGTGGGACAACAGTCAGTGGTGCAGCTGGTCATGGTTCGAGGGCTCGACTTCAGCTAAAATTTTCTTAAAAGAGGGACGCTGGTTGATGCTTGTTGTGGCACCCCTCCTAGCTTCTTCGCAGGACTTGTGTCATCCATTAAGGTGGATGGCGCAAAGCTGAGGAGAGTGTTTGCAGGCCTTTGTTCAGAGACTCTTTGGCTCTTCCCACCTAGGATTTTTGCTGGCAGAACCTAGCAGGACACGTTGTGTGCTGGCTGGATAAAAGTTCTGGAGCTGCTGGGTGGGTCTTCTCAGTCTGGTATCACTCTCTGTTCCCTGGGAGATGTTAAGAGGAAGGATCTGGCTTTCCCTTGGAAATCCTGGCCTTCCTTCACTTGCAGAAGATGCACTTTCAGCCAGTATCCAAATGAGTCCTTCTTCTTACTCCTTTCAAAGTCGTTGGGTGATCTGCTAAGTGAGGAGCTCAGCCCTCTTTTAATGCTAAATGGTCCCCAGTGATTGGTGCAGGCCTACCTTAATGAAGCAATCCTGTGTCCCTACAAAAAATCTTATGTTATGTGTGGGGTCAGGACCAGAGTGTTTTGCAACATGAAAGGTAAGAGGTGACAACATGTACTCCTATGTCCCACTCATCTTCCTGGCTGTTGTAGATCAAAGTGTCTCTCTGGTTAACTCAGCCCTCCGTGGCTCTTGATCAAAGCGCAGGTCTCCCTTGATGTTTCTGGTGAGAACAGATTTCTGTCTCCCTCAAATCACATACTTTGTCCCTGTGGAAGGGGTCGCTCTGCGGGAGTTGCCTACGGTAAATAGTGGACCCAGACATGCCATTCAATGTCCTTCATACAGAGACGTGGGAACTAGCTTCAAGTTGACACATGACATATCCAAAAGGTGTGAGTCCTGCCTTCCTCTTGTCCATTCTGCGATCAAGCTGAAGCAGACCTGTTCCAATTAACTTCCATTAGTATGCGCTGCCAAGAGCAGTTTAGATAGTAGGAAGGCAGATCCATGGAGCCTTTGATATTTTAATTAGGCTGCCCATGGCCAGAGGAAGGTGTTGCCTTCACCCTTCTTGAGATGCTTTGATGTACCCATGGCTGTTACATTCCAACTGAACATGATAGGGGAGGACAGCGCCTGTAGACTGTGTCCTCCCGGAGCACACGTGACTATGTATGCAGTGACCTGGGAAAATGTGTGCGGAATGGTCTCACACATTTTCGCAGGTTGATCTCCCATCATTCATTTTCATTTCCAAAAAATCAAAAAAGCCCAGGCGAGTGCGCACTCCCCTTGGGGATGGTTGAATTCCTCACTATGGGTGCAGGCATTGCTTTAAGTGAGATGCTAAATCAAGGGGGGACTCTCGTTAGGGGGCATGGCTCTAACCACGCCACCTAATGAGAGACCCCCTCGTCTAAGGGAGGTGGGACTGGTGAAAGCAGGGGAGCTGGGGAAAACTGTCATTATTACCTTTGGTGCGCCCGGCCCCTCCTTTTAAACAAAAAGAGGGTCTGCTTGCAGCAAAGTGTGACACCATTGCACCCCAGATCTCAGACGCAGCAGGCAGCCCCTTCAGTCAAGGAGCCATGTAGTTAGAAACCTCAGGCTTCTTGTGTATAAGGTCAGTCTGCTGCGTGATGACTCTGTGCTCAGAAACAGCAGGAGGGCTGGAGGGGCCGGCTTTATTATTGTTTCCGAGTAAAGAGTCATTAGGCAGCATGAAAACCCTTTAATCACGTGGTAAAAGTGCTTTCATTATGCCTGGTCAATCTTTACTCAGAAACAATAGGAGAGCCAGGCTCTCCAGCCCTCTTCCTATTTCTGAGTACAGAGTCATCAGGCAGCCCGTGTAGCCAAAGCCACAATTACTCGGGCTGCCTGTGGGTGTTAGCACTTTGTCGCCTATTTTTTGTTTTCTAATTCAAAGTGCAGACACCATCAGGCAGTCTGTGCAACTATGCAGCTGTTCCGCTACACAGGCTACCTGAGGTGTTGGCGTGGCTGGGGCTAGTCGGGGGAGGGCCCCGGCTCTGGAGCCCTTTCTTGAAAGCTCTGGGTGCCAGGAATCAAATTTAGGAGGGGCGCAGAGGGGACCACAGACAAAAGTAGGGGGGACTACCTATTTAAGGGCAATGTGTGATGTTAGAAGCACTATTGCAGAGAATTTTTCGTGCACACCAACTACCACACCCCTTTTGTGCAACTCCCCTCCCATCAGAATGTAGGCAATAAACCATTAAGTCACTAATGACCCATCATTAGCAGTTTTGTGCGCTACATTCTGATTGGAGGGGCTGCTCTTGGCTGCAGGGTGACTAAACAGCTCTTCGTTGTTGTGCGGCTGCATTGATTGCGGCCCTTTGTGTGTGCCACAGCACTGCAGACAGTGCAGACAATTAGCCCAGCTGAGGTAGGGGGGCACAAGTGGGGGCCCAGGATTTCAGGAGGGTCCCTGCACCCCACCAGACAACCCCTAGCAACGTCACTCTTAGCATATCACTCTGTGGAAGACCGGGTATATAGTTTCCCATCTGCCCATTAAGAGAGCCCTCTGGTAACTCAGGTGACTGCCTAGAATGGAGCTGTGAGCCTGCATAAGGGGCAAGTAGATGCAGTAAGTGTTGGAATACAGGAGTTATCTGCAGCAGAATAGAGACCCAGCATTGGGCCTCATTACAAACCTGCCAGTCCGGTAACAATGGTGCTGGTAGGCTTACCGGCACCGTTGATACCGGAACGGCAGAGTACAAGTTTGCGGGCTGGATGAACCACCCGCCCGCCAGTCCTGACCTGGCGGGCTTAAAGGCACCAGCTTGCAGACTTTCACGGTAACACCGGCACCATTATAAACGGTGCCGTGCTACTGTCCTCCCTCTTCCCATTGAGTCCTATGGGACTCGAATGGAAATGTGGAGTTACTTTTTCCGGCGCCTGGCTTCAGGGACTGCTGGGGCTGTAATGCCCCGGTGATTCCCCATTGCCAGGCGCTGGAAAAAAAGCACAACTCCGGCAGCAGCTGTGCCGTTTTTACCGGCACAGCTACCGCCGGAGTCATAATGATTGTCTTAATGTGGGGATGCATGAATTTCTTGGAACACAACCTCATTACGAGTTTGCCGGTAACGGTAAAATGTGATATTCCCAAATACTTTTGCATTCTTTACCACCCCACCAACTTACGACTTTCCTAACAGAAACTCTTCAACAACACCGGCGTCTGTCCTCCACACAAAAGCGCTACCGCATGCGGCACTACCGGAGCAGTAACGCCGCGTGCCCCCAGTAGATTCCCAGGTGACTGGGCAATAATTGAAGCGCATGCGTGACTCCGAGTCATGCAGACTCTTCTGGTTACATATGGCTAATGCATGCGGCAACGGACAATACCGCGAACTCATAATGAGTCCCACAGCATCTAAGGATGTCTGCTGCTACAAAGTTTTTTTCAGTTTGCTGTTTCATTCAGGCATGGGTGGAATCGCGGTGCTTAAAGTATAAAGCATGCACTGATTCATACGACTTCCGTGTTTTTCTCTGTGTTGTGTGGGAAACAGATGCAAGCTGTAATGGGGTCTCCGAGTGAGTAACCTTAATTGGCTCATAGGGTGGATCTGTAATTCAGTTTGCAGTTTTCACCGCAGGTGCACCACTGGCGCACTTAACGTTACGTGGTGCGTCGGTAGCTTTTAGAATGTGTTGTAGTTCTTTTCATCTCTTTTGTGGATAAGTCATTAGGCTCATGGGCGGCGATTTCTTCAGCAGGCAGCAGCGTGGTATCGCGGTAACCTTGAGAGGTGTATTGTCTATTGAGCGCTTTGTTTATTTTAAGTAACACAAACCTTATGGCAAGCTGTTTAGACCTCGCTGCTGGTAGGGCTTGCATTTTTCTCGGCAGATATGTGGGTTCCTGCAACCTGGCAGTGGCCCGTTGAAGATAAAAGCGGGAAACGGAACTGGGCCAGTCACCTCGCCGGTGGGTCCCTTGGGAGATCTGACAGGCATATGCCGAGCTGGAAGCTGTGCATGACTAGGAATAAGCTTTTCATAACTTTGCGAGAGGCACTTGGACACAGGCTTGTTCTGATATGCTGGCGTGGGTGTATGCAGACGCTATGGAAACTGGTTTATAATGGAGCAATCCAGCAAAGGGGGTAACAGCTACAGATTATCACAGAAAGGCTGCCAGTGGGGATCTGAAAACTAAAATGTCCACTGAAATGCGTCGAATTGCTCTTTGTCAGCAACAGGCGGATGTAGTTCAAATCGAAGTAAAAATTCAACAAGGTGATAAGAACCCTGCTGGATTCTGCAAGTGGCGAAGGGAGGTGACGACATGAGGGAACCATCCAAGGCACCCTGAGACACATGTGCGCTGAGTTCAAGAAGTATTCTGCATTGTTATTAGACTGACACCATGGGACTGCTCTTCAAGCCTCCCCCCAAATCCCTGTAAGATTGGGGGCCCATTTCAAAGGAAAAACCTGAAAGGCCTTGATGCTCTCTCTGATAAGGTGGAGACATGGTGCTACATTTATTTATTTATTGGACATTTGTATGGCGCCTATACACAATGGCGCCTATACACAAGTGTTTCCAGGTGCCACAAGACAAATTGGAACATTGGGAGGATATAGGAAAAAACAAAGCAAAAAACGATTATATTGGCCCTGTGACAATCCTACCGTGCAAGTACAAGACAAGTTGAAACGTACAAGGGGCGGAGTGCTGGAGTAGGGTGCCCAAAGGGATTGGAGTGGGCAAGTGCTGGGGGCCAAGTGCCAGAGGAATGAGAAGGTGAAAGGGAGGGTGAATGCAGCAGACAGGGTGGACCAGGTTGGACCAGGTTGGTGCTAGTCTTTGGGAGGGAGCCTGAGGGCAATTGCTTGCAGAAGATGCTGGTGGACTGGTAGGGGGGTGTGGCCTCTGTATGACTCAGAAGGGACCAGGCCTCACAGCCGCAGAAGAAATGTTTAGCACAGAAGGCAAGGAGGAAGAGGAGAAAAGGAAAGTCTTGAGAAGTTTCCAGAATTTAAGAAGGTCTGGCTCAACTCTAAGAGGGCTAGAGAGGCCGTTCCAGCAGGAGGAACCAGCCGAGGAGAGGGATCTATCTACCACTCTCTGCTTAGAGAAGCGTTTGACTTGCAGAGAGGACCGTAGGACTCTGTCAGGGAGGTATTTAGGGAGGAAAAGCTGGATGCAGAGTGGTCCCAGACCCCAGACAGCCTTGTAGATGATGCATAGGGTCTTGAATGTTATCCATGTGGTCACCGAAAGCCAGTGGAGATATTTTAGGGCCTGGAGAGATCTGGTCTCAGGGCTTGAGGACAAGGATAAGTCTTGCAGTCCTATTCTGGATTAGTTGGAGGGGGCAAAGGGGGGAAATGGGCAGATTAGGGAAGTGACTGTTGCAGTAGTCCAGTCTAAGGAGAACCAGAGCTCTAGAGACGTTGAGCTTCTGGGGAAGGTGAGGAAAGGTAGAATGCCCCTGAGGAAGTGGAGCTGGAAGTTCAACTTCTTGGCAAGGTCCTTGGGGTGTGGAGAGAAAGAAAGAGAGGAGTCAAAGATGATACCCAGGTTTGAAGCCTCACCAGTGGGTCAAGGGGGGCCCAAGGAGGCTGCACAGAGAGTGGGGGGAGCAGGTGTCACAATTAGAAGGATCTTCATCTTACTGGCATTAAGACAGAGATCATTGGCAGAGCACCATGCCTGGATAGCAGTCAGGCAGTCTGGTATGAGAGAGGAGGGGGAGATGGAAGAGGATGGCAGCTTGAAAGAGAGCTGTGAGTTCTAGTTTGCATAGAAGGAGTCTTGGTGTAAAAGGGTGTCCTTATGTGTCACAAGAGTCACCGATGAGTAAGGCGAGCCCTGGAGTGTTGGGATTTCCTATTGAATAAAGAAAACTCAGGGGAAATGCTAATTTGTGGTGGGAGCCCTGACGTGTAGCAGGGAATTCTGGTGTTTATCGAGTTGTATGTTAAGGACCTCCAGTGTTGTGGGGATCCCTGAAGTGTAGCAGTGATACCTTTGGTAGAGCGCCCTTCAGGTGATGAGGGTGATTGATGATGAGTAGGTGGGGATCTTGGTGTACAGCGTAGCCCCTGTTTGTGAGATGGTGTCCTGGAGTGCAGGTGGCAGTTGTGGTGCGTAGGAACATGTTTTGTGTGTGGTAGGTGATCCTGGGGAAATTAAACAAGCTGGGAGCATCAGTTTTGAAAGGGACCAAAGGCTTAGTAAGCTTTAGCAGCCTTAGTTTAACCTTAGTTTTTAAAAGATGCATAAATTGCTATTGTGATATTTGTCTGACGATGTGTGAAAAGTTCAGTTTTGTTCTAAAACACACAATACAAATAAATAAAATAAGCTCTAGCAGCACTCCCACAAGACCTTATCTACCTGCACAAAACCAAAGGTAGGACAGAACTATCCCTGAAGTTCCCCTGGTGCGCCTACAGTAGATCAACCCGTACTCAAGACTTTGGAATCACTCTGCCAGAATTGCTGGGAGGTTCCAGGGCCATAATCAGAACACTGTTGACATACAAAGTGTTTCCCTTTTAAAGAAGAGTGTGTGTGTTCATTAACTAGCAACCACAACATATTTGAAGTTAGAAGTTAAACAAATATGTTGAAAAGTCCTATATTCGTTTTAATGCAAGGCAATGTGGACTGCAATATCATTGGTGTCATTGCTTCCCAGCACAAGTATATGGGAAGTTAGAAAAAGACGCAAACTTTCTGATTGTCGTGCTGGTTGCTTTAAGGGTGAGGTAGAGCACCCCTAAGGCTGTGCTGTAAGTGAACATGGGAAACCTGAAGGTTGGGTCAACCATGGCTCTTACAAAATACCCCGATGTTCAGTCTTCTCCAAATGAAGCTGGTTTCAGGCATAGCTTAATATGGGAGGTTAACAGGAGTCCGCGTTTGAGGTGACTGTTAAAAGTTGAAAGTCTCAGAGCAGGATAAATTGTCTGGCCTAAGCAGCATCAAGGCCATGAAATTGAATTGATGGTCTCCCCTGGCTGGTTCTTTGGTTGCAAATATCACGACATACAAGATTAGGGTGACCAGATTTTGAAAATAAAAAAAATGACAGGCCACAGACATAAAAGTAGGACTAGTGCCACTATCGAATTCAACCACCCACTGCCCCAGCCTCCCCCTCGCCAATGACCTCTCCCCCACCCCTCCACTTGGTAGGATCGAACATTAACATAAATACAGTTTCCAGCACGTATCTACTTCCATATAAAGTGCAGATTCGACTGTGACTCTAAGCATGTTGAAAACAAAAGAGCTTTTGCTCAGCTATTTCAGACTTTGTGGCGCAATCACGGCAGGGAATAGAAAGGTCGAGGGTTGAAGACTATCCTGGGGTGGAACAGACAAATGTGATACCTGAAAGCAAGAAAACTGTTCATTATCAATGAATGTCAACTTGATGTATTGCATCTCTGCAGTGGTCAGCAACTCGTTCCTAAAACCGGGACAGGTTTTTCAATTTAAAAAAAACCTCTCGGGCGGTGGGTGCCTAATTCTGGGAGGGTCCTCGTTTACCGGGACAGGTGACGTAGGTCCCATGTGATGATGATTCCATGGGCTCGAATGAGCTTTAGAGGATTCAGTGACATGGTCTAAGCAGGAGCTGGTGTAAGGCACGAAATGGGCAGTTTGGTCAGTACTTGCACCAGACGCTCCTTGTCTACACGTCACATCGATCAGGTGGTCAAGCCATCAGCTGAAGCATAGAGGAAGTACAGAGCTCCCTAAAGACCAAGGGCCTGATTTGCAAAGCATTTTTCAATGTGGTTTTCCGAATCAGAAGTGTTTTTGTAAATCAGGGATCAAGTGTGTGCAGTGCCTGCTTCCAAATGCAAAACAAGACTTCTGAGCCTCCATGTGCCGCCTTAAGCAGCAATTGGCAGATCTTTAAAGGCCCAAGCTCTTGAAAAAAGTGGTTTGATGGGGTGCGATACAGTGCACACAGTTATGGATGAATTAAGGGCTGTGTAGGCACAGGTATTCTCAATAAGGACAATCGATTTAATCTTGGCTACTAATAGGAACAAACCCAGGAGTTCAGACACTAAAGTAAACACGTTTATGCAGGTGTAAAACTGGAGACTCTACAGAGCTTTAGTTTATTCAATACACATACAATGTTATCAGCAAGCTCTACATAGTTTTCTCTAGATTAGATAACACAGTAACGCAGCTCGTTGACCGCAGGGCAGCACCTTCGTTACTTTTTGCTGGGGATTCTGAGTACAATTCTGATGCTTTAAGAGCCCAAATAGATGATATGAAATGATATGTCATTTATAACGCGCCAGCACACAAGTGTTTCTAGGCGCGACAAGACAAGGGAGGGAAGACAGAGGGAGGACAACACAATTAATCTTACTAGGCCTTGTGACATTCAGATTGTGCAAGTGTGACAGTTCCAAAGTGCAGGGGGGAGGGGGAAGGGGAAATGCCAGGGAGCGGGAGAGGGGGGAGTGTGATCAGGGCAGCAAAGCTCTGAGTAAGAGCAAACAGGGCAACGCGGCTCTGGGTAAGGGCAAGGAGGCAGAGGATGGTAGAGATTACAGTTACAGACCCTAAGTGCACGGTGGCCTGGAAGCAGTGCACAGGAGACTGATCATGGAGGATCCTGATACTGAGCATATGGCCCTTTGGGTATTGTGCATGCAAAGGATGGAGATGCAGAATAACTGCAACACCAAATAATCTTACCAACTCAGGAAGATGGCAAAGTTGCTGTTTTATTAATAATTGTCTAAAACAGGGAGTTACAACGGACATCAATGGACTTTCGTTCAAGCTCTCAATGTATTTCTCATAAATACATCCTTATATGCAAAAAATATGTCAGACGTGACTTCATGTTATGTGGAAAATGAGAAAAACCTACGAGGGATTGTGATACGTTCATGGGGAACATCTAAGTATACTTTCCATAAGGGGTGGGACTTTGATTGGCTATCTACTGTCACATGGACAACTTATGCCTTCCTCTAAAAGCATGTCATCTTCAACACTATTAAGTACACAGTTTATCATTGTTCTTCAAACTAAAAGGCTCTTCATTATACGGATCTCTATAATTGGCTGGCATGCTCGTGCCATGTCTGGAACATTTGGTTCACTTAGCAGCAAGTGAGCTCAGACCCAGGTGCCAGGAGATGGACTTGACATTACCTCCCTACCCAATTAGCCCAACATCTCTCATCACCCATGCCTTCTGCCATGAAGATTGTCTTTGACCTTGGCCTCCAAAGTATTCTTGTCCCTGGGAATATATGGGCGTACAGGCAATCACTATCGTTGTTGTAGGACTCCATGCTCAACTCTATTTCCATCGTTGGCTCACGTGACAGGATACCCACGATTTGGTCCATTTTGCAGTATTTAAATGTCTTAAATGAATAAAACATGACATGCTTGGTGTTATTTCTTTGCACCTTAACAAGGGATGATTCAGCTTCACCCACTCACTGCCTTCAAGAATCGATAACTGACCTTGGCTTGCTTCCAGCTTTGATACCAGGCCAGACAGTCTTGCCATTCGTTTCCACGATCTCAGCTTATTCTTGCTGCAACACAGTTCTCGCCTTTTCCCCTCCATGTGTCCTGGCTTTCTAAATTCATGACATTGATGTCCAGTTTCTATACAATGGTGGCTTCGCCTGCAGTCTATTCACTACATATAGCCAGCTTCTAAGATTACTTAATCTACTTGCATTACAGCATCTGTAAAGTTATTGAACGGCTTGCATTTTCTGCAGTGTTTGGCACACATGCAATCTTCTTTTACCATATGAAAGTTTGCTCGATTCTTAACTTCGTCATCAGTTTCTATAAGATCCATGCATGCTCTTCAACCAGTATTCTCAGTACATCACGCTCATCTCTTGTGACGTCACTGGCTTCTCTTTTTGCTCCTTTTCATATTCCTTCAGGGAGTTACAGCCTCAGATTGTTGTCTCTTTGTGGATACATTTGATAGGGTTTTCTCAGTGGTTACCTTCTTTTGAATACTTGTCGTAGTATGGTCACAACAGCTTGTGTCAAGCATGGCACAATCACAGGCTTCCAAAATATAGGAGGCAGGGGGGCGGGATTAGCTGCCAAAGCATGTAACTGCTCCTCTACAGTACCCATTAAATTAAGCCCTTAAGTCTACATTGTTAAAGAAAAACAGAAGGCTCCTCCTTGCATTCAGTATAGGCTACACAACAAGGAAGCTCAGTGTTGACTACGGATCTTTGGAGCCTTTGCAAAGGATCACACTCCTTAGCATTTTATGTAAATTGATGTCAATCAGGTAAACCAGCAGTGCCACATCCAGGAACTCAACACAAGTCCTGTGTGACCTTTCAAGATGCAAGGTCAAGGAAAGTAGACTGCCATCCCAGGATTTCCCCAGGATCACACAGTCTTGGAAATATTCCTAATGCATCTCATACAACTGTTTGATACAAAAAAAAGACCCACGCCATGCAAGCTCAATACCAAACCCTCCATCTAACTAAATAATAGTGTGCATTGGGTAGAAATAATTTAAATTAATTTTCTGGTGCTAGATGCAACCATTTTTCCAACTACTTTGGTTGTTGGTTAAGGAAAGGGGTGGCGCCGCCCCTTGGCTTGATGGGGGCTTATACTACACCGAAATCTGAACAAACGTCTGGCAAACTAGCCCCCCAGGATGCCTTGCTCTGAGTCTTTCTCAACGGCTACATGTTTTTTACACATTTCTTTTTGATGCGGGTCTACAGCTGGCATCTAAATCAGTGATAAATTAAGTGTTGGAGAGACCCTTTTCTAAGCTTCTGTTAAGTGTTAATGTCTAGTCATTGGCACTGCAATGGTGCATATGCATTTCAAAGATTCCGGTTGGCTTTTCAGTCTGTTCTTTAAAGTCAATCGAATCACACAGTTAAGATATTTTTCTCTTGGAAAAGTTGACAATCCCATGGTGTTTGCTTGGTAAATGCACGTACATGTGTTCACCTTTTTGTGGCACTGGTCATTTGATTGAATGAATGCTTTGGGCATTACTAGCTTTTATGGGCGTTTGCATTTTATACTCAGACACACTTGTGTATAGGCGTATTATAAATGCCATATCCTATCATATTATATCATATCATGTCAACAAGCCTGTGCAAAACAGCTCACAGCATGTTACTTTCACACAGGAGGTTCTGGACGGTGTCTTTATTTCTTCAAAATAACTAACCTGTAAGGAATTTTATTTGGTGTGAAATAAACATTTATTCCTTTCTTTTAGACTCGTTTCATGTTGCATCCTCGTACTTCCATTTCTGCATTTATTATATTAATCAACTAAACGAATTGTGCAAGAATGCAAAAAGACATGATAAACAAGCACTGGCAATGACAACAGATTAGGTTTTTGTGTAGGCATGGGAAAGGCACTTGCCAGGCACTGCCGTAGTTGTATGCGCAGTTAATAGATGATCAAATAACCAAACCACACCTACAAGCTTTGTATTCCTCCTCAAATGCTATTTCTACCTATCTGTACTCGAATGCAATAGTTTTGGCTTATAGGTGGCGCTAAAGCACCAGCTAAGAGCTCAAACTAAAAAGAGAAGTCTACAGAATATTGCAAGCATTTGTCCAAACTTTTGCATCACTTCTGCTTCTCACTAATGATGTTGTAACTGGTAATTGTAATTGGTTATTTATAAAGCACTTAATGCCCAGAGGTTTCTAAGCATGGACCCAGGATTAAATCTGTGTTGCTCCGCATCGTCTTGATTCCAAGGTGAGTGCGTTGCCCTTGTGCTATCCTCCTGGCTATGTCATGTGAGAAAACCGGACAGTAGTTTTTGGGTATTACTAGCTTTTATGGGCGTTTGCATTTTGTACTCAGCAGGTATATAAGATTAACTTTGGCAAAACGTGAACATTTATACTAACAAGTAAGTGGTTTTCATCCCGTGGGACCAGGTTCACATACATGTAGATCTCCATTGACCTGTGGAGGCATGCTGAAGTCTGGGTACAACAGGCTAGTAAATCTTTGCAAGCAGAACAATAGTGTCAGTGAGCACTACTCAAAATGTTGTTATTAAGGAGAACTGAGACACAAACAAGCAATGTGAAAGAGCTCAGAGAGGCGGACAGGCAAGGATGGGGAAACGAGTCAGGGCAGTGGGAGAATGTGGCATAGACCTTGCTTACAAACTGGATGGTGCGGCACAACCTCACCACATTTCTTCACCCGGGCCACGCAAAACCTTGCAAAAGCCTGCACTCCCACTTCCTTCGGCCCGCTTCAATGTGATAGGTCGAAAATAGACTCTCATGAACTATCACAGTTAAGTCCGTGTGGGGCTTACGAAGGAATCGGGGTGGCTGGCTCACAGTTGCCAAATGCGGGATTGGACAGTTGAAAAGGTTAACTGGTGCCAGAATACCAAGCTACAGGGTGAAATCCATGGAAGCACTAGGCTCACCCAAAATGCTTGGACTTTAGAGTGAGATGGGGATGGGAGCGTGTGTGCTGGACCGGCGTGGAGGGAAGCTTTACATGCTGTTATTTGTGTTGGTGTGATTGTTCAGTGGTTCTCAGTTGAGTCTAGTGCTGCTTCTAACTGCATTTAACTTTTCTGTTTGAGCAAATCCTGCACTGTTGCTGTCTGTTATGCACCTGTGCCAAAGCTTGCACTGTGCTGCCTGTCTTGTATCTGGAGTGTGGGTCGGAATTGGTGGGTACGGTGCACATCATCCTATAGGATGGGGAAGTGCCTGCGTGGGTCCACCCACGCTTCCGATAATTAAGAAGAAGAAGACCGAATTGGGGGTAGGCATGTCGCCTTACACTGTTAATTCCTCTGCTAAATCATTTATGTAAACAGTACTTTAAACGGAAAAATACAAGTACAGGTACTCATCAACCTAAGCTTTAAGTGGGCCGGGCTCAAACCTGGTTAGTCCAAATATTGCTCTTGTGTCTGGGCTCTGCCATGTCTCCCGCCGACCAAGTTCTATGACATGCACCTTGTCTCCTGCCCCAGCCATGTAGTTCCCCATTTGTCTTACTTTGAATGTGTGTCTTGATCTTTGTGTCTCATCCTCTATTTGCAACACTTTCTATATGTGCCTCTCATTCCCCCTTAACCCCACTCCAATCATATGTTCACCCTATTTCTCTCTGTGTTAGTTCCTTTTTCTGAGCTTGGGCCTTCGGACCCAAACAAAACAAACGGTGATGGCTGGAAGGTTTAAAAATAATCTCAACCTCTGGCAAAGTTCTGGGCAACCCCCCAAACCATTGTTCTTTGGACTGCCAAGCCATTGAGAAAGGGGAAAGGTCATATGCAAATCAGATTTGGTCCCATCCCAAAAGGGACAGTCCAACCAAAACTGCTAGGTCACATCCCTTCGGCACGAGATCACAAGGACCCTGTCACACTGAAGCATTTAAATCAGTAATTCCAAATAAAAGTCATTTGCTTGAAATTTGATTTTGTCAGCCTAATAAAGTCACCTCTCAAAGACATCTATCTATCACAGACTGATTTATCCCTGCTTTTGCACCAATATTGTGATGTATATAAGTTGGCATATAAGAGAAGACACTAAGGGGGTCATTACGAGTTTGGAGGTAGCCATGGTGCTATTAGCGCCATGGCTGCCTCCAAAGTCGTGTCCGGGTTCCCTGAATGGGGACTTACCGGGTCATTCCAACCTTGGAGGACCCGGTAATTCCCCATTCAAAATACCCATCTCCATTCCCATTAGAGCCCCCATAGGGCTCAATGGGAATGGGGAGGGAGCTGATTAGCTCCCTGGTTATTAGCTCCCTGGTACCTTAGCGGCTCCCGCTAAAGACAGCTGGTTTTACCAGCCGTCCTTAGTGGGACCCTCTAAGGGACCTTGTAATAAAGCGGTAAGGGGTTAATGGCACCGGCATCCTTACCGGCATCGTAAACCCCTTACCGCTGCACTCGTAATGACCCCCTAAATCTTTATAGTTGGATTGCCATCTAAAACAAGACACTACAAAGTCAATTTTCCTACTTAAGTACATTGATATATGTAAGCACTTACTGACAACTGTGGGCGCAACCCTATGCTCATTATTAAATAACCCAAAATAAATTAAACAATTGCTTCAGAATGTAGACTGAGCCAATACAATTCAAGAAGTGATATGGTCTCTCACTATAAATGTCTAGGTTCTCCGGAACCATACCTATTGCGCTCCCCAAAAAGAAGATGGAAGAACTATCGCAGTCTGCGGAAACCTCGGGGCAACCACTATTGTGTGTAGACACTGTAAAGAGGCCGGGGTCATGAAACACTGAGGCATCTTTTGATCGATTGTCCATTCCTAACTTCGATCCAAGCACATTATTTTGGTTTTGTATCAGATCTAAATGGAGTGGATCTCGATCTCCTATGGAAGCGTATTCTGTATGGCAACAAGACATCTATGCAACTAGCGGTTGTGAGATTTCTAAAAACTGAATGTGACCTATTTTAGCTCCTATATTCAACCCTCTAAGATAAATATTTTAACTCAGATTGTTCTAACTTGTTTTTAGAGTAATCTTCCTTTTTTTGGGACTTGTGTTCAGGGAATGTGATAGTAAAATCTTCTGTATGAAGTTTGGTATATTTTCTCAATAAGACAATAATAACTTTGGCAGAGTAAAGGAGCAGCCTTATTAATACTGAAAAGTGATTAAGATAAATCTTTCGGGCTCAGAACTGGGCTGACACAAACACCAGGCTAGATTTAAATGTATTGTGAATTATTACAGCCTTTTAGTAAATTGGATATGTGTACTTTCTTTTAGATAATCTGAAGTGATTGGCTTAGTTAAACGTCCCAACTGTTCTCTCCATACTTGGATGTTTGTATTGAATAATTGATGACTATGAAACGTTTAAAAATTGTTCTTAAATTGTTAAGTGCTAAACTGTGTCTTTTAATTAAATCGCGATTTTGTGTGTTCTGAATATCGTAGTTCAAACGACACCTATTCATAATCTTTTCATATGTAATTTGTTTTAGAAAATAGGTGCTAGATTTAATAAGCTGGAAATTGTGACAAATCGTTTTGTTGAATTATATTTGATGAATTATATCCAAACTGATTCTAAAGTACATGATAAATTGTTTTGATGACTTGTATTTTAACCGTTTTTAAGGTATATGTTCAAAATTTGAAAAGTTGTATTTAACAACTAAAACAAATAAAGTTAATAATAAGTTAGCAGTCTTTGAAAGGAAGGAGGGTCAGAAAGACAAAGTAGGGTGCTTAAAGAGAATAATCAATGATAAATCCTTGCTTTCCCCATTGAAACCTGCTGAGGGATTCAAGGGTGGCTTCACAAATGAAACAGTGAGCAGATAGGTGTACTTCTGAGCTTCAAACCTGATAATCCTAATGATTTGGTCTGCAGACCTTTAGATGTGTAACTTGACTTCAAACCTGATTATCCAAAAGTAGCTCTGTAGAATTTACTGAAGGCAGCATACCACGCCTATTCCATGGTTGGAAGGGGGTCATTTTCTTGCCTCTGCTAATTACAGAGAGAGGACATCTCTCACTAAGACTGGCATGTTAGCTGTCCCTCCATGCACTTTTGATTGCTTGCACCTGAGTTTTAGTGGATTCTTTGAACTTTGTAGTACAATCGTAAAAGCCTCCTCCCATGTATCTACATGGTGAGCAGCATTTGCATAAATTCCTGATGTTCAAAAATGGCTCCCTGGATGTCGCTGGAGTGGTCCAAGTGCCAGATGGAATTACCAATAAACGATCTGAGACAAAAATAAATTGATATACTCAAAAGAATATGGCAAAATACTACTTCATTATCCGCTCAAATAAAGTAGGGCAACCCGGTGAACAAACAAACTGCAGCTCACAGCCTGTCAGCGATATTTCGATTATACAAAGGCTTTATACTTCAATGTACATCAGCTATGATGTCATCCTATGTGGCAAACAGTAAATCCTATAGGGTGGAGGGATTGGTTAAGGGAACATACATACCTATATATTGTTTAGATGTTAGTGACATAATTGGCTGCCCCTTATCTGGTAGGAATGGCTCGAGCTACCGCAAAATACGTATAATCCAAATTAAAAGCAGAATAACAGCAGCAGATTGGCTCCTGCATCATTGTATAGTACACTGCTACATAGGCCCTCGTGATTGGTTGACATTCTCTCCCAACCTTGGACTTTCGGCTTGTTAGCAGCACGTGAGCACAACAAACCCAGATGCAGGGAATAACGTTAGACTATTACCCACTTGGTCAATTAGCCTACGATCTCTCATCAGTTAAGCCTTTAGCCAAGGCTTCTTTGTAGTTGACCTTGCCAACTGTTCTTCTCTGGGGCTTTTAGGGAAGTGTATGTATATCACTACCTTCAGTTAGAGCCTAATGAATAGGCCTTGTTTTCCAGTCTTGAATCAGGTGTAAAGAGACTACGATTTTGTCCATTTCGGATTTTGAATCAGGTTTGAGGAGACCACGATTTTGTCCATTTCAACCTTTTATTTGATGCTATTTAATTCAATTATACTGGGTGCTATTACTCTGACCTATGGAAACTTGGTTGTTCCATCTCACATACGCTTTCCTGAGTCTTTAATTGTTCAATTCTTGGCACTTGCAGATGTTTTCTTCCATGCTTAATCTAAGAGAAATATGTCATGCGTACATAGTCTATCCTCTTGTGCCTTGAATTATTCCTTGATGTTGGATCTTTGATCTCAGGCCAATAGACATTATTTATTCCTCAAAAAAAGCTTTTCTACAGTGCCTTTCAGCTCTGCAGCCCTGTTCTGTTTCTGAGGTAGTTTGGTCATTCTTAACATGAGTCCAACGTTCATCTTTTTCTTCATGGCCACTATTATTGCGTTATGTTGTCGTTTGCAGCATGCTCACATATATATATATATATATATATATATATATATATATATATATATATATATATATATATATATATATATATATATATATTTGCAAAGCCGGGAAAAAGAATTTCCAGTTCTCCCAGGGAGGGATGGCACTCGCGGCAACACACAAAACGCTGGTGTCAGTTACTTCCTCGAATCAAAAACCAATGCAGTGTAGGGTTGAGGTCATTATCCAGTTTTATTAGGCATCTGCCAGATTTAAAAGTGCACGGTACAACGCGTTTCGCCGCCTACTCGCAGCTTGTTCACGTACAAGTGAAACCCACAACCAATTGTGTTAATATAGGTTTACAAACAATTAACCAGTCTCTATGGTTCTTTGCGCCATTTGTCCTTTGTCGCTTTCTAGTACCGGCTATATATATATAGCTTCAGTGAATGGAGAGAAAAACATGGCGGCCATTTTGTAAGTGGCAAATTTGCCTTGTATAATGGATGTGTTATAGCCTAAACCATGTTAACAAGAGGTTTATTTCTGGCAAGTATAACCCGAGTGGGTTAACTCTTTTGTAATTCTGCCAGGGTAACAACCAATATCCCTTTCAGAATTGCACATTAGTCAAGAAGTTATTAATTCTAAAATAGAAAACATATAATCCTAAAAATCTTCATTTTTAATTTTTGCTTTTACTTTTACTTGCACAGTGCACATGCCTGAAAAATTCGATTGACAGGCTATGATTCGATATAAATGTTTGCAGCTGATTGAATATAAGCAGAGTAGTAAAGTGCTAAGTGCTCAAAAGTGTCATGTGCTAAAGTGCATCTATTGCTATATAAAGCAACAAGGGTAAAGTGCTAATGCATAAAGTGCCTAATTTGGCTAAAACCAATTTCTGCTATTAAGTCTGCAAACATAAATATTTAAAATAAACCACTCAGTACAAAAGCGATAAAAACCAATAAAAATATGTGCACCATTATAGTACAATAGGATTTAGAACAATTATGCAATGTAGGGGATATAACTATGTTTAAAAGTTAACCTCTCAATTCAACCTTTTGACTGGAAAACCATAAATTGAAGAACTGGCAATAAGAACCATCTAGGTGAATAAAATTTAACAATATAACACAACACAAATTTAAAAAGATGTTTTTGTTGACGAACAGACTTCATATGGAGAGCTATCACTTGTCAATACACCCAAAAATAAGCTATATCGGTCCTGTGGCTCTAGGTTCCCAAGTAGGTATATAACTCTTCATCTAGATTGTGTCCTTTGGGTTTTTTGGATTCAAAGTCTAGAATATATTTGGTTTCTTTTTTCCGCAGATCAAGTTCTCTATTTCCTCCCCGTGGGTTGGCTTTTATATGATGTAGGCCAAGGAAACTTAGACAGTCCAGTTTGCCCTGATGAACATCTTTGAAGTGGACAGCCATAGGATAGGAGGGGTCTGAGTTTTTTATGGCTCGCATGTGTTGTAAAATTCTCAGCTTCAATTTGCCGATAGTGCTTCCAATGTACCAAAGGTTACATGGGCATAAGAGTCCATAGACCACAAACTCCGTATTACATGTGATGTAATTTTGCAATTCAATTAGTTGTCTCGTAACTGGATGCGTGTAGTTTGTTCTGTTTAGGGCATACTTGCAGGCTTTGCATTTAGTGCATTTGTAAAATCCTGTTGGATTTGCATTTAGCCAAGAACTGTTCGATATTTTCTCCACGGGGGGCAAGAAAATGCTGACTAATGAGTCTTTGATTGATGGAGATTTTCTGAAAGTGATATTAATACGATCTTTAAGGATGGTAGAAAGTACTTCATCAGATTGCAAAATATGCCAATGTCGATGAAAGATTTGACGAATCATATTGGTGTGAGTTCCAAACATCAAAATTAGCCTTGTTTCGTCATCCTGTTTGTCTTTCTCAGGAGTACGATTGGAAGAGAGCAAGGTATTTCTGTTAAAATTACGAGCTTTCAAATAGTCTCTCTCCAAAACTGATTTTGGATACCGCTGTTTGGCGAAATTTGCAGCAGTCAATCGACACTCCTGATCAAATTTTTCTATTGTGCTGCAATTGCGTCGTATTCTGACGAATTCGCCATAGGGAATACTCCACTTTAATGACACCGGATGGTTGCTGGTTGCGAAAAGAGGCATATTGGAACTTGTCGGTTTCCGATGCAATTCAGTTAAAACTTCCTTCTGATTTGTTTTCACTAACACATCCAAAAAGACCAACTGGTCTCGACTATGGGTTTCTGTAAATTTCAAATTGATGTTATTCGTATTCAATATTTTGACGAATTCCAGCCAATCACTCTCATCTCCATTCCAAAGGATGAAGAGATCATCAATAAACCTAAGCCACAGGACCACTTGATTTGATTTTGAATCAGGTTTGAGGAGACCACGATTTTGTCCATTTCAACCTTTTATTTGATGCTATTTAATTCAATTATACTGGGTGCTATTACTCTGGCCTATGGAAACTTGGTTGGTCCATCTCACATACGCTTTCCTGAGTCTTTAATTGTTCAATTCTTGGCACTTGCAGATGTTTTCTTCCATGCTTAATCTAAGAGAAATATGTCATGCGTACATAGTCTATCCTCTTGTGCCTTGAATTATTCCTTGATGTTGGATCTTTGATCTCAGGCCAATAGACATTATTTGTTCCTCAAAAAAAGCTTTTCTACAGCGCCTTTCAGCTCTGCAGCCCTGTTCTGTTTCTGAGGTAGTTTGGTCATTCTTAACATGAGTCCAACGTCCATCTTTTTCTTCATGGCCACTATTATTGCGTTATATTGTCGTTTGCAGCATGTTCACATATATATATATATATATATATATATATATATATATATATATATATATATATATATATATATATATATATATATATCTTGTCTACCTTGCATTTCTGCATATGTACATTATTGACATTATTGATCCTCCTCTCAATGAATATGATTTATTCATTTCTACATAAATATTTCTCTTATTACTTGCATCTTAATCCCTCAAATATTTGCATATCTTTTCAGTGCACCCTTGTATCTTCTCTTTATGACATCACTATGCTCTGCTCCGATGTCTCTTACAACTCTTCTATGTCTGGTGGTGTAAGCAGACATCTTTCCACCACATCAGTGTCATGGTACATTTGATACGGTTATGTGAGTGCTTAATGTGTCTCGTATTTTCGATGCGGTATTGGGACGATACCTGGTGTCACACACAGTGCTCTCTTGCTGCTATTCCAATATGACAGAGGTGAGGGGACAGGCAGTAGAGATGACATATACTTCTGCCTCTCTACATTCCCCCTTCTGGTTGAGTCCTCCACCACCTCATCTTCCTCAATCTTCTTAATCTTTTCTCCATACTTTGGTTTCTTCGGAATCCATATCTTTGTCAGGCCCCCTGAGGTCACCTGCATTCTTTATATGTTTATACACACTCCACGTCATGTGGCAAGACTCTCCAGTTGGTTGACAGAATACCCAACATCCCACATATATCTTATGATCCTTGCGGTAGTAAAACGTTATTCCTGCATGTGCCAGGGAACTTCCCTTCAGATACTCATAAGTAGTGCTTTCAGTCTGTGTGCGCTCATCAGTTACAGCATTCACATCTATCATTATCTTCATCCTAATAGCTTTCTTCGCCGTCTTCTTACATTGTCCTATAATTATTCTTACAAGACAGAATCCTAGCAATAGAAACACTAATATTGTTCCAAGCAGTTTGAAGACATTTGCCAACTGAGTTGTAATGCCAACCATGGGAATAGGGATGGGAACCAGTCATCCTCTGTCTTGTCTACTTCTTCCTCCATCTTCGCATGTAGGGTTGATAGTATAGTATAGTTATTGCTTCTTTCAGGGTTACATTTTCTCCAGCATGGGCAAGTGTGTATGTGCAACAGGAAGGCCTGATCTTGGTGAACACTCTGCCTTATAATTATACTTGGTTATTTATAACGTGCTTAACACTGAAGAGGTTTCTAAGTGAGCACCCGGGATTATAAACTGTGTTGCTCTGTATTATTTTGCTTCCAAGACAAGTATGTTGCCACTCAGCTATACTACCCATTGCCTTGCAGTGCTGTAATCAAGTCCAGCACATACCTATTCTGTAGAGTCATGAGTCTGATAGCCCTCAATTCTTCTCGTATCACATGCAATCCTTTGAGTGTCATATTTATTTTTTATAACAGCCAGCACCTGATTATATGCAACCACTTGGTGTTCATTGAGGCTGCATTCCTGGCATGAATATAGCTGTAAATAACACTGCCGTCTTACTGAAAAGTTTGTGCTCAGCTGTAATGCCATCATATGCCACTATTGGTTTTGCTGAGAAATATTTGTCTCTCTTCAGGCAAAGGAGGTTGAGTGATCTCTTCTTTCTCTGGTGTGCATCCATCTTTGGAAAATCTTCAATATGAGATTGCTTTGGGGAATCACCAATGCAGGAACATGTATGACTACGATAGAGAATATTCCTCCGCAATTATTAGGCGGCTGCATGTAAGCTCTGGATCCACAGGCCCAATAGTGTCATCAGCACAGCAGTTCCTCCACTCATTCCTGCGACATCAATTATCCTGCATCCCTCATTTTTTCACACTTTAGTCGATCCTGTGTTGCTGAAGCACAATATGACATGCTTCGTTGGTAGCATGGACACAGGTCCTGCTTCATTCTTGACCCATGTTAATGGTTTCACACATTTAGCCCATGATTTCAGGCATTTGTCATTCACCACTTATACTATCTGTACCGGTGCTGTCATCAGGAAATGTGCACTAGAGGCTGACATTCCATCTTCCCATTCTGTGCTGGTTTATACTCATCCATACACTAATAGCTGAGGCTGTTCCCAGAATCCTGCCAATCCTGGTGTTTCCCATGCATCTGAACGTTGTTGGGACGGGGGGACTACCGTCCCAGGCCCCCCAGCGCTTTCAGATGAGGCAGGGGCCTGCAAGTGTGCAGTAGCGACTCAGGAGGTTACAGGAGGGCGGGGGCATTGCCAGGGGCTATAGTGCATGGAGAGTGGTTTATGTGTTTGCTCTAGTGTACATGGGGAACCAAATGCCATCTTAGATAGCAGCAGCCATATTGAAATTGAGGGCTAGTCTCTGCGCAGCTCAAACCACACGCACATGGAAATATGAGTATGCATGCGAGAACAGGGAATAGATTGTAGCATGGGCACCGATGAGAAAGTCCAGAGCTACAGAGATTCATAAACCGTTTATTGTCTTATGTTGCCAGCATTCGTATACCCAGAAGGAATGCACCCTGCAATGCCACGAGGGGGTTGAGAGCTCTCTGCAAAAATCGATCCCACGAGAAGGAGGGCACGAGCCTCCCACCTTCCATGTCCCAGCTCTAAGTAATATTTATTTTTTATTTTTTTATTATTGATTTAGTTGACAACAATCAACCTTTCAATAGATTACATAAATATACCATTTCTGTACATTAATATTGATAAATTATCAAGAATCAAGTATACCATTATTAAGAATCAAATATAAAATTGGTTATTTCTCCATTTTGCATCTTGTGACAACAGAGGGAAAATGTAAATTTCAAAATAAACAATGAGGATACAACTAAGTTAATCTAAATGAAGAGATGTCAGAAAATGTACTCCAGCAATTCTAATAGAAGTTTGTTGACAGCTAAATAGAGTGTTCCACATGGATTCACATGTTAAAATGAGATAGTCGCAAAACAAATGCTGAAAGTACATCTTTAGTTTCATAAGTAAAGAAGGACAAAAAGTCAATAAATGTTTGAGAGTTTCAGGTTGTTCAGGATTCTGACATAATCTGCATATATTTCATTCTTTGGGGATAATTTTACATTTTGCTAAGATTTAAGTCAACTTTACAATATTTATGAAAAAAAACAAAAACAAATTTTAGAAAATCACTAACAATTAATCATATACATTTACAATTACAAATTGGTTTGAAATTCAACAAACATTACATTCCAAACCTCAAAGCACTAAAACAAATTGTGAACAAACCAAGAAAATACAAAATACTTCTAGTGATAAGATATCCAAAATAAGAAAAATAAAACACCTAGAATGGTCAATAAAATCAACTAAAATAATATATGATCAGTTAACACAACCTCAAGGTCAAAATAAAGTACATCAGGTGCTATATCATGAATCTAGTAGTAGACCACTTATTTAAATGTATTTACACCTCTTTCAACCTCTGTATTTGTGTCTCTTCAAATTCAATTCATTAAAGAAACCAATTGCACCAATTCGTATGTGTGTAAGCAACCCAGAATGAATGCACTTCCAGAGATAACCTGGAGAGCACTCTCAATAGTCCTTCATTGCATCTTTAAAGTATCTAAGGTGCTTATCCATCAGACCTACACACTCCAAAGTGTCTCTGTGTCTCAATCTGATCACACTTTATACAAAAACACCAGTAACGTTCAGAATGATTGATAATGCTGTGTCGTGCTAGACCCTCACGAGTGTGCCACCGATTTAATCTCAATCGCATAAAATCACTTCTGTGTGACTGGGATGGAGATTTTATGGTGTACTATTCAAGATTACTATATTTCTTTTCAGCAAATGGATTGTCATCAAAACCACGTTATGTTTTACATTTCTCTCTGTGACAATCCAATCTTTCTGGAAGAGTTTTGTTTTCACACTCATTGGATTTTGTATGAAAACTGTTAAAGTTACATCTGCTAACGAGAGAGCATGAACTGCCAGCTTTCGCCACTTACAAATGAATTTGTCTGTGGATGAAAACATATTGGGCCTCATTACGACTCAGGCGGTAAGGGTTTTACGGCGGCGTAAACAGCGCCGACCATTACCGCCTGAGTACGAGGTCCCTTAGCGCCATGGCGGATTTAACACCTGCTTTTAGCAGGTGTTAAAATCCATGGCGCTAAGGGACCATGGAGTTAATTACGCCACCGTAATTTACGGTGGCGTAATTAACGCCTTCCCCACTCCCATTATGCCCTATGGGGCAAAAATGGGAATGGGGAAGGGTAAATGGGGATTGGGGACTTACCGCCCCGCCAACCTCGGAATGGGGCGGTAAGTCCGCCAACCACCATGGCGTAAACATAGTTTACGCCATGGTGGTAAAGTCACGGCCCAGGCGGTAACTTACCGCCTGGGTCGTAATGAGGCCCATAGACAGTAATCCCAATACTTTAGTTGTACTGAGAGCAAGAATACACTTTCTAAATAGAGAAACAACATGCCAGGCTACAGGAGTACATGATGGAAGATGTAAAATACTATGCCAGTAACTGCCTTCCAAACCAGTCCATACCTTATCTTCTAGAGTTGGCTTGGTTTCTGAAGCATAAAGAAGAATAGGAACGACTTTTTGAGAGTAGTTGGAAATGGCAGGCGTTATCGTGAATTTACCATACTTTGCTTGTATGATGGTAGCTTGATGAGTAAGAGTAGTTATTTTAGCTCTCAAGATTTGCTTGTATATTTCAGCCCTTCAATGGCTTGCTATGACTGTGCCCAGATAAGTATACTGTTGTACACATTGTAATTTGTACCCCTTAAGGGTCCATATTGACTGCAGTGTTTCCTGGGTTGGTTAAGCTTCATGATTTTTGTTTTTTCCAAATTTACGGTCAACAAATTTGCATCAACATATACCGACAAAGCATCTAAAGCTCTTTGTAGCCCTTAAGGCATTTTTGAGATTAATACCAAATCATCCGCATACAAAAGAAAATGTACTGGTCTATTCGCTAGTTTTGGTGCATCAGACATAAGATTAGCAATGGCTCCACCTATATCTGAGATAAAGAAATTAAAGAGAGCTGAGGCAAGGGTACATCCTTGCCTCAGCCCTCTATAGGTGTTGATTGGTAGGGTTATTTTACCGTCCAATGTGAGCCTAACACGTATAGTATTACCCATGTGTAGATCTCTAATAAGAGAAACGAGGTAAGATGGACACCTCTGTAACGTCAGTTTTGTTATGAACAGATCCCTAGACACAGAGTCAAATGCAGCTCGCAGATCGACGAAAACTAGATAGAGTGGTTGGTTTAGTATGGTGTGAGCAGGTGCCAGCAAAAAGACCATTAGCCGCCTTCAGGTGGTTCAGAATGGAGCCGTCAGAGCTATCACTGGTCTAGCCTATAGAGTACATGTTTATGAGGCCTGGCGCGCCTTGCACTGGTTGCCAGTGGAGGCGCATATTACCTTCAGACTCATGGTCATCACCTTTAAATGTCTTAAGGGAACCATGCCTACCTACCTTCAAAGGTACATAGGAATAAAATCTAATCTCAGAAATGTATGCTCCAATAATCAGAACATGCACCATCAACCCAAATTCAAGACCAAAAAAGCACAATGCGGTGCCTTTGCCATTGCAGCACTGGCTATTTGGAACACCCTACCTGGTCAGCTGAGAAACTCTGCATCACTTAGCAACTTCAAAAAGGACCTAAAAACCTTCCTCTTCAAGTAGTAGTTTACTACTCTTAAACCACCTCTCGGTTCCCGGTTCTGTCTGTCTCCTTTTTTTCTGTTTTCTGTACCTGTCCGCGCCCTCACACCTATGGGTTTATGGTTGCGCAAGATAAATGCAATAAAGTAAAGTGATGAGAAATGACTGATGTGAGAGTTAACAAGTTGATACTGGTGCCCCATAACTTGAATAAATCCAGTTTGGTATGGATCTCTTTTACAACATGCACTGGTCCATTTATTAAAATCCCTCAGAATACATTTCGAGAATAATTTTCCGGGCGCATCAAGGAGTGCAATAGGTCTATAATTATTAGCACATGCCCAATCGTCCTTTTTATAAATGGGTACTATGACAGATGAGAGCCATGACAGAGGACTTGTTTACGTTACTAGAATTCGCCTAAAAATGTTATGTAAGATTTTGGCCCAAAGAATGGGATGCTGTTTAAACATAACATTATTGAGGCCATCAGGGCCTTTGGCCCTAGAGTTAGTAATTTTAGTAATGAAAAACAAAATGTCCTCTTCAGTAATGTGTAGTCCTTCATAATTTGATGGCTCTATCACAGTGACTAGAGTGTTATCATGAGGTGAAGCATACATGTCCGTGTAATATTTCACCCACTCATCCTCATTTACGCCATTTAATTGCACCAATTTCTGAGTCGCATCTGTAGCAATGTTAATAAGGGCCCAGAATTGTGGTGAATTTTTAGCGGAAATGGATTGCAACATTGCCTCACCATCAGATTGTAGCAGCATTAGAGATCTAGGAGAGCGTAAGCAATTTTTATGTTTACAGTTTAATGCACTTATAAGCTTGTTCTTGTGAGGAATGTTAGTGAGCGCAATTTCTTTTTTCTGTTTTCTCAGCATAGATTTCCTCACTTGCACTTGGACATCAAATTTGTGTATAAGTTTCTGATGCATCTGAGTCGATCTAGGATGCAAGTTATGGTACATATGTAAATAGGACGTATATACATTGCTTGATGAAACGCCATCCCTAAAACTACTCTCAAGGTTGATATTAAAAGAAATCAAGACATGTGTGTTCCAGCTGAAATGTGTTTTTGCATTGTTAATGACCTGATGTAATCTATCATTGTTGATAATATGAAGTGGTTTATCCACCACCCACTCTAATCTGAGGAGTTCATGGTCACTATTTAGTTGATTCAACACTTTGAAGCTTGTCACTAAATTAAATGTGTTTGAGTCAACATAAATATAGTCGATAATAGAAGCACTCTGGCCTCTCCGCCAGGTGAAAGCGGACGGTATATCCCCAAACAATGAACCAATACACATGTTAAAATGTCTTTCTTTCATCAGAGAGAACCATCGTTGACAGGACACAATCATTTTGGCATTATTAGATGGTAACAGTTGCATATTTAGATCACCTGTCAAGATGGTGCTCGTGATTTCTGGAGTCATTAGTATAATATTCATCAATTGCTCCAGATCTGAAAAAAACACATAATCTGCAATGCCCTTGGGGATTCGATATGTGTACATGATTGCCAGTGCACCTCCAGAATATGTTACCTTGCCCATGAACAAGTACAGGTTGGGGGCTGCCCATTCTGATAAACACCAATCCCTTTGATTTTTCAAGGTGATTACTAATCCTGAGGAAGGCCGACCTTTGGAGGGCATCTTAGCAGAATGTAGGATAACAGTGTGGTCCTCCCATATATGTTTGTTAAGTAACCAGGATTCCTGTAATACTACGATGTTAAATGTTGCATGAAAATCTGCACTAGCCCCCATTAAATGTGAAAACCCACATGTGTTCCAGCTTATGAGTGATAGTTCACATTTTTCACTCTGTACTCTTGGTTATAGATTTTTCTCATTGGATTTCCTCTGTAACTCATATAGTATTCATTTTTCAGAGTTCTTTGCACCCCCATATTCCGAGATATACTTTTGCCTGTCGTGAGCAAAAGGAACCATTTTACTTACCAATTTTTGTTCACCATTGTCATCAGTATAGACAGGTTCTTGGGCCAAAACAAACCCCAGCCCAAGAATGTCCAAGTGAGCCTGCCACAGAGCATTTCTGACCACATTTGACTGCATCCACAGCCTGACAATTGATAGGTCATTATCGTTGACAAATTCTACCTGTTCGATATCTAATGACGTAATGTCTTGCAGGCTGCCTACTTCTTCACAGATAGCCAGGATACTTGTTCTATTTAGGGCATACATTGTAAAGGGTGTAGGCTGACATTTAAGAATGAGACAATGGTAATTGTCCCATTTTAAAAAAAAGTGTTAGTCACTTTAGAGTGATCCTCACAACTGCGTGTGCTTGCACTATTCTTTGAGTCCAAATCATGACAGCTATTTGCAGGTGTAGGTTCAGACTCAAAGTGTACTTTTTTCGCCCCAGTATTCAAATTGGACTTTTTCCCCTCCTGATGCAATTGCTTATTGGGCATGTTTTGAATCATATAATTCTCTACTGCCTTAGCAATTTGCCCTCTCATGTAATCCTCTACACATTTTTCCAGAACCTCATCAGGTAAGAGAGCTGTTGTAATGTCACCCGCTCCTACATGAACATTAGCTGTCTTGCCCTTTTCTTTAAACAGTATTCGTTGGTCCTCATGACTCAGACCCATTTCCACATCCTCCATACCTCTTGGTGGAAGAGGAAGTGCCATGGGTACTTTTGGGCTAGCAGTAGACCTTGGGTTGGGTGTCTCACCTACTATTTTAAGATCTGTGAAAACCAGATTCTGAGATCTAAAGTCCTGGTTCATAGTACCATTTATTCTAGTAATAGAGCTACCCATCCTGGTTTGTGAGTCTACTTGTTGTCTAGGTGATAGAAATGTATGTTGGCTGCCACCAAGGACGGAGCTAGCATCAATCTTCATCACATCATGCAGTTTGACATTTAAAGATGCAGGCGTGTGCTGCAGCTTTACATATTATGCAATGGATTTCTCAATTTCAGCACGTATATCGGCCATGATCAAATCATGATCCTCATCACATTTGTTTATTGGAGAATCAGTTTGATGAACTATTGCCATTTGAGGTTGACTATCTACTACAGGTACCGTCGATTTTTCGGGTTCTGTAGCAGAAGCTGCAATTGCAGCAACTAAGTCATTTAAGGGAGAATAATCCTTAACTTGACTAGGACTTTGTGAAGAATTATCACACTCTAATTCTTATTTTTTATACTTGGTTGTCACCGCTCGAGTTGCCAAGGCGGATTTGTGTTTAGGATCTAACCTCTTGACAAATCGCTTGATACTAGCTCGTGCCCTAGATGGCAAACCCTTTTGATTTTTAGTTTTCTTGAGTTGTGCGGAGGGAGCTGAATGTTTATTTTCACCATTTTTGCCATTAAACAAATTATAGACAGTTACTGGTTCTGCTCCCTCATTATCAGAGAGACTTATCAGATCAGGACTCAGAGATGCCTCAGATGACTGTTTCTTTTTGTTTGTGATCTCTTCTTCCAGTTGCCCACTAACAGATTTGCGATCAATTGGTACATCATCCTGAATACCATGCTCTTGGCATCCACTCGCTGCACCAGACTCATACCTCTCAGACATACCATTGGTACCTGCCTGCATACCAATAACCAACCCAAACTCAGATAAAACACTTTTGCCATATACCCAGTTTGTTGCCAGTCGTGTGAGTTCACCACTGTGCATCTTTGCACCAATAGTAAGGTTCAGCATAGTCGATGGTGAGTTTCGAGCAGTGTTTCTGAGAGGAATATTCCCTTTAGTTAGCTCCCATCCACGTTAAGATTTGATCTATTTGTTTGCTTTGTTGGGTTAATTTGAAAACCAGAGTTTCAAAAAAATGTCATAAGGGTCATAATAGTCATGTTCATATCTTTTAAAGTTATTTCCAACAGAGCAGTTTCTGATTGCATAGGTGGTTCTGTATAACCGAGAGTCGCATCACCATTCCTACTTGCCACTGATCTATGTCTTGATCTGGTTGACGAAATTGATGGTACAGTCTGAATAGAATTATTAAAAAGACTTGGTGAATGGTATAAACTATTCACCTCAGAGTCTTTAGAGGATGTTGAATCAATGATGGAAATATTGCCAATAGAGTTGTTAGAATGATTGACCTGCTCGTCATCAGTGTGCACTTGAGATGTTGGAGATTAAGGCTCAATGACAGGCAATGTAGACTCTGGAGCTGGCAGGGGTAAGGATTGTGACTTTTCCCTTGGTTGAGACAGTTCACTTCTAACTCCAACAGGTTGTTCCATAATACTAGTTGGATGTCAATGCGATTCTAGTGCCATCATTTGAGTGTCAGTAACAGAAGTGTTATGAGAGTCTTCACACTCTACCGTTACTGGTGCAGCACTATCAATGCTTTGTAAGGGAACCCCTGATTGCAAATTATTATTCATGGCATTTGCTGGTTTGCAAAAGTCACGAATATCAGCAGCACATGTCTTTTTTTCCGGTACGATTTTCGTGTGGTTCAACATTTTGCATCTCAAAGCATTGACAGAAGAAGGTCTTATTGGCGTTGATTTGAGCACAAGCAAAGCGCTTGTTGTTCTCAAATCGGCAGGCAGCATTGCTGATTTCAATGTGTAAGGGGTATTAACAATTTTGCACTAATTTAAGAATTATGGTAGAGCCCGTGTGCAAAGAAAATCCACAACTGAGGCAAAACACAAAAGCAGAGATATGCTTCAATTAAGTGCAATGTTTCAACTGCCACACAAACCCACGCGGCCATTCAAATATAATAATATCTGGAGTCACGGCGGCAAATTGAGAGTGAAGCAACTGCACCATAAGTTACCACAATTTTAAACACACTTGTAGTTTAACGCGGCTGCTCAAAGAGATTACACTCAGCAGTCACAGTCACGTTATAGTGTGTGTTTCATCAGAATGATGCGACTGCTCAAAGAGATGAACTCCGCAGTCACAGTCGCATAAGCTCCCAGGATAACAATAGTTAAATCCACACCCAAAGAGTATTTAGTCAACAGCAGCCTCACGCTGACACTTCGGAAGTGATTTACCACCATTCAAGGAGACACATCTCGACAGTCACGGCCGCGATCAAAACGACAACTTTGAAACACTTGAGACAGTAGCAAGCTCCCAGTGAACAAAAACATTTCTGAAGCTTCTTCCAAGAAGTTAAGCTCTACAATTGAAGATACGTAATTGATAAGGTTCCACCAGCTTTGCCATACGAATATGAACATGTTTCAGTGGTTCCAAAAGGTGCACAAATGTCTGCGCAAAAATGAAAGTCTTAGAATGGAAATGTTCTGACTTAGTAATAACAAATGGGTCCACTCACCATTCACCGGCCACCGGACACCTGACACACAGCTGGCACACCGCGCATGTGCTGTGCTTATGAGGGCAAATTCGAATTTTTCACCAAGGAAATAGAAAGAGGACTGCAAATTTACCTGTCCAAAAGTAGTTTTCCAGCAGAGTCAGGGTATTTCCCTGTAGAGCAGCACAGGGAGTTCCTTCCACCAATACTCCAACCTGACACACAGCTGTCTGCCACAAATTGAGTCGGAATCTCAGAAACAGATTTCTGTGTTTAGCTGATGGAAATTTGATGAAAAGCGATTCTAAAGTATGGAATCGCTTGGCGTAAAACTGTTGTTCTTGTAAGTAATAATATGTCATACACTGATCTCTCGTACAGATCCAATCATGCTGCCACCGTTTCTCTTTAGAACTAACTGGATTACTTTTCAAGAGATCATCAGATATGCCTGCGACTGACATAGAGGCAAGGACCTTCTGCTTCCAAACATGCATCATTTTATGCACAGTTGTCTGTACATATATATAGAGAATATTCATTAAGGAGCCCGCGTTCGAAGTCAACAGAGACTTCCTGTACAAGGAACACATTTTCCAGATATATGAGCTATTTAGTGACAGGATGCCTAGTTCATGTCTCAAGATGCACATCGGTTGGCTTTGAGGGATAAAACTCGTTTCCAAAAGAACCCCTCGATTCCAAGCCAAAAGCTTTCTGGACGCCAAGCTTTAGATTCGCCACCATATATAATAGTTGGAACAACCTTCAGATTATAAAATATTAGTAGAGGGAGTATGGAAAATCTACCGTACTTTGTATGCAAGATACAAGCTTGTGTTGCTGCTGTTATGATATTCCTTTTAAGTACAAGCAGATATGGGCAATCTGTTTAGGCCTAAATGTCGGTATTCATTGACAATCTGCAAGGGTTTCTTTTGTAAGAGCCAAGTGAAGGAGGACTTTTGATGCAGTGTCTGGTTGCACATGTCAACACCTTAGATTTGATAAGATTCACTGTAAGAAAATTCAGATCGGTATATTTGCCCAATTGGGTCAATAGATGTTGCAGGCCCCTGGGAGTTTTAGTTAGCAGGACAAGGCTGTCAGCATAAAACATCCAGGGGATTGTGTATTGACCCAACTTGGGTGAGTCAGAAACAATCTCAACAAAATTATGTCTCATGTGTGAGATAAAAAATAAAATAATGCATCGGCTAAAATACTGCTTTGTTTCAAGTCCCTAAAGGTGGGAATATTGGCTGATAGCTTTCCATTTAAAGTTAGGCGTACTTGAATAGTAGTGTCAGAGTGAAATTGAAGTATCCAAAACTGGATGTAGGGTGGACAGGCAGCATTTTCCAGTTTGGTCCTCAGTTATTCTCTAGAAACAGAGTCGGAGGCTGTTTGGAAGTCTATAAACACCATATATACTGTTTGCTTCCTCTGAAAGACATGTGATTCAATTGCATGAAGGGTTTGTAAGATGACTGTCATACGCCAGCCGGGTACAAAACGAGCCTGAAAGGGAACATGGAGCTTTGTGGATTCCATCCAACAATTAAAGTTTTGAGTTTTATACAAGCAAATAATTTGCCCGGGACATCAAGTAGTGCAATCGGTCTATAATGTTCAGGCAGGTGGCGATCTCCTTTCTTATACATGGGGACAATAATTGACTTGCGCCACGAAGGAGGAATTTTGCGGGTTATTAGGACTCTACTAAATATACTGAGCAAAACCTTGGCCCATGCTTCCGGATGGGACTTGAGCATGCATTGCTAAGGCCGTCCGGTCACAGCCCTATAGATGAGCTAAGTTTGGATTTGTAAAAGATTATGGCCCTGATTCATGGAATGTTTGCGTTGAAGAAAACGAGATTTGTGCGCCATTCTGCCCGTAGATCCCTGTTTAACACATGGGGATTTGCGTGCAGAATGGCACACAAATCACATTTTTTTCGGTGCAAATAATCCATGAATCAGGGCCTATATCCTCAACATTAAGGCTAAGGTCTCTATTGTCATGGGTAATTAATCCTGTATCGGGCCACATAACAGGGCGGAGGCATGTAGGGTACGATAGTAAACGTTCCAGATTTCTTCGGGGACTGCATTTATCCCTGTTCAGTAAACACCATATCAGAGCCGAGTTTTTGGAGGCAAGGGACTGTAAGATTTGTTGGGGATTGTGTTGTATAATCAGAGCTTTCGTAGATTTGATCCAGTTTTTTATCTAGTTTTGACTAGCTTCATTTTAGGAGTATTAATTAGTAGCAGAAGCTTAGCAAAGGCTCGCCTAGATGAACAATATGCAATTCTTGTATCATGGAGGTCATGATCCTATGCATGTATATGTTTAATTTGGGGTTTAGAGAGGGAATGCGTTGGTAGCCTGAAGGACTGTAAAGCAGCAACATAGAAGCCATCTGACTAAATTTGCTCCAGATAGATAATATCAGAAGGATATTCGAGTTGTAGATTTAATTGTTTTAGTAGATTGGGGGTCCATCTGAAATGGTTTCTGCCATTGGATATTGGCAAGGCTTGAGCATAGGATTGATGTTGGGGAAGGATTATCGGAGAGGACCATGACGACGTGAGGGACAAGAGCTCATGATCACTGCATTTTTGGGGGTTAACCTGAAAGTTATCAATCTTATCAATCTTAATGAAGAAATTGCGATCAACATGAATTTAATCAATATGCGCTGCTTGCCTGTCTTTGTTCCAGGTGTTACGAGGAGGGATGTTGTCAGGTGTAGATCCATATACTATGGTAAATTGTCTTTCCTCCATAATAGATGACCAACGGCTTATGAGACTGGAAATCTGAGTGCCAGTTTTAGTCATACAATTCTTATTCAAATCACTGACCAAAATCATATAGTCAATGGAATGATCAGTCGAGTAACATCTAACGCGAGCTCCAGGTCACATAAGAAATCATCATATTTTAAACCAACATGGTTCTAATAGATGTTTATTAGGAATAAAGTCTGGCGGGATTACTTGATTTTGACTAATTGCAAAAACATATTGGGGTAGCTCACGGAGAAAGTTGTTGGCCGGACAAAATCCTTACAGCCACTAGGAGACCTGCCATGGGTCTTCCTATGGCTAGAATCTTTGTTGGTAACAGGCAAATGGTGTAGTTGTTCCGACCGGTGGTGAAGTAAGCCAGACCTCCTGCAAGGCAACAATGTCAAACAAATTTAGAGGATTAAAGACAGTTGAAGAAAGATGTCTAGGACCTCTAGTATTCCAACAGGCAAAATTGCAGTTGGGGGGTGCCTTATCCTTGAGTTGTTAAATTTGATAGTGAGTAAGGGATCGTGTGAGCACTGGTTCTACTTGACACAGCGTTTGCAAAGCTCCCTGAGACCAAGTTATCGTTAATGGTGACGGTGGAGAAAATGTATTTGTCCATTCAGAGTTCTTGTTTGTGAATGCAAGGAGAGTGCGATGGTCAGATAAGGGTTGTTGGGTCAGTAGGAATCCAATTTGCAAAGGGCTTCACAAGCTTGCCATATCATGTTAAGGACAATTCCTGACTGCATCCACAGTCTGACAATAGACAAGTCGTAATCATTTATGACTTAAATTTGGGCAATGTCAGCCGAGGAAAGATCTTCAAGTAGCAGAATGTCCCAAAGAATGTTTAAGACGCTAGTTCTGTTAAGGCCATAGTCAGGATAGAGGCTACCTCTACATTGGAGAGTTAGATAGTGGTGAGTGTTAGAGGCACATCTGCCATTTTTCAATTTAGGCGCATCAGGTTAATTTGCAATTGAGGGGTTTGCAGTCTGCTTCAAAGTTTTAGGTCAAACAAATTGGCTTTCACAAAAGATTGTTTCAGTCTGATTTTGTACTGAGTTTTCCATGTGCCTGGCATTTGCACGAGAGTGGCTTGAGTTGGTTTGTGACCGAGCAACAAAAAGAGCAACTGATTTTGTAATCTCGGATTGTCTCTCTTCTAGATTAAGAAAGTTGCCATTCAAGGTGGAAGAAGAGGAGGGACAGGGTTTAGGGAGAGCAGCAGACAAGTGCATTCAGAGTCAGGGGCAAGAGGCAAGGAGGTAGTACTTTGGGAACATCCAACCACCTGCAGTAAGTCATCTAAAGGTTCATATGCCTAGTCAGCTGGCGACTTTAATGAGGCAGATACATCAGTTTGTTTTTTCTGCAAGACATTTTCGTGTCGTGCTAAATTTGTGTATTTTTTTGGTAACAGCCGCACCAGCAGATTGGATGCTGTTTTCTGGAAGTGTCAAGGAATGTATAAAATATTGTGCGCTCGATCGATTTGTTGAAACTGGTTGCTTGATATTGTTAGTTTTCTTGGAAGGGTGAGATACTTTAGAGAGTTTTCTCGAATTAGAAAAAATTATAAACGCTGGTTTTACAGGGGTAAATGGTAATGAGGGTTTGTTTTGCAATTGAGTGTCTGGAATCACAAGGATGTCTCCCTTTTGTCCACTTCAGGTGATTGCAATGGATGGGTTAGATTCATTGCAAGAAGGCATGAGAGAAATTGTAGTCGCATAGGAGTGTCAGATAAAATTGGATCGCTCAAAATCATATTTTCCAACTCAGATTCCAAAGGAATATTTTCGGCATACAGGGTTTTGTTCATAAAAGTACTAGGGGCCCTCTTTAGGGCGGATGCTGTATTAGTCCGTGACAGTTGCATTAATATATCAGTTTGGGCATTTATTTTCTTATCAAGATTTTCATACAGTTTTGTTAGCGACAAGAGAGCTGTATTCATCGCTTTGAGTTTAATTTCAATGAAAGGGGGAACAGCAGCTTTCAGGTATTGGGGAATGGACGACCATGTGGCGGTTGTTTTTCTGGGAGTAGGATTTGTGAAAGAAAGTGACAAAACAGACGATTCATGAATGGAATTTGAAAACCTCACAGGAGATTGGGAGAGATTGGTCAGTACTGGCAAACAGGCAGAAGTCAAAGGCATCCAAGCAGGTACATCAGCATGCGAAACAGGTGACTTGGGAGTCAGGTAAGTGGATGGGTCGCGGCTTGGGACATTTCGAAAGCTAGATTCTACATAGTAGAGGACATTGTTCTGGGTCGGAACGGGTGATTTTAAAGTACCATAAGGGGAGGACGCATGATTATGTACTTGTGCCATAATAACCATCACCTCAGAGCTTTCCAGAATAGGAGCAATGACCATTGGCGGCTCAGAGGGTAAGGAAAAGCCAGCCGCTACTAAAGAATCTGGCGGAGTACACAGATTAATGGTGGGGGGACTGATATGATCACCTTTAGTACATAATGGTTCATAACTTGAACAACTGGATTAGTCACAGTTGGGGTTGTAATCAGAATGAGCGGAGACAGATATGATAATCGAGTGAAAAACGTAACTTGTTAAAAGTTTGAAATATACAGACGTACACAAGGGATGGGCCTCACCAGCAAACAGCCAAACAGCACTTTAAAAATGCACTTTGAAAATACAGGCGCACAAATACGCGCACAACAGTGCTAATAAAGGGTTTGTGGGTAAGTGGGTGGAGCCAAGTGAGTTTTCACTGTAGAAGGTAAAAGAAAAGGAAAAAACCAGCAGACTGATGGTGTAAAATAAATGTGACTCTCAGTAAATATATCGGAGTCCACATAAGTCCATGTTAATCCATTTAGAGATCACATACGAGCCGGACCTTCCTCCAGGAGCACTGCCAGCAGGACACAGCCAAACAGAACTTTCAAAATGCACTTCAGAAATGCACTTCTAATAGCACTCAGATGCCCCTGTCCCAAGAACCCCAGCATTCCAAGGTATCAGTCAATCCCAGACCACCGACCATTAAACTGTTACACTCCCATTCGATCAGAAAAGATCTGAAAACAGGGATCAGTTGCCTTCACCATAGGTTACGTGATTTGTGTTGTGAGGTGCCGGGAGAGGTAAATCAACATAGCCAAAACGAGGGTGGTGAGCTTTGGATGGGCGCTGTAAGGAAGACATACTATCGATAGTAGACACAGACACAATAGATACACATTTTGAAAACCTTTATTTTGGTACTTTGGTTGGGTTGGTAGAATTCCTAACTGGCCCTAACTCTAGAATGGAAGTAGTCTTAACCATTAAAAAAATAACAAACACGTCCAAGTCAGTCCAGTCAAAATAAAAAGGCCTATGCTAATAAAAAACTAACCTTGCCCTCCTTCTCAAAATGACAAATGTGTTTAAGAAATACAAAAAGGAAAAATAGTGTATCAAAAGAAATGTCAGAAATGCTTAGATAACAACTCCCTTCCCCACGTTCAGCAGCACAGGGTCTCGAGAGTTTGTTAAAAAGGATAGGTGTATGGCACAGTTTCATCAGTCTTGCGCACTTTAGCTTACTGGTACAATTCAACAGTTCAGGCTTGGGCTTCAAGATTTTGGCAGTTCAGTCACTTCCTTAGGCTTCATAAGCCTTGTCATAAATACACAGTTATACTCTTGACCTTTACTTTCCCACAATTCAATACAGGCTTCCCTCCACCGTCCTTGAGCCAGTCTATTCACCTTTTCACATTATCACAGTTCTGCACAGGCTTCCCTCCGCTGGGCTCGAGTCTGTCTATGCACTTTTTCAATTTATCACACTTCTGCCCAGGCTTCCTTCTGCCGGGCTCGAGCTTGCCTTTCTCTTTGTGGGCGTTCCCTTTTCCACATTTTGTCTTTATATCATTTCACTGTTGAAGACTTTTGAAACTGCAAGGATTTTACGTAGACCTCTACATGACTACTTCAACCTCTCTTTAAACAATTCAACAATCAACAATCTTCCTCATCTTGCAACACCAATACCTCTTGGTACTTGTAGTTTCTTAATCTCTTTACTTTGCCCTCTTGGCCTCTTTCGAAGTTCATATAATTTGCCCTTTTGGCATATTCAGAATCCACATACTTTGCTTTTCACTTATTCAACTTTCATTCTGGACCCCGGTTACTTTCTTGCATTTTGGTTCCCGTTTAATATACTTCTACTCAGAAAATTTCACAGAGACTTTTGAATGTGTGATTCCGCCTCGCAGAGCCACTCTGTTACTTTGTATATTTTCCTTTCACAATACAGCAAATGTCCTTTCCATTATGCATTTTATTGGCACACGCGCAACCTTCAACTTTTGGGTTACAGTTACTTTTTCTTTTAAAACAAACCAGACTTTTGTTGCCTTCGATAACTCACCAGTCGTGTTAATTGATCTTCTTTCACCAACGCCTTTCATGCAGCAGTCAAGGCCATTACCAACACCTCCTCTGCTCCTCCCCAACTCTGTTGTTCACCGGGAGTGTCACAGACTGCTTTGAAGCACCCTGAGGGATTCTCTCACTCAGTTTCAGTCTTGGAACGCTAACGGCTTCCCAAAAGTGTGGAATTCTCATCTGGCTCTCTCTTGTTCTTCTCAACTGCTGATCCCACAGCCTGGTTTGCATCAGCCCCGAAAGAGCTGCTCCTTCTTGTACCCAACCTCGCTCAGAGTGTGCCTGTGCGTGCCACCTTTTCTCCTGACAGGGAGTGTTAACAAGTGGCAGGTGTGTATAGTAAGGATTACGTGCCTGACTCTGCCTTTCATTAAAGGGACAGAGCCATTGCAAGTCAGTAGAGGTAATCTTTCTGACCTCATTCCTCATCTTCCTCGGCCCATTTGTGTTGTCAATGTGAAGTGTAAAGGAGTTATGGGAGCTGTAGTTTCCCATAAAATAAGCAGGGATAGGAGTTAGATGGATTGTGGGAAAGGGGGATACCATGTCTCACCATCAAGTGCTTCTCCACCACTCCCCGAAGAACCCCTACCCAGGTCATCCTCCCTCACTTGTCACTTGTCGGGATCCAAAAGTGATGGCCTTTTCCTGGCCACCTGAGAACGGGACACCTGGGGACTAGGTTGTGAAACACCCTCTGGTTTTTCACATCGCTGACGTGCCTGGAATTGAGTTAGTGTGTGCGATGCAATGACCTTGAAGTATTCTCTTAGCCCTTGTCTGCAGTAGCAGGTGCACATCAGGTTAGATATAGAACCTGTATTGTTTTTCTTCACATAATCACCAATTAATTGTAGCTTTATGCCTGATGATATGCAAGCAGGAGCCCAGGTGGAAGAAGATGGACAGAAGGGACTGGGACAAATTGCTAGGCATCCCTTGTGGAGCAGTTAACCTATGTATAGGGTCTCAACCAACCAGACATTTGGATTAGTATATTATGTAATGTTCATCATTGTTGATGCTGTGTCCCTTCATAATGTGTTGCTCATACTTATTTGCCAGAGTGTTCCGTGGCAGCAGAGTACTTTTCTGGCACATCTTTATTTTTATGGAAATAAACCTTGTTTTCCTTGCAAGAGGTGTGCTGGGCTTTTTCCCCAGCGGGTTGCATTTTATCTGGTGTGAGGGTTGAGCGTTTTCTCTATAACATCCTAGTCTTTTCCGCATGACAATCCTTATCTGGTCTTCGGTCATTCCACTAAGGGAATACATAAGCATTCTGCTCATCGACACGGAGCAACACAGGTTGAATCCCCGGGTCCGCGCTTAGAAACCGCTGGGTATTAAGTGTGTTATAAATAACCTATCATCATTATCATCATCCAGTTTGGGTCCTTTTGCATTTGTATCTATCCATCTTTGTATGATAATGTCTTTCTCGGCCTACATCTTAGGGTTGCCCATTTTGCTTCAAATTATCCTCTTGAGGTGCACGCTGCTATGTGCCTGATTATAGATATTTCTCTTGCACTAAATGTTCTGGCTGTGCTCATAGCATTTGGGATGAGAGTACACATGTAGCAGCTTTTATCTGACGTTCTCTTCCCCACCTCCTTCATGTGTTGATACCACGTGTTATTCTTTAAATGGGCTGAATTATCAAGATATGTATTTATATGTTCATGAACTTCTCCAGCATCTCTCTTAAGTTGGATAATTTGTTCAGAAAAATCAGGTAAAATACTACTTTTGTTAGGGATAAGAAGAGATGTTTCATTGTCAATCACTGTATGTGCCTTTCTAATCATTATGTGTCAAAACGCCATAATAATAATAAGGAAGAAAAGACACAAATCATTTTGCAAAATGAAGTTACAATTAGTATTTCAAAAAAACGTATTGATTTCCTTGCTGGCAGTGATTCTATTTTTTTTTGTAAAATTTGCATTCTTTAAATTCAACATGTAATTCTTTTTGTTACTCTTAATAAATCACACCTTCTATATCAGAAACGGCAAAATAATCTCAATAATAATCCAGAAAATATTAGGGCAATTTTTAGGATTTTCAGAAAAATGTAACAATGTCCACGTGTCGTCTGACCAAGGCTGGGTAAGACTGCAATATGTAAGTGAAAACAGCATACAAGAATGTGTGCAATGTTATTTTAAGGGTAACATAAAAGTGAAGTGTGCTCTTCTTCTTTAGATCCGGCTCATCAATACATTGTTCCTTGTTTCTAAATAAAGTTCTGGGATAATTTTTACAAAAGTTATTCATCCTTTTTCTCCTTTGCTTTATGAACTCTTTAGATATTCAAATTGTCCTTATTTCAAAAATTATTTCCTTTGCTTCTTGGTAGCTGATCTCATCTTCATCCGTGGAGTTTCTTTTCTTGCTTCACTGTCATTGGATGCAGGAGGGACCAAGGTTTATCCTTTCTACGGCTTTATATCATGCAGATGCAGCCAGAATATTCTTCCTTGTCATTTCATAGCTGCCGGGGTGACCCCCTCTACTTGGTATGGTCCTTCAAAGCAGGGCTTATTCCAACTGCGGACAACACTCCTTACTAGCACTTGGTACATTGGGTACAAACTAGACTGTTTCAGCAAATCACTGGGTTCGACAGTTTGGCTGTCTTCTTCAATCTTCTTTGACCCCTCTGTTGAGAAGTAAAATAAATACTAGAGGTCATATTTGTTAAATAATCATGCATCTCATCACCTAATGTATTTGCTACACTGTGGGCATCAGTTCCTATTTGAGTGGGAGTACCAAGAGGTACTCTCATGTGGCGTCCAGTCACCAACCCATGAGGAGTCAGATGGTGATCGGAACCAGGCTGATTTCAGAGTGCAAACAAGGCAAGGAGTAGGCAATCTAGCGATCCCATCTTTTAAATGATCTTAATCTTTGCCATGCTTTCTTTGAGGAATCTGTTCAGCCTTTCACAAAAACCATTCATCTGTGGGTGACAGGCAGAAGAGAATGTGTGCTTGATACCTAATAAAAGAGTGACTTGTTCCAATAACTTGGTTACAAAATGCAGCCCATTATCAGACCTCACGACTTTGGACACACCCCATCTTAGAAATACCTCATGCACAAGAAACTTGGCAGCACATGTGGCATTGTGGTGCGTACATGGACCTGGCTCAATCCATCTGGAAAAAGGGCATACTACCACTAACATATACCTACATCCATTACATGTTTGCAATTTAGCCACATACTCTATATGTGGATGCTGTGAATTTCTGGCATATGATGCAATTCACAATAAACTGTGCCACATATTCTAATATGTTTGGGAGAACCAATTTTCTGTAATCATGGCAGCAAGATTCTGTTGTGTGGGTGGGGTAGTGAAGCTGCGCCAGTGCTACTACCTTCAATAATGCTAGAGGCATAACTGACTTTCCAGTGTTATCCTGTCTCCATAAAGCCTCAGTGGGGGATAAAGAACACCCCTGTCTCTTCCATAAATGTTGCTTCTCTTGTGGGGATCTTCCTTGTACCTGTACAATGGATAACATTGTAATACCTTCCATCTTACATCACCCTGACATTTGCTTAACACTATCTACTTCAAAATCAGAAATGTTTTGGGAAATATGCTGCCCTTTTGGCTTCAACATCTGCAGCTTTGTTTCTGCAAGAAATCAGGTGTGCCATCTTAGTATGGGATGCCCACTTCACCACGGCGAAAACTTATGGGAGTTTTAGTGCCTTAATGAGTTTAATCCAATAGAGACGCATGTTGCACCGGTGTGCGGCCTGCGCGGAGGAAGACCCTTCTTTTCCAGAGTCACAATCTTGAGTCAGATTCCTCATCCTCATATCTCTGGAGTGCGGCGATAATGCCACTAATTCTGCAGTCTGTGCTGAGCAATGTAAAGGCAGTCTCGTACTTGTCACCACTTCAAATGCACTACTTCTGTTTAGCTTCACTACTGCCATTCCCATATGTCTTTCAAAGGACCGTCAATAAAGAATCCCCCCCCATCTAGAGCATGTTCTCTAACATGGGGAATATCATCATACAATTCAATATACTTTGTGCAATCATGTACATAGTCCTCCTTCCCTACTGGTTCAGCTATAAATGTTGCTGGATTCACTACTCTACTTCTAACAATTTTGATCACTGGGTTTGAAATTATTACCTCATATCATGATGTTCTTTGTGTAGTCAATGTACTTGTGGGCTTCTCTAACATGGCAAATAAGTAGTGCTCGGCAAATAATGTCATTGAGCACCCCATAGTAACAATTGCAGCCTTTTCAATCGTGAAAGCAGGGCGTGGCCTGAGCTCATGCAGTGAAGACGTGACCTGCCTGAGCTCCCACTGAGATCCTAACATACGATCCTGGAAATGGTATAAAACAGCACTCTGGACAGTTTCTACAATCATCCCTTGCTGGTGAATAACTGTGGCCAGATTGTGACACAGAGCCAATGCAAATCGGACTTCTTGGAGCCTGGGAGAATGCATTGTCTGGCCTGAACACAGTGAAAAAAAATGGCAGCCTGAACAATCCATCGAGAGCCAGAGAGATTGCTGTGATGGGGAGACTGAACAGAGCAGTATAAGTGTATCAGGAGGACCCGCCTGACGACCGCTGCGGTGAGGGATGAGATCACTTGCCACATATGCAGAGATAATTAATTGGTGGAGTGAGCTGCTGGGGTGAGAGCATCTGTGAGTTGATGGGGTGCACCCCTAGGAGCATATTAGAGGCACCGGGAGAGTGTACAACTCTGCCCGACTCACACATGTGGACCTGCGCCATGGTACCTAATAAGGTGCCCAGAGACATCTGTTCACCCAACGCACTGTTGCATGAAAAGCCTTAGGCTTTTATTGGTGTCCCTCCTCCCTCGCTTACTCTATCCCGGGAAATCCTGAGAGAGAATGGACATGTAGGACTCTGGGGCTACCCTCACTTATTATCATGTTTCGACTCCTATCAGGGGTAGAGGAGAGAAGACTGCCTGGCACTTGTGGACCCCCCAAACATTTGGCCATTGGGACATTTAAGGAGAAACCAACACATGAACTGCACTACTGGGAACTCTGTAACAGGCACAGAAGCAGTGGTGCTATAAGGGCTCTAGCACTTAATATTGAGCTCACTTAAGGGACATACCACTCTGAGCAAACCTACAGATTGCACACGCACCCCCTGTGGGGCTATAACACAAGCCCATGTCCTGGCCCTCGGGGCTGTTCCATGAACTGAGGAGCATTAACAATATCCACACACTGAGCAAGATGTGAGGGACTCAATTGACTGAACCACCTTGTTTCTCTCCATGGCTGCACAGACCAGCTAAACAGGTTACAGGCTATAAGCACAACCGTTATGTCCCCTACCAAGAACAAAACAAACAAAAAGGCTTGATCATGGATTCCTTCGCTGGGCAGGTGATAAATCGGGGCACTGTCTCTCCTGCAGGATTGGCTTCAAGTGGAGCCCAGGGGCCACAGAAAGTGCCTGAGGAAAATAAAGTGATGGCTGCCATTGCTCATCACTGGAATGCAGAATTGATGAGGTAAGAATAGACATGCAGCTCCTCAAGCAAGATGTACGCTTGCTCGCAGAGAGGGTTACAACAGCTGAAACACTACTGAAGGAAATTTCTACTACTACTGGAGACCTAACAACAAGAATGAAGATGCTGGAGATGAGGAATGCTATACTGGAATCGCTGGCTGGGGACGCAGAGGGGAGATTTCATAGGAATAATGTCAGAGTGCTGGGGCTGCCTGAAGGTATGAAGGTTCGAGACCAAACCAACGACATTTAAAACATGCTTCTACAAGAGATAGGCCCTCAGAAGCTAACGCAGGGATTTGCTGTTGAAAGAGCCCACCAATCCCTCCAGAAGAAACCTACGCCTGGCTCCTATCCCAGACCGATCATTGCCGGGCTCTTAAACTTCAGAGACAGAGAACTGGTGCTTCAGTTCTCTAGGGAGGGCAGGAATGTACAACGGGGCATCTGGATGATAGCAATATACCCTGACTACACATCCATGGTGCAACAAAAGCAAAACATGTTTGTACCTATTAGGGCGTAGCGTTGTCGACTAGGAATACAATATATGCTCATGTATCTGGGCAGGTTGAAGATATTGTACGGAGGGAAAACACACTTTTTTGAAACCTTGCAGTCAACAAACTTGTGGATCGAACATAATAACTTAGCAAATGAAGACGAAGGGGGTGCCCATGGAAATAATGTCACTGTTCCTTAAACTGCAGCTGAACTTATGGACTGTGATGTAACTAGCCCACTATAGAACATGGAATTCCTTTGAGGGGACTGACTTCCTATGTCTGGGATCAAGAGAAAGAATGGGTCCTACAGTTGGGCCTCAATTTACAGGTGTTGTAGCACCACTGGGGCTTGATTGCATAGAAGTCAGACCACCATTGAACATATACCTGTAACAGTGGAAACGGGCACTGTCACACACTGAATGGTGCTTGGACGAACCTGAATAGGTGATAACTGGTATCAGCCAGTTGTTGGTCCCTACACCCAATACCTAATGGCTAAGGATAGCTGTGGCAGCATGAGTAAGCCCGAACAGGGACATTCTTTTGGGCGTTGTCTACTCACCAGGTTTGGGGGATTGTTTTATTTGTTATGTTTCATTTGTTTCAGAAGAGCTCAATCAAGGTGTGCGTGTGAAGGAGAGAGTGGTTACTGGCAGTTCAGGCAATAGGCCGTTGCATGGTTGGTGGCTGGATAGCCAGCCGGCATCGGTGCGTACCTTTAGAAGACCAGGAAGTGGGATGAACTACGAAGATGTGTTGAAGTGTAAGTAGGTTAATACAGGAATGAAGACAAAGTTTTTATCCTGGGATGTGAGGGGGCTGAGATCATACATATGAAGGAATAGGGTGAGGTCCTACCGCTGCAGGAAATAAATATTGGTAGCCTTGCTTTAGGAGACCCATCTACTGTCAGATGATCAGGAGCAGCTGTTAACGAGATGGGGCGGGACTGGGCATGGCTCCACATTTTCACATTTTGCTAGGGGTGTTCTCATATGGGTGGAGAAAACGGTCCCATTCCAACTACTGTGGGGCCACTTATGCCACAGGAAGGTGTGTATCATAAATTCATACTTTCTTAATAATGCAATCCCAGCCTATGAAAAAATGCTGAGTAGTAAGATTGGATTGAGGTGAGACATTCGGCTACTATGGGGTGGCGACTTTAATTGTGTGTGAGGTGTACATCTGGACAGATTCTCTCCTCCCCGAGCAGGCTCTCCCCCTGCTACTGAGGCACTAAACATGGTCCTGTCGGAGCTAGCTTTAATGGACATCTGTAGAGAATTACTTCCGGACACCAGGGGCTACTCCTTTTATTCACCTCCACAGCTTGCACACCAGGATTGACTACATGTTTGTAGGCATGAAACATCTGGTAGAATTTACTAGTGTAGAATATGTGGGATGTACAATGTCAGACCACTCCCCATTGGTGGTTACATGGGAAACTTAGGGACCCAGGGCCCATATACCGATGTGGCATATGCCAGGGGATGCCCTCTGAAATGGCCAGTTTAGAGGACTTGCTGTTTGAAGCCCTAGAGCATTACTTTGAGACCAACATTGGCAGTGTTGATAGTTGGGGCACAGTCTGGGAGGCAATGAAGGTGGTGGTTCGGGGTGTGGTCATAACAAACACGGGGTGGGACTTCAAACAATTAACAGCGGACCTGGAGGTAATGGAGGATAGAATTACTAGGATGGAGGCTGGGGTTCCTGAAGCAGGATTGTTGGAGGGGGGTCTCACTGAACTGAGATTGCAGTGTGCGCAAGCTTAGGGGAGCTTGTCTAAATATGACAATGAGGCACGTGTGGCACAAGCACATGCTGAAGGAGACAAATCTGGAAAATTGCTGGGATGACTATGTAGGCACGAGAAACCCAGGGTTTTGACCATGCTGCTACATAACAAATGAGGTGCCCCATGGAGGTACCAGGTAGTTATTAATGACATTTTCACTAGGTTCTACACCCAATTATACAAACATGACACACAGGTGCCTCAAACTGAGATTGACTGCCACAGCTCACTGACGGCCAGGTGGTTGTCCTAGACCAACCTATATCCTGGGAAGAGGTAGGTGAAGCAATTACTGCACTCTCCACAGGTAAGACCCCAGGGAGTGATGGGCTCCCAGTGAAATTTTATAAAACAAATAGCTCAACGCTGGTGCCGCCACTTCTGGAGGCCCATGAGGAGGCATACGAGAGAGGCATGTTGCCACTCAGCATGAGGGAAACACTGTTGATTCCTATCCCCAAACCAGGAAAACCCATGGAGAGATGTGATTCCTATCCCCCCCATCAATGCAAAATTATGATGTAAAAATACTTACCACAATATTGAGCGGACGCTTGCACAGGGTTATAGGCTCTGTAATACACACGGACCAGGATATGGGGGTGGACCAGTGAATAAAGATGACAATAGAGGATGCACATCTACTGTAGTCCGGTGGGAGCTGTTGCCATTCTGAAAAAGCAAGCACAGGACTCGAGTCGGGTTCCTATTTTGAATTGTAAGTAAACATAGATTAACTCTACTAACTGTAGGAGTACAAAAAGGAAGGCAGCATGGACTGTTAGAGTGACAACCTAAACAGGTGTTGTTCCCGTTTTTGTCTCATAGGATCAGAAGCATTCCTGGCACCTTGTAGGAATTTATTCCATTACATCAACCGCACCCCCGAACTAAGCACCAGGAGGTGAGAGCGATGTATGCATCCAAGTTATGGATTTTGTTGCATGACATTAATTGCTTCAAAGAATAAGTAAAGGATGACAAGAGACCATGATGGGTTTTAAGTATTTTATTATGTATGTTTTCTATGTTGATGGTGAGGCTTACTCCAGTCCATGAAAGGCAAGACAACCAATCTTGACCTTACGTCCGAAGGAAGGACTACAAAAAGAAAGGGACTTTATTATCTGTTCCAGGAGACCGAAACATGTGTCAACTATATTAAGAGGGTAATTCATAGAATTTCGCAGAAAAGTCTTGCAAGCGGCTGGCGCAGAGTGTCCGCGTGCGATTGACTGCGCCAGGCACGTGCGCTAAAACCGATTTCCGCACACAGCGTATTCATGGATTTTAGGCTCCCAAACCAGCCATGGCGCAGAGAATCGCAGCGACCCTGCAGCAGCGCCAGTTACGCCCCCAAGAACGCCCTTGCGCAAGGAAAAGCCATCAAAATCGCTAAATCATCGCAAAGGGCTGCGCTAACCCTGGACCAGTTCACCGGGCTGGCAAACAGCAAACGCCAAGCGGGGAACGTGTATTTCAGGGGTGCGCGGGAAGTTCCACACGCGATTGGCCCAGTGCGAGCAAGGTATGTGTATTTCAGGGGTGCGCGGGAAGTTCCACACGCGATCGGGCCTGGGGGAGCGGGCTACGTGTATTACAGGGGTTCGCGTGAACTTTCTCACGCGATCGGGCCTGGGGGAGCGGGCTACGTGTATTTCAGGGGTTCGCGTGAAGTTTCTCACGCGATCGGGCCTGGGGGAGCGGGCTACGTGTATTTCAGGGGTTCGCGTGAAGTTTCTCACGCGATCGGGCCTGGGGGAGCGGGCTACGTGTATTACAGGGGTTCGCGTGAACTTTCTCACGCGATCGGGCCGGGGGAGCGGGCTACGTGTATTTCAGGGGTTCGCGTGAAGTCTCTCACGTGATTGGCCCCGTGCAAGCAGGGTTCATGTATTCCACGGGTGCGCGGGAAGTTCCACACGCGATTGGCCCCGTGCAAGCAGGGTACGTGTATTCCAGGGGTGCGCGGGAAGTTCCACACGCGATTTCAGCAGGGTATGTGTATTCCAGGGGTGCGCGGGAAGTTCCACACGCGATTTCTGCAGGGTATGTGTATTTCAGGGGTTCTGGGGAGTACTACACGTGAATTGGCCGTGTGGGTCCTCCCAGGTGTATGCTCCACAACCTCCACAGCCCCTGCAGGCAGCCCACACCACGGGGGACTACCCTGCACCCCTGCTCATGTCCCGCAGGCAGCCCATCCACCATGGGCATGCCCCCCAGCCAACCCACATGTCACCTTGCACTACTGATCAACAATGCATGTCTCCCACCACCCCCACCCCCCAGCAGTGCAGGGGCAGCCTCCACCAGGCCCCCACTCATGTCTCCCACCACCCCCACCCCCCAGCCACCAGGGGCACCCTCCACCAGGCCCCCACTCATGTCTCCCACCACCCCCACCCCCCAGCCACCAGGGGCAGCCTCTACCAGGCCCCCACCCATGTCCCCCTGCACCACCACCCCCCAGCAGTGCATGGGCACCCTCCACCAGGCCCCCACTCATGTCTCCCACCACCCCCACCCCCCAGCCACCAGGGGCACCCTCCACCAGGCCCCCACTCATGTCTCCCACCACCCCCACCCCCCAGCCACAAGGGGCAGCCTCTACCAGGCCCCCACCCATGTCCCCCTGCACCACCACCCCCCAGCAGTGCATGGGCACCCTCCACCAGGCCCCCACTCATGTCTCCCACCACCCCCACCCCCCAGCCACCAGGGGCACCCTCCACCAGGCCCCCACTCATGTCTCCCACCACCCCCACCCCCCAGCCACCAGGGGCATCCTCCACCAGGCCCCCACTAATGTCTCCCACCACCCCCACCCCCCAGCCACCATGGGCAGCCCCCACCAGGCCCCCACTCATGTCCCCCTGCACCCCCACCCCCCAGCCACCAGGAGCACCCTCCACCAGGCCCCCACTCATGTCTCCCACCACCCCCACCCCCAAGCCACCAGGGGCACCCTCCACCAGGCCCCCACTCATGTCTCCCACCACCCCCACCACCCAGCCACCAGGGGCACCCTCCACCAGACCCCCACTCATGTCTCCCACCACCCCCACCCCCCAGCCACCAGGGGCATCCTCCACCAGGCCCCCACTAATGTCTCCCACCACCCCCACCCCCCAGCCACCATGGGCAGCCCCCACCAGGCCCCCACTCATGTCCCCCTGCACCCCCACCCCCCAGCAGTGCAGGGGCACCCTCCACCAGGCCCCCACTCATGTCTCCCACCACCCCACCCCCAAGCAGCGCAGGGGCACCCTCCACCAGGCCCCCACACATGTCTCCCACCACCCCACCCCCAAGCAGTGCATGGGCACCCTCCACCAGGCCCCCAATCATGTCTCCCACCACCCCCACCCCCCAGCATCCAGGGTCACCCTCCACCAGGCCCCCACTCATGTCCCCCTGCACCCCCACCCCCCAGCAGTGCAGGGGCACCCTCCACCAGGCCCCCACTCATGTCTCCCACCACCCCCACCCCCCAGCCACCAGGGGCACCCTCCACCAGGCCCCCACTCATGTCTCCCACCACCCCCACCCCCCAGCCACCAGGGGCACCCTCCACCAGGCCCCCACTCATGTCCCCTGCACCCCCACCCCCCAGCAGTGCAGGGGCACCCTCCACCAGGCCCCCACTCATGTCTCCCACCACCCCCACCCCCCAGCCACCAGTGGCACCCTCCACCAGGCCCCCACTCATGTCTCCCACCACCCCCACCCCCCAGCCACCAGGGGCAGCCTCCACCAGGCCCCCACCCATGTCCCCCTGCACCCCCACCCCCCAGCAGTGCATGGGCACCCTCCACCAGGCCCCCACTCATGTCTCCCACCACCCCCACCCCCCAGCCACCAGGGGCACCCTCCACCAGGCCCCCACTCATGTCCCCCTGCACCCCCACCCCCCAGCAGTGCAGGGGCACCATCCACCAGGCCCCCACTCATGTCTCCCACCACCCCCACCCCCCAGCCACCAGGGGCACCCTCCACCAGGCCCCCACTCATGTCTCCCACCACCCCCACCCCCCAGCCACCAGGGGCATCCTCCACCAGGCCCCCAATCATGTCTCCCACCCCCACCCCCCAGCATCCAGGGTCACCCTCCACCAGGCCCCCACTCATGTCCCCCTGCACCCCCACCCCCCAGCAGTGCAGGGGCACCCTCCACCAGGCCCCCACTCATGTCTCCCACCACCCCCACCCCCCAGCCACCAGGGGCACCCTCCACCAGGCCCCCACTCATGTCTCCCACCACCCCCACCCCCCGGCCACCAGGGGCATCCTCCACCAGGCCCCCAATCATGTCTCCCTGCACCACCACCCCCCAGCAGTGCATGGGCACCCTCCACCAGGCCCCCACTCATGTCTCCCACCACCCCCACCCCCCAGCATCCAGGGTCACCCTCCACCAGGCCCCCACTCATGTCCCCCTGCACCCCCACCCCCCAGCAGTGCAGAGGCACCCTCCACCAGGCCCCCACTCATGTCTCCCACCACCCCCACCCCCCAGCCACCAGGGGCATCCTCCACCAGGCCCCCAATCATGTCTCCCACCACCCCCCACCGCCCTGCCACCATGGGCAGCCCCCACCAGGTCCTCACAATCCCCAATCATGTGCGTAATGGTCAGCCTCCACAGCCAAAAAGCCCTACCAAGTAACCCATTCACCCACATGGAAATGGAAATCACATGTTACACCCCCAATGTTCATGAAGCTAATGAAGCCATGTCCGTCACACACAATGGTTGCAATTGAATGGGAAAACACACAACATGACATGCATGAAACCAATGAGATGATACCACACAGTGAAGTATGCAAACAAAATTGTATTGAAAAAAAATAAGAATGCTAAAGAAAGAAAACTAACTACAATGTGAATGAGAAAAAAGTAAGCTGCATGTCCGTATGAAAAAATGAAACTTGAAATCCAAATAGAAAAAAATTTTGTCCAAAGTCAAATGTAAAAAAATCTCCATGCAATAAAGAACTATGTACAAAAATAACAAGGGTCCATGAGCCCAACTGAACAAAGGAAACCTACTAAAAAATCTACCTAAAAATCAACTATATACAAAAAGTGGAGCAGTGTCCGTCGACTCCAAATCATAATACGAAAGAAAGGAAACCTAAAACTAAAGAACTATATACAAAGGCGGCGGGCAAGTCCAGCGGCTCACTCTGTGGTGTCCCGGGCCAGGGCATCATCGAACTCCTGTTCGATGTCCCGGAGGCGGTCCAGTTCCATGGCCCCGAGGGTCCGCAGGGACGACGCTGTGTCCTCCTCCAACCCCCTGCGGATTGCCTCGAGGCACTCGGCCCGCCTCAGGGCCCTCCGCATGGAGTTCTCCGCCCTGACCATTGTGAGCTGCGCCTCTTCCGCCCGCCGCCGCTCCGCACCTATGGCGTGGCCCAACCGCTGCCACACGGAAGACACTCTCTGTCCTGGGTCCCCCTGCCCTCCGGCCGATGCGTGCCCCTCCGATGTCGAAAGCCCCGAGCCTTCATGGCTCCCACCATGTTGCTGCTGCTGCTGCTCTGCCTCTGCCCGTGCACTGCCTCCTGCTGCCTGCACATCCTCCGCCGGCTGGGGTGCACTTGTTGATGTGGCCACCCCTGCTGGACCACCGACTCCCGACTGTGGCAGGGATGCCTCCTCCACCAGCCTGGCCGCACCGTCAGAGGCAGCTCCACAGGGCACCCAGGTGACTGATGGGTGGGAAGATGGCACAGAGGACGACTGGCGCGTAGGGGGTCCAGTTGAGGAGGGGGTCGGAGCAAGCCCCATCAGACGGAGGAATCCGGCCTGGGTGACCTGTCCCAGCAGGCTGACGTGGTCAACGAGCCATTCGAGATGACGTGCAGTCTCTCCATGAAAAGACTGCAGGTCACCTCGCATGGCCCGTTGACGCAACGCCACACCAGCCAGGACAGGCTCAACCCGGACCTGGATAGCCACGTCCGCAGGCAGAGGAAGGCCAGTTGACGTCAGCTCATCCCCTGCCTGGAAACGGGTCTGGACGTAGGCATCCCTGCTGGTGCAACATGATGCAGGGACAGGATCGGGGACAGGATTGCACACAGGCACCTCCGCGGCGGCCTGTGCTTCCTCCTGTCCCTGGTCCTGGACTGCACCACTAGCACCAGTGGGATCCCCACCTCCAGACCCCATCTCTGGTGCTTGCACGGCCTCCTCCTCCACCAGACCCCCCACCAACCTGGATGACTCCGTGCCATCTTCCCCTGTTGGGCCCTGTGGGGTCCCAGCTGCCCCTTCTGCTGCCGAGGAGTCCAACTCCAACCTCTGCCTCTTGGACCTCCCCCCGGCAGCTGCGGCCTGGGACGCGGCACCGGACTCCTCACTCCCCGACGAGATGACAACACAGGAGGGGAGCCGGGCCTTGCGTCTCCGGCTGGCGGTCGGATCCCCGCCGCTGTGCTCCACAGCACCTTCTCCGCCCTCTTCATCAGTTGACGCTGCACACAGGGAGAAACAAAACACAGGCATCAGGGCACTGTACAATGGACACATACACACATGACAGTTGCACATGAGTGGCATTGGCAAACCTCAGACATGTCATCACAATCCCCAACACACATGTCATTGCAACTCGCACACATGAGCCATACCACAGCCATATCGCAACTGCCACCACCATCCATACACATACAACAGCATGAGCAGCCAAAGTTGACCCAGACATCACATGCAACACAGGAAGTGCACCACACATGTACACACACCACCACACTTGCATGCATGTGTACACCTCGGCCAAGTGTTGCACTGTTCAGACGGGCATCCATGTCACATCTGCCAATCAGGCTTACACATACCGCAGTCACATGCATCCATGTTACATCACTGTTGCACCCTTGTCAAATACACACACATGCACATGTACACAGTGCTCATACATGCAGCCCAATACAACATACATGCGTGACATCACGGACATGTCTACTTACATACACATACATACAAACATGTGTGCACGCACAACTGCATTTGCCATGCAAGCCTACACACACAAGCACCATCCATGTCTCACACATTACAGCCCTCGCATGTGTCAGCCCCACGGCCATGTACACCCCCACCCATACTCGACCCCATACAAACAGATGTGCAACCTGCACAATACCGAATAATCACCACACGCACTGCTCACAATCAGGATGCATGTACACTCACCGCTCGACTCCAGACGGGTCTGCTTCTCCAGGACCTGGACGTGGAGCGCTGGGGATATGCGTTCCAGGACCCCCATCTGTTCTTCCGACAAGTGGCCCCGGCGCCCCTTGGCATCCGCTGCCTTCAAGAGGGGCCGGGCCTTGTTCAGGGTCCTGGACCTGAAGTCCTCCCAGCGCTTCCTGACATGTTGTAAGTCCCGGACTGCCACCCCCTCCGCGTTGATGGCAGTCACGATGTCAGTCCAGATCCGAGTCCGTCCTTCCTTGTCGGCGCGGGAACTTCCGAAGAGGGCATCATACTGCCCCAGGACTTGCTCCACCAGGACACCAACTTCGGTGGCACTGAAGCTGGTGCCCCTCTGCCTCTCTGGCCGGGGGTTGTCAGTGGTCACAGATGGTGTTTGCCCCGACATGACAACCCCAGAGGCAGGAGTGGGTGGGCAACTGGGTCCTGGGGCTGGGCTGTGGAGCGATGGAATTCCAGTCGGGAGTCTTCGGTACCAGCAGGGGTGGTCACAGCAACAGCACCCCTGGCTGATGTGCAGGCAGCAAATGGCAGTGCACGTGGGCAGCAGGCAGTCAGGCAGCAGCAGATGGTAGGTGGGAGCGTGCTCGGGGCTCTGGGGGGCAGTAGTTCGGCCTTCTGGGCAGGAGCGTGGTCTTCCGTGTGCTTACGCGTGGCCAGCTTGGTACGGAGTGATTTGGCACGTGAAAATCCTGCACGTCAGCGTGAAAATCGAGGAAAGGCCCTTAGCGCGTAAGCGCGTCAGCACGCATACGCGATTCTATTGGACTAAAGGCCCTCAGCGCGTAAGCGCGTCTGTGACGTGACCCGCACGGGTGTTTCCCACACAGCACGTGATGACAGAGCACACGTGGAAAGACTGCACGTCAGAGTCTCATCGCGTGTGATTGGTGGAAATGGCCCTACACGCAGAAGTGACAAAGCGTGTAATAGGAGGAAATGTCCCTACACGCAGAAGTGACAAAGCGTGTAATTGGAGGAAATGTCCCTACACGCAGAAGTGACAAAGCGTGTAATTGGAGGAAATGTCCCTACACGCAGAAGTGACAAAGCGTGTAATTGGTGGAAATGGCCCCAGCGCGTACACGCCGCGTAAGTGACGCTGGACGTGTGGGCCTGTATAAAAGGTACGCGTAGAACACCACTTCCTTGTACGTGCTTTTCGTGGAGAGCGAGTGGGTGAATTCTGTACTTCTTGTCGTTTCACACGCGATTTACTTCACGGCGTTTCAAGTTCGTATTCCCTGTTACCTCTGACAGCTTTTTCTCTTCTTTCGCTTTTACTGGTTTACCTGGGCCTGTTCCCTCAAACAGTGTTCCCTTCTACTGTTGTCCTGTCTCCTCAGATAGCGTACAAATCTTCTTTTGGCGGGGGTGTTGCCAACCAAACGTGCTCCTTTTACACGCTCGTTTACCAGGCAGACGGTGAGTCACGCACGTATCTAACATCTGTGCTTGCCCCGTGTGTAGCCTACCCCTTCAGAGGTCATTCTAGGCTGCGTGTGACACGCATACGTTCATTCTTGTGTTTCTGGGTGCCACAGCGTAGTGCAGGTTTTTCTTTCTGCACACGTGGTCTAGGAGGGGTTGCGTGCACGTCATCTCCCTTTTTTGGGCCTCCTGTGCGTTGCGTGACCCGTCATCTTTCCCCAGGGGTTACATTCAGCCTTGCTAGAGCACTAGGGTACAATTACCATCTGGTACCCAACCCCTTTGATCCCCAATTGCCCAGGACAATAGTCTACATCCACTCCCATACGCACATTAACGTCAGTGCCATGGCTGGGAGGCGAGGATTCCGTAAGGGTGGCAAAGGTGGAAGAGCCACAAGTGGTGCCTGTGGTGGATCCGGTAGGGGACGTGGTCGTAACTTGCAGGGTGAGCCTGTCCCCCCATGTGTGGAGGACCAGTCACGGGCACCCATAATCCCCCCCCCTCCCCCCCTCCCATTGAGGCTGATGTGGCTGACACCATCCATGCTCAGCCCTTGTTGGACCAGCCCATTGTGGCACCAGACCTGGCTGACTCCATGGCTGACTTCCAGGTCAGCAGGGCTACGACACGTGCGCTGGTGCACGTTGATGCCATCATGCCACGTGGATCTGGGGCAGCAAGGTCATCTGCTGCACCAAGGAGGCAGGGCGGAGAGGCTGCAGGGGCAGCTGCGGCTCCATCCACCCCAGCCCTCACACACCCAGCCAGGACAGTGTCGGTCCTAGTCCATGCTGCTGACATTCCCCCTGACACCATCACACTAGAGCCAATGCCTGCACCAACTCCCATGCTGAGTGTGCAATCCCACACTCCTGATACAGAGTCCACCAGGGCTCCTGCCCCTAGTGTCCAGAGCGGCGCAGGACACTCAGGATCACCACCACCTTCCAAGCGGAAGAGGAAGAGTGCTCGTCCGGCACAGGCTGATGCCCCAGACACGGCTACACAGTCCGGCCCGTCCAGGAAGCCCAGCTTCACGGATGACGAACTGAATGCACTTGTCGAGTATGTGTCCGGACATGACAACGAGATGGTCATTGTTGCAGGATCCAAGACCACACCTGCACAACGCCAGGCACACTGGCAGACCGTTGCGGACATCGTAAGTGCCCTTGGAATTGTGAGGCGCACAGCCAATGATTGCTATAAGCGCTGGAATGACCTAAAGCGCAGGGCAAAGAGTAAGCTGGCCTCAAGTCATGCCGCAACTCTAGTGACTGGAGGTGGGTCTCCAGTAGTAGACATGGAACTCACTCCACATGAGTCAGTCGCTGGGACCTACGTCACGGAGGAACAGATCCAAGGCGTGGGAGATCTGGCTGATTACGAGGCATTGTCCGGTGAGTGCACATGCATGTGTGTGTCATCCATGTGCATGGTGTGTGTGTGAGGGCTTCTGTTTGTGTGCCAGGTGAGAGTGTGTGCGCCTGAGTCGTATGGGTCAGCCATGTGCTTCATGCAATCCTTCCTGCGCAGCTGCATTTGGCCATAGCAGTATCCCTTCTGCCAACAGTAGACATCTAGCCCAACTGCACACCAGTTGCCCTTGAAGTGTCACCTTGCCACAACATATTTGCTTATTTTTCACTGCTCATTCAGTCAGTTTGTTTGCATTCCACCACTTTCACTAGGCATGTCGCTGTCCACTAGTCACATGTCTGACATGGGTATGGTAAAGTGGAGTGACTTTGTTACCTGGATATCATTTGTACACACATGTCCCTGTGCAATTGGACCATTTCAGACTGGCAGCTCCAGGTGAAAAATCTGACCTGTTAGAATTAGAAAAGCAATTACATGCGGGAACTGGACTGAATGAATAGGTGCTGCCCTACTCTCCATCTTCACTCAATTGCAATGGTACATGCCATCTGTGTGATGGCATGTGTGTTTCACCTGGCAATCACAGGCCAATGTGTGATGCCACTGCCAGGCAGCATGCAGAAAATGTGTTCATCTTCCATCTTGGTGTCATCAGTGTGTGCCTTTTGCCTGCACTTCATACGCAGTGAGGGTGCATGCATGGGAGGGTTTTAGTCATGTGGGACATGTGTCAATCAAGTACTGGTTCTCTTGCTTCTCAGCCCTCATTGTGTGCCATGGTGCTAATGCCTGTTTCCATTTCTTTGTTTTCATGTCTTTGCAGGGGAAGACGCACCTGATACTGCTGGGGTTGTGGAGATGGTGCAGACCCAGGAGGGGTCCGAGGGCCGACCAACCACCAGTGAGGGACGTGGTGTGGTGGTGGGGGAGAACCCACAAGTGCTGCAGGTCTTGCTCTCAAGGGGTGTCTCTGGCTGCACCTCCCCCGAGCTGTACTCAGGTGTTGATTCGGATGAGACCTACGTGCCGTCGCAGGTGAGTGTTCCAGGGAGGGATTCTGTTCTGTCTCACCCACCTGCACCAGGGTCAGGACCCTCCATGGGGATGTCAGTGTTGGCAGCTACGCCTTCGGTGGTTACGGATGCAGGGTCACACTCCGCGACATCTGATCCTGTTCCTGGGCCAGCAGATCAGAGGGGGAATGCAGTCCTGCAGCCTCAGGCAGTGCCGGCACAGCAAGGCGCAGTTCGCCTTGCCCCAGACAGGTGTGGTGCCCGCCGACGTGGTGGCCGTACGCCACCCGGCAATACCGCATGGGAGCAATCCATTTACGGTATGGCAACCCAACAGGCTGCATCATCCGAGATGATGGCTCAGGCCATGGATAGGGTGGCCACTTCCATTGTCCCCCCAGAAAGGCTGATGGAGCGACTAGAGCAGGCAACCGACTCCATCTGCCAGTCACACAGGGAGGACATGTTGGGGTCCAACAGGGACAGGCGGGCGGCACTGGCGACTCTGCAGGAGGCCATCTCCATTGAGTCCCAGGGCCACAGGGAAGCCCTGAGGCAGGAGCTCCTTCACCTCAGGACGACTCTTGTTGAGCTTGAGGCTTCAACACACCAAAGGACAGAACAGCAGCTGGAGCATCTCACCCGTACGCTCTCAGCTGAGATGCAGGCAACGAGGGCGGAGGTCCGGGTATCCCGTGAGTTGTTGCATGGGGACCTCCGCACACTCATCCTCCAGAACCAGACCTACCACACCCGCATGCTTGCAGCCATGGAGGAGCAGACTAGGGCCTTGCGTGGGCTGCCTCCCATAGTGCAACCACCTCCGGATGCAGCTGCACAGGGTGATAATAGCGACAGCAGTGATACTCCCACAATAGGGTAGCCGTGTGGGCCATGAGCCCATGGAGGTGTTTTATCTTCCCAGGATCCACGCAGGTGGGTTCTGGTGTGCATCCTGTCCTCGGACCTCCTGGGTGGCCTCCCCAACCCCCCCGGGCCCATCAATGGCCATTTTTGATTGTTTCTTATTTTTATTTTTATTTTGATTTCTTTTATTCCCAATTTTTTTGGGACGATCTGTTGGCTTCCGTGGTTCCTGTGGGCATACGCTGCATTGTGGCTGGGCACATGCAGGCTTGTAATGTATTTGGTTCAGATGCTTGGGTTTGAGTCACACACACCCCTCCTGCTTCCCGTTTCCATGGGCTTGCAAAGGGTGTGCCCAAGTGACAGTGAATTACACAGTGACGTTGGACTCCCATGAGCTGTGTGGCCAGTCTGCAGTCAATACTGTGTATACATTCATAGTGCATATGGCTGTTGTGTTGTACACTGCATGTGGCATTGATGTGTAACTCTTCTTCTGTGTCTACCTCCCAATTTGCAGGTCCCTTCCTCATGTCCACACAAGGACCTCTAGTCTGGAGATGGGGACCATGTTGGCAGCAGTGCACCTACAACTCTACATGGCGACAACACTGCACAGTTGGTAGTGGTGGGAGTGCAGGCATTTCCAGGTGGTGAGACTACTAATATGTAACATTTGTGATGTCATGTTAATGGTACTACGTGCTCAAGTATGTTGTTGGTCCGGCATTGCTGTGAGCATTTCAGGTGTTGCAGGTTTCTAATAGTGCCACTGTACATAGTGAGACTGATGTCATGTTGTGGGGATTACTTTGTTTACCTGCAATTAGCATGACATGGCACGGTGTGTCGTGTGGCGGTGCTGGGGTTGGGTTGGCTGACATGGCACTGTCCTCTTGTTGCATTTTGCAAGTGGGTATTCATTTTAGCTGCTTCAATGTGTAACTTCACAAAACTGCATTGGTGGTGTCTGTGTGGGTAGGGATGCACACATTGTGACACTTCCAGGTGAACAATCTCAGGCTGACATGGTATTCCCGGTTCATTCTCCAGACATTCAGGATCAGTGTCAGGTTGAGTCATCATTGATGGAATGTGCCAGGGCAGTGTGCACTCCACAGGGGTGTGATTTCTATGTGAAGTAATTAGCCACTAGCTGTGTACGGGCTGCCTCCCCCCGTGCCCTTTCCCCTCCCATGAGCAGCGGCTGTGCATGTGGTTGGGGATGTGGGGCCACCACCATGTCCACGGCCAGGCCCCGGCGTGTTGCAACGTTGTGCAGGACACATGCTGCCACTATGATCCTGCACACTACTGGGGGAGCGTATAACAGCTGCCCGCCAGAACGGTCAAGGGAGCGAAAGCGTGACTTTAGCACTCCGAATGTGCGCTCCACTATGCCCCTGGTTGTAATGTGGGCTGTGTTATATCTTACCTGGGTTGGCGTGGTGGGGTTCCGAATTGGCGTCATCATGTGGGGGCTGAGAGGGTAGGCACTGTCCCCTGTGGAGGTGGTGATTGGTATCATTGGTGGGGTTGTGACCTTGCTCAGTATCCAACATGCATGCATGTGCAGTGGCATACATACTCACCAAGCAGCCATGTATCGCCATGCCGCCCAGCTTCTAGGTCCCGGCTTAGGGTGGACATTCGGTAAATGAAGCTGTCGTGGGTGGAGCCGGGATAGTTGGCATATACTGAGGTGATGATTCCCTTGGCATTACATGCTACCTGCACGTTGATGGAATGCCAGTGCTTGCGGTTCCTATAGATGTGCTCAGATGCCCTGGGGGGACGTAGAGCCACATGGGTGCAGTCGATGGCACCTAGCACTTTGGGGAATCGTGCCACAGCGTAAAAATCCAGGGCGGCAGCATGCCTTTCTGCAGGTGTTCTGGGCAGGTATATGTGCCTGCGGACTGATGGGCGTGCAGTGATGATGTTCAAGACCTGGTGTAGGCAGCGTGACTGGGTGGCCTGTGACACCCCACCCACTATGGCACTTGTCCGCTGAAATGATCCAGTGGTTAAGAAGTGCAGTACATTGAGGACCTTCTCAAGGGGGCTGAGTGCTTGGGAGCACAGGGTGGGTGATGTGAGGTCATCCTCCCACTCACTCACCAGGTCCAGTATGATGTGTGGTGGAAACCTGTACCTCCCATACACCTGGTCATCAGGCATCCCGAAAAGGCTGGTTCTGGGTGTGAATATTCTGGCCCTGACTATCCTCCTCCTCCTCCTTTGGTAGCCCACTGCCACTGCTGCTAGGAACGGTATGTTCATCCTGCCGTCTGAGCTTGTTATTGTTAAAGTCCGCAAATTTATGCTTTGCGCGTGTTCTAGGCGAGCGTGTGACCCGCGCACCCCTGGAATCCAGTTTCCAGTCCAATAGCGTGTGGAAATTCACACGCACCACGGGATACAGGTTCGCTGACGTACTTGCGTGTGTAAGTGCCTGCGCACCCATTAAATACACGTACATAGGCCAATCGCGTGTACGCGCTCTTTTGTCCAATTACACGCGATGACACTCTGACGTGCAGTATCTCCACGTGTGCCCCGTCATCACGTGCTGAGTGGGGAACACCCGTGCGGGTCACGTCACAGACGCGCTTACGCGCTGAGGGACTCTGGTCCAATAGAATCGCGTATGCGTGCTGACGCGCTTACGCGCTAAGGGCCTTTCCTCGGATTTCACGCTGACGTGCAGGATTTTCACGTGCCAAATCACTCCGTATCAAGCTGGCCACGCGAAAACACACGGAAGCCCACGCTCCTGCCCAGAAGGCCGAGTTACTGCCCCCCAGTGCCCCGAGCAGCCTCCCACATGCCATCTGCTGCTGCCTGCCTGCCTGCCTGCCTGCTGCCACCGTGCCCTGCCATTTGGTGCCTGCACATCAGCCATCTGCAGGGGTCCAGTTGCTGTGTCCACCCCTGCTGGAACTGAAGACTCCCGACTGGGATTACATCGCTCCACAGCCCAGCCCCAGGACCCAGTTGCCCACCCACACCTGCCTCTGGGGTTGCCATGTCGGGCACTTCCACATCTGGCACCAGTGGCAACCCCAGGCCAGAGGGGCAGAGGGGCACCAGCTTCACTGTCACCGAAGTTGGTGTCCTGGTGGAGCATGTCCTGGGGCAGTATGATGCCCTCTTTGGATCGTCCCGCGCCAGCAAGGAAGGACGGCAGAGGATCTGGGCCGACTGTGTGGTTGCCATCAACGCGGAGGGGGTGGCAACCCGCGACGTCCTGAAGATCAAGAAGCGCTGGGAGGACTTGAGGTCCAGGACCCTTGTGAAGGCCCGGCGCCTTGTGGAGGGGGGCCGGGGCCGCATGAGTTCCATCCAGATGAGGGTCCTGGAACGCGTACGCCCAGCGCTCCACACCCAGATCCTTGAGAGGGAGGCCCGTCTGGAGTTGAGCGGTAAGTGTCCATGCATTACTGTGTGAGACAGGGCATGTTGCGGTGTGCTGGTTCTATGATACTTGCCTGTATGTGTGCCATAGGCCATGTATGCATGTATGTGTGCAGGGACATCATGGTAATGCATGTGCGACCAGTGATGTGTGATGCACATGGTTGTTGCATGTGTTGAAATGCCACATGGGGAGCCCTATGCAGATTTTGAACATGAGAGCATGCCAGTCTCTGTACCTGGACATGGGTGGGGGTGAGGGATGGGTGCTGATGCCAGGTACATATATGGTAGCCATGTCTGTGTGCCTGACCTGCGTGTTTGTGACTTGTGCATGCCATGGATGCATGACACATGTGTGTGACAATGCACAGATTCAGTAAAGCAGCCAAATTACCCTTGT